>NC_139349.1:94593043-94938043 GCF_055883805.1 Amblyomma maculatum | reverse complement strand
GCCGAAGTAACCAGCGATTATTATGGCACAGCTACGATAACAGTGTCGAAATAGAACAATTTCAGTGCAACCTAATTTCCTTTCTATATTTAAAAAGTCATGGCGCTAGCAAATGCGCATTTTACATTTCCTTCGTCAACGGACTATAACTGATAATTTGACAGAAGTTTCAGAAGATTGCTTTGTAAGGCTAAACGCAAATAATTTTGTTGCGTTCTCCTTAAATTACTACCTATAGGCTGCTAAGTCCATTTTGTTATCATTACAGCGTAGGCGGCGCAACATTCTCATGGTGTTAGTTTTAATCTTACTGGAAAGATGTCATTCGGCATTGATTGGTTTATTATTACTTAATCAAAAATGCGTGCTATACCTATAAGAGTTCGCAAGGTAGCTTTGGCATTCGGCTGCTTATCCCATGGTCGGGGATTCGATTCTGCTCATGGCGGCCATTATTTGGATGTAAGGCGATTATAAAAACCTCTGAGTGCTATGCGATATGAGTGCACAATAAATAAAAACAAATGGTGTAAATTAATGCGGGAGGAAGACTGTGTTTCAAAATGATTGCTGTACTTTGCGGCCTTCTGATTTAGCACTTCATTGCGTTTCAAGGAAAGATATAAACATATGTATCCTCGCTCTAAAAATGCTTTTGCAATACTTTTCTTTGCGATGTCACGGGGCAAACAGTGGAATTATCGGAGGTTTCATTTGCATTGGTTGTTCTGCACAAAAATGATTTATCATAGTTTAGAAAAGTTTAATAAAGCGTTGTACAAGCCTTCAGAAAGTAGATTACACTTACGCACTGGAGACTTCCAGTATTCTTCTCACCCTTCTTCGTGGCCCCATCGAGGAAGTTTGAAACTTCAAGTACCTTTATATTCATTTCTTTTACTCGATTACTCTGTTCTGTAAGTTTATGTGCATGTTTCTGGAAGACATAGATGCTCGCAAACGAACGTTTTCAAAACGTCTATCAATTCCTTTTAAATACGTGCAACTATAACAAATAGCCTATGTCGCTCGCATTTTTATGCCAAAGAAAGGCATTCGTGGGTGGCAGTAAAGAAAGGTGTATAGTCTAAAAAAAGCAGATGTGAAAAAATACAGTGCACAAATATCGTCTAGTTCTGAGCTCTCATGCGTACCGTGTTCATATCGAACATTGTTGGTGAATGTCGTCGCTGCAGCTTTTGGTACTAATATTCTGGAGGAAATTTTCAAAACACATTTTCAGCATTTTCCGCCTCTTAATACGGAGCCCTCTACTCAACCATTTCTCATAACACATGCGCCGCTTCAAAGCGTTTAGTTATAACTTTTCAGAATTCAACTTTATGTGAAATGCGAAGGTTTAAAGTACCACGTCATTCGGATGTACCCATTATAAAAGCGTAACCTTAATGGTCAAATTGTACATTAAATACGAAAGATTAGTGAAGACGTGTCGATGTTAATTATATACCTACACAAGTGTCGTTAATATTTTACGATCCTGATGGTAAAAACGTTCTTCTAAGTTAGGCATAGCCCTCGTGGACGGACAAAGGAATCATCTGAACAGGACCCCGATGGCTATCCAGTGCGGATGCTCGATGAGCGATACCTGGTCGTTCGAGTACGAGCTGGACACGGCGAGTTCACAGGAGAAGAAAGAAACGTTTGAGATGGGTGTTTCGTTTTCTGGTTGGTTAGGACACCCTCAGACAGCGAGATAGAACTAGTATTTGACTTAGACTCTTCTACAGGGGACTGTATATGGGTGTATTGCGCGGGGAAAGAACTACGGGGGTGAAAAATATTCGGATCGCTGAGAATCTAGAGTTAGCGCAAACGGTGATGGCTACAGCTATATATTGACAGTTCTGAGGTTTTGCAGAAGAGTTTTTTTTATTACTCGTACCACTCGGTTACCTCCATGTAGGTGAGTGGTGTACTAAGCTTGGAAGAATTTACAGAATAAGCATTTGAGTGTCATTAGAGGTACATTCCAGCGTATGTCTCTGTGTGGCGGTCGAGTGAAGCTTTCGGCATCCGCATTTAGTCTTAAGTGAGAGCCGGCTCTATAACGAGGTGGAAAATTCGCATCTGCAGAGTCAAGGAAAATTACGGCGAAAGCGATCATGTCAACGGGCGCACATCATCGACCGATCAAACAGGATGCGCTAAAGCACCCAATCTAACAAAATTCACCAACGCTGCCAAAATTAACCGGAGTGCAGGTGTAGCAAACTGAAAGCAGGGGATACTTAGCGAAATATAAGGCAGCCAAAATAAACCCATGTCTTTTGACAATATTTTTAAGGCAACGTAAAACACCAAAGCTGGCAAGTAACAAAGCACCATCCTTCCGGCGCCTTCTGCTTACCCTTTCATATAATGAAATCATCAGGGTACCCACTGATATTTTGTTTTCGGGAGTCGTGACAGAAAAACTATGCTCACAGTTTCAACGCCACCAAGTATGAGGTCCCTCGTGAATGGCACAATGTCAGCCCAAGCTAGCTGCTTATCCGAGAGCAAATTCTGTAAGATAGTAGATGGCTGACGTCTGCTACTAGATGAAAAACGGGATGCAGCCTCCATGACGTGTCTAGTTATGCGCCTGGAAGAGTGAAACGTATAGCATTACGGCAGAATCGAAAACCACTTTATTATGCTAACGAATAAAAATATGTTACTTGGGCTTTGTTTCTACAGTGACATTTCGGAGAGCATTCGAGAAGTTAGTGAGATTTGAATGAACACTCTCCATTTTATTGATATTTTTGAGTTTCAGAGCGCAGCTCAGGCCTTCGTTTTTTTTTTTTTTTGTTTTTTTTCTTCACGAAGAGACGGTTAAAGAAGTTTGTTTAGAGACCAGTACCATAATTTAGTTTTCCTTTCCGGGTTATTTCACAAATGTAACAATTGCAGTCGTTTTGTGGTATAACGATACCTAAAAGGCACAACTAGCTAGAAAAGCTGCAAGTTTAGTAAGCAAAAGGTTTCCAGGTCATATTGGTTTACTTCGTCCTTTCTTTTTTTCTCGACATGAATATCTTTTTCCTGGTGTCATTTGTATATCCTCTCGTAGCGATTCGATACTCACTAACAGGATGGAATATTCATGTTTTAAGGTATGCAAAAAAAAAAAAAAGCGTTGCAGCTTTCATATGCGCCGTCCGTGAGCAAAAAAACTTGTTTATATATTCTTGAGGAGCCTAAAACCATTTGAGAGCGGACGGCCGCAATAGTATTCGAGCCGTTGGTAGCTGTTAGTTTCGCAGGGTGTTCCACGGTATTCTTAAAAAAAAATACAATATTTTATCAAACCAGTTGAAGAAAAATGTAAAACGAAGACAGAGCGATTCGTTAAGGAAGCGTGAACTCCGTCTCCTATTATATACTGAGCAAATTTCCACAAATCTTCAGAATGAAAAAACCCCGCAATCGCTGTTTGCAACAAAAAATCGCAGATCCGTAAGGTAAAACAAAACAGCCTTCTTACACAGTGTAGTCATCCATGGCACGTTCAAACCTCCGCCATTTCAAAGTTGGAAAATAACGGTAGTACGGGAAGCGCGTATTGAAAGCCTGCAAGCATCGCATGGAGACCATGTTGTCTTTCAGTATAGATGCGCTGTCCCCCGAAGGCTGCAAGCAAGCAGACTTCAGGGAGCCTAGACGAACTCCGAGGGATATAAGTGTGATGCCTAGAAAAAAAAAAGAAGAATGATAGTGATCAGATTTGCAAATTAGCGCTGTTCACAGATTACCTGCTACTGTCAGTCGAAGTGCTACTAAACGGAAGGATTACAAGCTATCGCGTGCTAAGGATGCCTGAATGGAATGGCAGGAGTTAAAAATGCCCCAGCCTCATAAGCGAAACATCGGGAATCCCAGACACATGTATGTGCTTGTGCGTGAGGTTGCGGCATCGGCATAGCATGTAGTTAATGCTACGACCATATGTGGCCGACACAATTTTAATTAATGCATTGGCTGTCACTGAATCTCTAAAGCGGCGAAACGTTAAAACAACAGACGTCTAATTTAACCACCATTCATCTGCTCGTGGCATTCATCGATATAGTTTTGAGGCCTCCTAATAATTAATTTCTGAATTTTTACTAATATATTCGCGCTCATATTAGTTACATAGAGTGCGAATGCGTACCCTCAAAATAAAGCATAGAATCGCCCCCTTATGGGCAAGACCACCTCATAGATTTGAATCCCCAATTTAATAACGCTACACGCTCGTGCTTGCGAAGCCTAGGGATAGCCTGTCAGACTCGCGACCTAATGTTCCAAGTTTGATTTCCAGGTCATTATGTAATCTCGCAGGAGCTACTCGTGTCGGCAGCTCCTGCCAATTTGGCCATGTCATTTGCTCTCGTGACGTCACAGGACCCGCCGAACAATCAGTGCGCAGCCGTGCGACTTGCCAAAAAACTTGCGCTGTAGAGTACTATCACGCAAACAGAAAGTGTCAGAACGCCACACACAAACGGTGCAGCGACGGACACAAATGAATATAGAGAAAACCAGTACGACCTTTAAACAAAGCACCCCTGTTTAGTGCAGCAATGAGGAAGGAGTGTTATATCAAAGTCATAATTACAAAGGATAAATCACACCTCATACAGCAATAGCGTTGCCAGGCAAGGCTACGATGTGTTAGCTATAAGGTTAATTTGCAGCGTATAGTTCCTGGAAAAATTATGGCTTCCGCCTGTCACGTAATTGTTTCTTTAGTGATCTTGCATTAAGTACGAGTGTGTAACTTCACAGTTTGGTATAGAAGCTCCAGCATCAGAATTCACAACATTCCAGTTACTCGTCGACATTTAAATTAGGAATTAACCTGCAGTTGCATTAAAATACAATAAAACTTGTCAGACGAGGTGGCATAGGCAGGACGCAAGTATGAGAAGAAATGTTGCTGGATATTCTGGCCAATATATCACTCTTGTGTTGGCCAGGTTCGGATTCATAAGGTGGCAATTTTAAGATAGCTAGAAGTACATTAATTTAAAATAGGCTTTATTTAACTTAGCTAAGCCTATAACGCCTAATTAGGATTAGGAAGGTATGCATGCGGCCGATGTGTGCTCTGAAAGCAGCCTGCTACTGTGATGTGAACTTGGGAACCTATAGACAACTAGGCCCACCAGCCTTTATTGTGCCTAACATCTCAGTTAGATTGGGAAGGATTAAACAAATGTGTTTCCAGGCAGGGCCAGACATGATTTCATAATTTGAGCTTTGCGAAATTTATTTAATGCCATTTATGCCTGTTTAGTTTCGACTTTTACTTGGGTCTTGGTATTCGTGGTAGTCATCTTCACTCATTGCTATCATAGTATAACAATTTATAATAAAGGAAGGCTCGGCTGTTTCCATAGCAACGCTAGGTTTGGCGGATGGAAACAAGAAGGCGGAAATGGGCAAAATATATACTGCTAGTCTAGAGGTAGTTTCGCGTAGTCACCCCTGCTGCTGTACGCACGCGTCAACCGACACTGCGCCGTACTGCGCCGTACTAAAAATTACGGGCATAGCTCTGGCAGCCGGTAGTTGACAGGTGACATGGCAGGGTGCTAGTTAATCGGTGGATTATGTGACGTCACGAGACCACGTGACTTGTCCGAGATGGCAGGCGCTGCAAACTCGAGTAGCGGCTGAGACGGGATGGTGAGGTCGAAATCAGCCCTCTAGGAAGATTAGTTGGCATGTTTGGTACGCTGCCCGTATAGGCTACGCATGCATGTTTGTACGACTTTGTTAAGTGGGAGTTTGGACAAGTATCTATTTCAACGTGGTCTTTCAAGGAATGTCGTAGAATACGACTGCGTGCTAATAGGTATGTGAGGTATAATAGGGAAACTAATTGAAGTTTAGTGATTAAGCAAAACACAAAGAGAATGGACGTGAGCGAGGATCCACAAGTGGAGGCTGCAAACGGGAGCCTTTAACGCTGCCTCGTCATACACTTAATTAAAAGTAGAGCTAAATTGTTCCCCTAACTTTTTGTGCGGTATTTTATGCATGATGGTTACAAGTGGGCTGCCCTTTATTGGTACCCTCTCAAACAGCCACAACATTAAAAGCAAGATGCGTTACAGTAATGAAGAACGCAAGAGTGAATGAATGGAACAGTCACGGCATCCTCCTGAACTGAAGCCGTTGCTTTCTATAATAAAGAACCCCGTGTTCATGTGCTAACACGTCAAAGCTTAATCAATGTCATGGAACACTCGGGAAAGCTAAGCCTACTGTAATGGCCAGACATCTTTCTTCCTATGTCGGTTAGACAACTATCAACAGCAGCGAAGGTCGTCTTAATTCTTAATTTATTCGCTCCTCATGCCATCATTTATCGGTTTTACTTACTTTCTAGGGCCCATCGACGTAATAAATAGAAGCAGTCCTCTATTTCTCCGTCATCCTTAGACGTCTTTTCGATAAGGCTGATGAAATCTTGGGTTACCGAGTCGATTGCTTCAACATACGACATTGCGGCATGGTTCCTAAGGACTTGATGCTGTGTTGCTGACCGTATGTGGCGCCACTTCTCCCCTTGCCTGTAATGTTTAGCAGCTTTAATAATTCGTCATAATACAGAGCACTGCGACAAAAATATGACGTGACACTTGGTAGCCCATGAAAATACATATACAGTTTTGGGCGTGTTTCCTTTCACACATTTACTCTAAGATATGAATGGATTCATTTTAAATAAATATTTTAAAACATTCTTGCTGAAAGTGAAAGGAGGAGCTAGTCAATGTACTCTCGGTACTTTCCTAAACGTTCAAGTGTGTATCCAAAGTACGTCACATAGTAAAGGAATTGTAGTAGGGAGGAATCCTGCCTGTTAAATACCTGGTTTTCACAGGAGCAAAGAACTCCTCCTAAAGATCCTTCTAGCACTCCTTTCATCTCGACTTCAAGTTGACAGTGGCGGTTTTATTTTTTGGATGCTTTTGTGCATGGTTAATGCGCTGCACTTATCTACAATCATTTTAATGCAAAGGCCGTACCTCATGGTGAAAACTCGCGTGGGAGAGAACCCTCAGAAAGATGTATCCGCGAGATGTGTCTGCGAGAGTACGTGGGATATCGGCGAGGTTACATTTAACCTTTCAGAAAAAAAATCATCCCGGTCCTCCACCGGGAATCGAACTATAACCCCTTCGATAATCAGCGTGCGTTAACCGACTGCACCGCACCGGGCAAGTGAGAAACGCATGTTAATTCTTCTCTTCTGCCGTTCCTGCCATTTCTATGGCAACGTAAGCGCGGGACGACGACGCCTTCACGCCCGTCTCCGGGAAAGAGCGTGGCGCACGCCATCAGCCGCCATCTATGAAGATCACGAGCAGCAGCGAGCGCGTGCCATCGCCGCCCAGAGGAGCTGCTCACTTAGAATGGGACGGAAGAAGCCGCTGTTCCGCACTGTGTGATCGGCGGGACTGTGTGAAATAAACACTACAGTAGAACCCAAAGGCCGTTGGTTTATCGTTCGTAAGAGGTCTTAAGTGCCTCAAGAATTGTTCAGATATTGCTTAAGATTTCCTACAGGTTCTATTTTTAACGGAAGTGCAAAACTTATGCTTACAGCTAGCAACAATCTTAACGTTTAACTGAGAAGAAAATTGAGAAATTTTTAAACGCGTTGTAATTGAGTTTTTCAATTTGAACAAAATTTTGAGCGTTATGAAGATATGGTAGCCAGATGTTTGGATGTGCTAAATGGATCAGCTCACTGTTTTTTCGCTTCATGATGGACGCCAGAATTATCGCCATGATCAGAGCCCGGTTGATGCGGCGCGAGTCTTCTACTACTCGGGCCGCTTCGTCAAGTTAGCATGCAAGACGACTAAATTCAATTTTTAACCTTCACATTCTTGTACATAAGAGCAATTTGATATGGTATGCAGAATGTACCCAAATATGTTATGTTTGTTGGATCAGGTGAATGAGAAAACGGGTCAAATATAAGGTCTGCGGCACAGATGTAACAATGATATTTCTCATTGTTAACAACACTCTGAACTGAAATGAAAACTTCACATTGTTCTGTGCAAGCTCAAACTCAACAATGGCTCAGGACAATCGCAATTCTTACTAAGCACTCTAGGTATAAACGAGCCACCGGGGCTCGACAATATTCCTCTAGTCACCGGACAGAAAACATTTTCGTAAATGCCATCATGTACTTCACTACGCAGATATGAAGTGAGAGCCGTAATCAGTAATCTGGACGCGGTACTTCCAATAGCGTTTTATCGTACGTCACTTCATCTATTTGATAAACGAGGGCGCAGTGAAGAATCCGAAGGAATACTTGACGCTGACATAGGCCGTCGCTCCTTCAATGCTACCGGCCGACCGAGTTGCCTATCTTACAATGAAAATGTATCCAAAAGAAAGGAGGAAGCCTTCAGGTGAGGTAGAGGCCCTTAAATGTTTTCAAGCTAAAAAGTGGAAATGCAGTGAAAATAGGTTGCTGCTGGTAACGCTGCACCACAAAATAGCTTCAAGAGATGCCACTCTGTTGGCGCGGTTAAAAGAAAGTTCGACGTGAAAAACACGTGCTTTTACTTTCATTGAAATGGTCCACGCATTAAGTGAACGATTCGAGAGCTGAAATTGAAGTTTCTCAAAATTAGGCCTCAAATTCTCACGCAAACGTTCATGTTCTGATAGAGTCCTACAACTCAAAAGTACCGGCTGCTATTGTTTGAGAAACATTCAAAAAATAACTGCGATATAATTGAAGGAGTGCGTTGAGGATCGCTGTACAGATCATCAAATTTTCCCATGTGGAGGCATTATGTCAAGTGAGAAGTCTATAACGTTTCGGCGTTGATAAAAGTAGAACGTAAGGCGCACACCATCAGTGAGTTGTGGTCGAAAGGTACGTACATCTCACCCACACAAGAGAACGGTTCTTGTATGCATTTAAATGCAAGAAATAAATGGTATAACTGAATTTTCTGCAGGACAAGGGAGCAAGCGGAAACGCCTTTAAAATGGTAGCAGCAGCCACAGTGAACCGACTCAGAGAAAATGAAAAACAAAAACAAAAAAGAGTAGTATACATTCGGCCTGCCTCATCTAAAAGCATGAATAAAAATTGCTTTCAGTAGCTTGAATTATTAACATTGTAGCACTATGGCTGAAATGTAGCCGGTGCTATCTATTTCCGCCTGATTTTACCACCTGATCACGTCTTTGCTGCTTTCACTTCTACTCTTGACTGTGCAGTTACGATTAAGCTTGAATATACATTACGCTCGATCATATATAACAAAACATTGTATTTATTTGCGTCTGCAAATTAAAAGCTAACAAAATACGTACGTCCATCGCTATAGTCAGCCTTCAAGAGACTGAATCAGACAAAAATATGACTGAAAGGAAAATCCTAAAAGAAATACAGTGCCGTCGGAAGTGGTACTTACATGTGTAGAATACTAGCCTTACTGTAGTCTTCGCACGTCCTCTGTCTATATTGCTTCAATGCTGCCATTCCGATTCGAAAAGGGGTTGGTCCTTCTTCCTGAAAAACCGTCTGAAAATCCTTGGCGCTGAACAGGTGCACAAGATAGTGCCGTCCGGGAAATTTCTGGACCACTAGTGGACCGTACTTACGATACAGACCAATGCCAGTCCCGTACGGTTCAATGTGGGTCTTCGCTCCTGAGCGCCGAAGAGATCAAGAAAAAGTGACACCATATGAGAGAAAAAAACAAAAACAGTGGGTATAATTAAAGAAACATCATAATGTTAAATACTAAGCGACGTAAAAAACATACACTCGCCAAATGAGTAAAAGGGTAAAAAATAAGAAAGATTGACATTTTGGTGCCCATTAGGGGTGCCTTGATCACAGTGAAGTTAAGCACGGTAAGGTTGGTTATTTACGGAAGTTTTTCTGAAAGGAGTGAATGCACATTTCTGGGAGATTACCTCGTGTTCGGTGTATCGTATGTGACGTTGATTGTACATGTGCAGCGATTTCCTGAGCAAGCGTTTCGGCAATGATTTCATCGTAGAAATCATACGCGTGATCACGGAAGTGTTGTACATATAATCACCACCACATACGATACATCAAACACGAGGCAATCTCCCAGGAATGTACATCCATTCCTTTCGATAACTCGCAACTAAATAGGTAATCTTCCCTTGCCTCGCTTCATTGTTATCAAGGCAGACGTATGGGCGCAGAAACGTCAATCTTTCTTTTCTTTTTTTTCCTCTTTTTAAGCATTTCGCAAGCGCATGTTTTGTAACGTCGCTATGAATTTCCCTCGCCAGACGGGATCCCGTTGAGCCTTAGACGTAAGTGCGGAACACTATAAGTATTAAAAGGGCTTTACAGGGTTTCAAACTTCGTAAAAAGCTAGTCAGTTCAATGAAAACTACGTGACTTGTGTATTTCGAGAAGAGGTGCACACTGCTGGTGGCTGGGTTGTTCTGACAAAAATGAAGCATCAAGGGACCAAGGAGGGACAAAAATAGGGCACACTGTTTAAGGTGTGTACTCATCTTTACTCCTTTGTCGCTTCGTTTCAGTAATATGTTTCATTGCGTACTTCACTTTCAACATCATACATTGACAATGAGTCTTCTGGTATGCTAAGCTATGACGCCATCTCTGGTCAGTTTTTCTCACATTATAGTTTTCAGTGCCACTCTAACACCGTAAACCTTAATTGGGAAGTTACGTCACCTAAATGACATTTAAAATAATTGCTTCTACTGTCATGCCTAATTTTACGAAGCATTATCCGATCTCTGGTTAGCATTCTGAAAAATTGCAAGGGTTCAACGCTGCTGAACCAAATACTGAACGAAAGCATTAGCTGCAGGTGAGCGAGCGTTCTTCTTCTCTTTTTCTTCTTCCTCAGCCCACATATAAAGCCCCACTTTAACCAACCCATATGAACGTGCCTTAGTGGCCTGTAGGGGTAACGTGAATGCCATGGTCCTAGCAGGCTGATTCTGACCTAACCGTCCCATGTGAAACGAGAGACCCAAGTTAGCAGCTCCTGCCAGCCCGTGTGTCACGTGGGATGTGACTTCACAGCGTCACGTGGGTAAGAGGTAACTGCTGCCGGGTCACGCGAAGGCTTGAAAGTGCGAGCAGTGTTGCTTTCGCAATAAAACAGCGAAATAATGGGTTGACTAGAACTGAGCGATATTAGGAAATATTCCATTGATGGTGTGTTTAATTAAATTTACTTGGAGCCTTATAACATCTGCTTCGCACCTGCATTTTTCTTAACTAACGCCGAGTCATGCGCAGGTGAAAGGTCAGATAGCCTTTGAAGAGAAAAAAAGCGACGAAACGAAATACAGGGAGAATAACTACATGAAGAGAAAGCTTACTATCTCAGCGAAGAGTTCTCACCTGCAATGCGCCAGTCACTCCAGGAGAATCCAGCTAGCGGTGGCGAAGGTAATCTGGGAGCTTCTACGAATTCTTTCACTCTCGAAGTTTGAAACTGCGTGGAACCAGTGCTTGTCAACGGCCTGTCTCGGGTGATCGCGCACGAGGCTCGGACTCTGCATCCCCGATATCCCACAATGCGCTTTGACAAAGGCGCTAACCAGTTGTTCCGTCTCTTAAGTGGGCTAAAGCGGCGTATGTTCATGCCGGTACTCAAAAGCCTTTCACTCCAATGTTACACGACGGCGTCGCGTTTTCGGCGTTCTGCTGTCTGTACTTGCAAGCATCGCGGGGCAAAATGTGGATACGATTCTTGCCGCGGCACAACTTCATTCGAGCAGATGCATGCAAAACACCGTCGGTATCTCTTCTAGATAAAACATATCCCGACCAAGCATACGCTTGTCTCGAAACAGCTTTCCGTAGCTGCTTGACTGCCTAAAGGCTTATGCTACAGAGCAGCTGTCGTCTGGTCACTGACTTCGTCACTGACGCATCTACATATTTTTCTGTTACATTTGTTTCACAAATCATGTCAACACTCTTGAAGTCTTTAACGTGAACGTCGTTCATGTTATTGAAAGCGGACGTCAGGAAAGTTTGTAAACTCACGTAGTTTCGCTCCATAGAACTAGTGCTTTTTAATACTTATACCCGTTGGAAAATTTCGCTGCTGATAAGATGAAAGATCTCTCCCTGGAGCTTCAGCGATACGTCAAAATATTTATTCCTTGGCAAGCACAATCACTGTGAAAAGTTTGTTATCTTTTGGAAATATTGTTACGGGGATGTACTTAATGTGACGGCACTGCGATGGGCTGAACTCGACGCTAAGAATTCGGTAGCCGTGTAGAATCCACTCTCTCAGCGTCGTTCTCTTCTTCAACGCTTCGTCGTGCCCGCGTTCCTCGATCGTCGTCTTTGTCAGTGAGCGCACTTTGGTCCCGCGTTTCCCGGTAACACTACCCCCCTCGGCAAAAGGCACCGTCCCGGTGCGTATTAGGCGTGCGGTGTGGAGGGGGAGTAATATGGCTTGAGGCGGGCGACATGTACAATTTCGGAAGTGGGTGTAGCAGTCGGTGACTTTGGGTGGAGCGGTGAAATCTCATAGGTCACGTCGGTCACTGGGCGTAGTACACGGTAAGGACCCGTGTAGTGGGGCAAAAGTTTCTGACACAATCCCACACGACGGCACGGAAGCCAGAGCAGCACCAGAGATCCGGGAGGATAGTGCACATCGCGGTGGTGAGCGTCGTAGCGGCGTTTTTGAGCTTCTTGAGAGAGGGTGAGATTGTGACGAGCAATCTGGCGAGCAGCGTCGGCTCGGGCGATGGCATCGCGGGCATGGGTCTCGTCCAAAGAGAAGATAGAATGGAGAGTACCCAGCAGTGTCATGACGCGAAGAGTTATATGCAAAGGTGACAAATGGCAGACTAATATCCCAGTCGCGATGACTGTCGGATACGTACATTGCGAGCATGTCGGTGAGTGTGCGGTTAATACGCTCCGTAAGGCCGTTCGTCTGAGGGTGGTACGCAGTGGTGAACTTGTGCCGAACGGAGCAAGAACGAAGTATTTCCTCAACAACTCGGGAAAGGAAACAGCGGCCACGGTCGGTAAGTAGTTGACGGGGAGCACCATGGTGTAGTATGACGTCGTACAAAAGGAAGTCAGCAACGTCTGTGGCGCAGCTGGTTGGAATGGCGCGAGTGATCACGTACCGCGTGGCATAATCGGTGGCCACAGCGATCCATTTGTTTCCTGACAAGGACTCGGGGAAGGGCCCTAGGAGGTCAAGGCCAACACGAGAAAATGGCTCAGTCGGGATAGCAATCGGCTGCAGGTGTCCAGGTGGCAGCACAGGGGGTTTCTTCCGGCGTTGACAGAGGTCGAAAGCGGCTACATAACGTTGGACAGAGCGGTAGAGTCCAGGCCAGAAGAAACGCCGGCGCACGCGGTCGTATGTGCGTGAGAGGCCAAGATGACCAGCTGTAGGGGCGTCGTGCATTTGTTCTAGAACGGCAGAGCGTAGGTGTTGGGGAACGACGAGCAAGTGCTCAGCGCCATCAGGTCGCATGTTGCGGCGGTATAGCGTATTCCCATGAAGGAAGAACAGGGCAAGGGAAGAGTCACGGCTGTGTGTGCGGAGGCGGTCGATAAGAGAACTGGTTGGGTCCAAGCGCTGTTCGTCGGCTATGTGAGAAAAGTCCGATATAGAGAACACACAGGGGTCCGACTCGTGGTCAGTAGAGGAAGGGGGATCGACCGGATAACGGGACAGACAGTCTGCATCCTGGTGGAGCCGACCTGATTTGTATACAACGGAAAAGGTATACTCCTGCAAGCGCAGTGCCCAGCGGCCGAGGCGGCCAGCAGGATCCTTGAGGGAAGAGAGCCAACATAGGGCGTGGTGATCGGTAATTACAGTGAATGGTCGGCCAAACAAGTAGGGTCTGAATTTTCCAACGGCCCAGACGAGTGCCAGGCACTCTCGTTCCGTAATAGAGTAGTTCTGTTCCGCTGATGACAGGAGACGACTGGCGTAGGCAATCACGCAGTGTTGGCCGCGTTGTCGCTGTGCAAGAATGGCACCAATCCCGTGGCCACTGGCGTCGGTGCGAAGTTCCGTCGGGGCAGACGGGTTGAAATGGGCCAACACAGGAGGATTGGTGAGAACAGCGATGAGGGTGGAGAATGCGTTAGCCTGCTCTGGTCCCCATGAGAAAGGAACGCCTTTCTTCAGGAGATTGGTGAGAGGACGAGCAACAGCGGCAAAGTTTGGGACGAACCGGCGAAAATAAGAGCACAGTCCTATAAAGCTGCGGACATCACGGGGTGAACGGGGAGATGGAAAAGCACTGACAGCACGAACTTTGTCAGGATCGGGTTGCACGCCGGTGGAATTCACCAAATGGCCAAGCACTTTAAGTTCGCGGCGACCAAAACTGCACTTCTTTGAGTTCAGTTGAAGTCCGGCACGGCGAAAAACTGCGAAGATGGAAGAAAGGCGACGAAGATTGTGGTGGGGAGTACGGATGTTGGAAGGACGCTTGAATGTGGGCCAGGGTTGAGTGCACAAATGGTGCAGTCTGTGAGAGGAGACAAGGTAGCAAGGGATATTCCTTCGGGGAGAACTTGGGGTGACAGACTGAAGTTCAGGATAGGAAGGTAGGTGTTGTTCTGTGTAACGCGTACGATGAGATGAGGAAGAACGACGTTGCGGTCATACTTCAAGTAATACTCTTGTTTGGGCGAGTTGGTTCATCTTTGAAAGGTTATGTATACTTGCGCACCGTATATGTCGTTTATGTGCCTTTTGTGTCCCGTTTTTTGCGCAAGTATACATAACCTTTCAAAGGAAATATCTTGAAACGCTCTACCTTTTACTTGGTGTAGAAAATCACATACGTTGTTCACCTGCTAACTTGACGGGGATTGAAGTTGCAGCTTCATAGACAGGCTAAATAAATGCAAAAAAACTCACACAATAAAAAACATAGAGGAACTCTACTTCGTCACACTGGACTTATAAAAAAGCAAATACATGCTTAATCTAACACGCACACAGGGGCAGTTGTGCCACTGCCGCAGACGAAGTGCCTCGAAGCACTACCACACAAAAAGGTGCCCTCCGGCACCGGACACGGGAAACGTCACTGAAAAGATGAAAGGAATAAAAACACAATGATTAACATATCAAAAACTAAGCTGAAAGTCTGCTTTATATATTTTCATGTATTTTGTGTGGATGTTTTTTCATCATCTGCTCATCCGGAACAGCATCACTGTGTTCACCTGAAGAAGCTGGAGTGGCCTTTCCGGGAGAGTGCTTATAGTGTGCCGCTCTTTTACGTCTGGCTTGGTCAGAAGCGGGGAACGAGGAAGGAGGTGGTGAAGGGTGGCTGATCCTGGCCCTGATGGGGCTGGGACAAGTAGGTTAACGCCGCTTGCAGCGGGGGCCAGCCTGCCACCTATCTTTATCTGTTGTAGGCCGTCATTGCACCCGCCACTGCTTCGGTGGTGGACGACGGCTGATCTCACGACACGCGTCTTTCTCTGCCTCTTCTTTTTCTTTCTTCTCTATTTTCTCTTCTGTCCGCACGAGGCAGCGGAGGTGGCTCGGCTACAGAGCCAGTAGCAGGCCCGTGCATTTTCTTTTCCTCCTTCCTACAGCCACAACAACAACAACAACGAGGAGTCGTTGAAACACGCTGCAAATGTTCTACGACATGGGGAATTTAGCGCCTCCAATACAGTTTTCATTTCGAGGCATACCATACCTATTCGTACTTCAAGTCAGAAAGGGAACGCGCCACAAAGTGCACCTTACTCTCTGGAAGATATATGGTAAATGAACGATCGCATAATTTCTCTCTTGACTGCTCCTGCGAAGCCCAAATGATAAAAGACGGGTAAACGTGAACAACGTGCTCAGTAGCCAGGGTGCTCGAACCCAAGCCGGGGGACCCAGGTTCCATTGCGGTCATGTCGTTTGCGTTTCGATTGAGGTTAAACGCAAATAACCGATGTACTGTGTTGTGTCAGTCCACGACGGCTGCAGGCGTTCAAGATTGTTCGGAGCCGTACACTACCGCGTCCCCATAGTCTACGTAAGCCGAACCAATAAATTTATAGTCAAAGAGAAATTTCTTAATAACGACCACCAACGGGAAGAAAGGCATACAAACGTTTTATAATTTTAGCCTAGACACCTTCGCCCTTTGCTGCGGAGGCTCCTTGCCATCAGTGTATCTCTACCTTGTGCATGCGGTCATTGCACTCGCCGCCGCTTCTGTGGCGGGCGACGGTAGTTGCGGGGCACTTACCTATTTCTTTTCTTCATTGTCTCTTTATTTTAATGCGAAAGCTCCCTATGAGATCTGCTTTCAGAAGGAATATAAGCCGCTTAACTGTGGCTATCTTCCTTGTGGAAGATAGGGGGTGCGCTAATGAACTAAGCTACAGTTGGCTAGTTAAAACATTAATTAAGATATAGGAAAAAAAATGAGCGAGATAGAAACTGCTGCCACCCCGTTTAGAAGGGGATGCTCCTATGTTCCATCCATCCATCCTGCCTAGAGACCTTCGTCGTCTGTCCCGGAGGCTCCTTGCCACCAGTGCATCTCTACCTTGGGCAAGCCGCCATTGCACTCGCCGCCGTTTCGGTGGCGGGCGACGGTAGTTGCGAGGCACGTGCCTTTTTCTTTCCTTCCTTCTCCCTCTATTTTAATGAGAAAGTACGTCCTCCACCCAGACATCTACACGAGTGATATGTGCAGTGTATGTCAAGTGGGTCCGGCAGACCAATGGCACATCATGTGGGACTGTGCCAGGTTCCCGACCGAAGCTGCATCTAGGACATACCCGCCGGAACTTCAAAGTGCTGTGCAGAATACAGACAAGGCCATTCAACTATGGGCCGTCCAGCAGGCCCGGGGTGCGCTCGAAAAGCACAAGCCTCGCAACCCACCACAAACGGGCCAAATGAGGTAGTGCAGAGTAGGGCTTAATCCCGGGTAGACGCTTGGCCAGCGTCACGACGCATAACCCGTCGTTTGCCGCCTCCCTAATAAAGTTATACATACATACACCCCACGAGATGTATATCTCGTGTATATAAGCTACTTTCAGAGTGTATATAAGCTACTTAACTGTGGCTGCCTTCTTCGTGGAAGAGGCGCGAAATGGACTGGGAGCCTAGATACCTTCGCCTTTTGCTGCAGTGGCTCCTTGCTACCAATGTATCTTTACCTTGTGCAAGCCGTCATTGCACTCACCACCACTTCGGTGGCGGGCGTCGATAGTTGCAGCACACGTACATTTTTATTTCTTTATCTCTCTTTATTTTAATTCGAAAGCCTTTTTGAGTCATTTGTGGCGTGCGCAGAAAGTGGCGGTCCGCGGAAGGCAGGGCCAAAAGACAGATCCAAATATCAAAAGACATAAGCCAATATATCAAATTACTGAATCCATTCGTGATTACTTGGCGATAATGTATTAGGGACATTGCATAATGAGTAGCCATATCAGTCATAGCCGGAATCTGCCATAGCCGAAAATCACGTACAGATTTCACAAAGCCACTACAGAATCCTTTAATGAATAATTAGCTATAAAGCCTTAATGACAAATGCATATTCACTTGCGGTCCCTAATTCAAGTTGTACCTAACGACGCACTTCAGAATCCACATTACAAGAAAATACCCGTTGCATCGTTCTTTCTTCCTTTTTCTTCATCCCTTTCTTCTTACCCGTATTTATTCCTCTCTGTCTTCATTTGTTTCTTTCTTCTTTCCTTTAATTTCTCTCTGTGTATTTTTTCTTTAAACTGTCATCTCTCCACACGACCGAGCAGTGAGGGCTCAGCTAGAGCCAGTTGGCAGTCTCATGCATTTTCATTTTCTACTTACTACAGTCACAACAACTGCCTTCCCCAATCTTGCCATGGATGATGCGGTGGCTGGGCCGTCGAAATCTGCAATCTCTCGCACGCATTAGATTTAATCTAACATCCTGCTGATATATCTCAGCGGGAGGTCAACACTGCTTATGTCCGTCAACTAGATCCAGCTTGGTTAGACTTTGCCATTTTTTTGTCGGGCACGAAATAACCCAACCACATTGTTCACGCAGCCCATACCATACTAAAAGATTTCAGACGTTACATTCCAAAACGACGTCACTGAAACAGCTTTGTAAACTTTTTTTTAAATATAAACAGGAACAACTAGATAAAAATCAGGAAATCGTGTTTGTAATCAGGGAGAAAACAGCGTTAGTTACCGCGTAATTGTGTGTCCCCAATCCCTATGTATGCATTGTCGAAAGCAGGACACTCTGTAAGGCGTAAATAAGCTGTGCGATGTAAACACAAGTCAAAGAGCCAGTTGGTCGAAATAATGTAGAGCCCCTTAATTCTGACAGCACCCATACCTCCAGAATATTTGGAACTTTGATCTCCGTGTGCCTATCGATGCCACTTTGAAAGCCCGTGACCACAGTTCTCTATCGGGCCAAAATTAAGAGCGCAGATATCGCACTTTTCTACTGCGCAAGAGGAGAGAGCAAGGGTGAAGGAGCAGTCTCATTTCACAGGATTGAAATATTGCGTCAGAAGTTAACAGGGCGCCAGGACCTCCCATATATTGATGAGGCCGAGTTCATTGGACGAACCGCGAAGGTGGCGGTGGTGAACGGTTAGTTAAGTATAGCTGCACACTCAAAATGGCTATGGCCACGACAGCGGGGGAGGCGGTCATTGCTCTCACCCTGTCTTGTCCTGCGAACTTTGCTCTCGTTCCGCTGCTTGCGTACAGATGGCGACGCAGAAAATCGGGCGCACGTCGTCGTCCTCTGTTATATTGAACGCACGATTCAACGTAAGTTTTGTTTGACACGAACTTCGAATTCGGGCAACGTTGTTATTTGACTGAAAAATGAGTACGCTCTCATTTGTAGGGTGTATGGTACTGTCGCCAGTGCTTCGGTGCTTCGACGTTGGGACGAAAGTGCTTGCTGCTCGATGTCAGGCGAACTGTGGAAAAAAAGTCGCTGTTTTCGGCACTAAAAGGTGAATAACGCTTCAAAGTGGGGGAACATATAATTCCAATTAAGAATCGTTTGCTATAACCTTCCGACTTTATGTGAGGAGCATTTCTTGCATCACGCGTCTAGAAAACGTGGCAAGTACGTACACCGCGGCGGTCGCGTCTTAAAGAAGGATGCGGGGCCAACAAGTTCTCTGGCTGCCCTGCACGCATGTCGGAAGTGAGGGAAGAAAGAAAAAGAACTGCTGAAGGGCCCGATGTTCCGGTGCCAAAGTAACTCGGGGTTCTTCACGAGCCGCTCGGCGCAGTTGTGCGAATCAACACCCGTACATCTACGGGGGTGGGTCCTCAGAGATCACCTTCCTCGGACACCACACCGTGCCGCTTCAGCTACTTGCTTTAAATGCCGCCGTACATTTTGCCTTCGAGCTCTTGGCGGAGCTGCCGCCGGATTTGAATTAAATGAAGTCGGAAGCGTTTTTAAAAACGGGGGAAGTTTAATTTTCATGCTATTTGCCTTGTTAGTTGTATGTGTGCTCTTTCGATCAAGAGTGGCCCAGATTTTAGAGTTGCTTGCTCTTTGACAATAAAGATAGTCGTTTGTGCTCACTCAATCTCAATATCTTGATTACGAGTGCAATATATATCCAGTTTCAGTAAAGCATGCGGACCAATTCACAGCACCGGCCAGCGTGCGTTTTTTAGTCGTGCTTGAGATATTTTCCCGCTGTGCAAAGAATTTCAAATTGATTTTTGTTATATTCAGCAATAACGAAAATAAAAAGGTATCAGATTCTGTAAGCCAATATGATCAAAGAATTATGATCGCTCACCGCGGTCCGCACCACAGCTCAAACAACTTCTCCGTCTGTATACAAAGCTGAACGTCTTTTGGTTCATCGGCTGATGAATTAAGAATTACCGATCAATGCAGGCAGCCACTTTTATAGGTCTGGTGGAAAGCGAATTGTTGGAGTTCTCAATATTCCGCGCACAATAAATAACCCAATTGTAACGAGAACGACTAGTAAACATTGAGAACTATCAAAAGTATGTATCTTATTTTTGGTCACTTACTGATTTGGCTAAGGTTTGTACTCAATTTTTTTTTCCCATTGCCTCTCAATGTGTACTTCCACAATATTCCAAAATCTTTTGGTAACGTCTATTGCGGTCTAATTTACTATGTCGATGCGTATAAGGCTACGTGCTCTTCTCGCGCAGGGAAGAAGGCCTTTCTCCATGCGGCGCCGCGCGGGCTTCCGCGCTTACTTAATAAAACCGTGCGCCGATTTCGTGACAGTCATTCATGCGGCAGTTTTTTTTCTCTCTCTCTACGAACGAACAGCGAAGAAAGGCCTGACGACTTTCCATGCAGACTGGGACAGCTTTCCACGGGAACATTTCTCTTTTTTAGTTCTACGGCTTCTATGTAATTCCTAGCTCAGTTATCTCCTTGGTCGAGTGCGCAGTTTTATGCTCTGGAAGCAGGTCGCAGGATGAGGATAGAACGATTGACATGTCTCTTGTTTGAGGCCGATTTGATTCCGTAGTGCATGCGGCACCGCCAGGTACAAACAGCGGTGCCAGATAAGAGCGGTACGAGATACTTTAACAAAAACGGCTGACAAACACCCGTTACCATTTAACACACAAATTTTACTAAAGAACCCGCCACAATTTATTCATTGTATTTTTGTTTTCTTTTCTGGAACGCGACGGCGGCGAAAACTCGGCACGAGGAGGAGAGCAACAACCGCGCGCGTGCGCGTAAACAAGCGGTTGAATGCAGAGCGGAGCAAGCGATGGGGCCGCGCTCCGCGGAGGTATTGCTAAAATCTCCAAGAATGACGCCCGCTGGCCGAGGTTGTCTCCGCTATAGTGATGTCTTGAGTACTTAAGAAAGTGAGAAAACAAGTGAAAAGAAAGAATACTCTACTCCTCGAATCTTGTCTTATACAATGGTAACCCCCTCCTGTTAAATGTGCATTCTGCTTTGAATGGTATTATTTATTTCATAAATTACTGTAAGTAAATCAAAATCCATAGCATATTATTGAAACCAAAGAATTTCTTCTGACAAAGGAGTTGCCTTTTAGTTGCCTCTCTATTTAAACATGACTCCCCGCTTTCAGGCTTAAATATGAATGCCGGTTGCTCAGTTTTATTTGCTCGAAGCAGCTTGCCAAGAATTTAAGCTGAACTTTCTTGACACGTATAAAATGCCGTTTATGGCTGCGAGAAAAAACTCATCATCGTTGAACATTCGATTAGGCTCGCGACGAAGACGACAGTGTTACAACGGTCGACACGAGCGAACCCGAAGTTCGCGTGCCAAGAAGATGAGGGGCACAATCCATGTTGCAGCCAGCTATCCAGCTTTAGCCAGGAACATTGGTCCTTCGACCTGACTCGCGAAGGCGCCATCTGCTAATCTCCTTGCTGCTGCCAGTGGTCCCAGCGTCTTCAAACTGCGTGAAAGCTTTTTGGGCATAGAACCAGAGGGTACCTCCCTGTAGCTCCGAGCCATCTTAGCACAGCGACTCTACTGGGACAATCTACAGCCATGAGTGAGTATGCTGAGAGAACATCTTATAGGTTTCCAATGGCTCAACTACACTGTGAGAGAATTTTACACATATGCCCGGGCAGATAGTGATGGTGGATGCCACTTGGTTTGCAGTTTTGCTTAAGCCTTGCACTCGCAGGAACACTCCAGCGTAAATGATGTAAGTGCAGGAGGCTTTTGCCAAAAAAGTAGCAGTAGCTGTCGAAGAGTTCAGTTCATATTTTCAAGCGTATGGCACTAACGCGACAGCAAGCTTTCGCAAAAGACCCCTTCCACCTTTAAGCGTGACCCTGCAATGTAAACGTAGCAGAGAAACGATTGCCCCGCCGTGGTGTGTAGTGGTAAGACGTCCGACTACTGTGCCGGAGTACCCAGGTTCGATCCCGACCGTCGGCGGCTGCGAAACGAAGTGGCGTCTGTGTGTTGTGCGATGTCAGTGCACGTTAAAGATCTCCAGGTGGTCGAAATTACTCCGGAGCCCTCACTGCGGCACCCCTTTCTCTCTTTCTGCTATTCACTACCACCTCCCTCCTTTCCTTTATGGCGCAGTTTAGGTGTCCACACAATAAGTGTGACAGATACTGCGCCTTTCCTTTCCAGTGAACCAATTACTGTTATTAGCAGATGGTGGTGGTGTAAAATAGCTCAATGAAAATGTTTAGGAGTTTGTAGCGGCGGTTGGAGTCCTCAGTCCGGAACTCCCTTTGTGTAGGCTGCTGAGAAACACGCTCTCCTTGTTCTTTATTTGCTCGGCACTGGCATTCACGCTTGGTTCCCGAAGGCAAGGAGTACGATATACAGCATTGTGAACATACCTTTTTATCTACCTATATTCAAGAAACACCGCAGTCTTGGGGTTAGTATTGTCTATACACAGGCTGAGCGCATCCGGTATTTGAGAAGGCCGCACCATCGACGACAGCGTTGGCCGCAGCCTTTCGTCACTACCCTTAAAATCCAGAAGCGTACTGGAAATTAAGGCAGAGGATCACTCGCTGCTATCGTTTTGGTAGTGTGATGAATTTTAAGCTTGTTCATAAGGTTTATTGAGTCTGTATCTCCAGTTGTCATAAATTTGATTAAGTTCGACACAGAATTTGAGCACAATGACAACCCCCCCCCCCCCAAAAAAAAAGCGCAACAGCGATTGGATTCACTAGGGGACGTGTTGAATAATAATAATAATAATAATAATAATAATAATAATAATAATAATAATAATAATAATAATAATAATAATAATAATAATAATAATAATAATAATAATAATAATAATAATAATAATAATAATAATAATAAAGGAAAGGCGCAGAAACTGTCACACATGTACCATGGACAACTGAACAGCGCCGTAAGGGACGGGAGGAAGGTGAAAGCGGAAAGAGAGGAAGGGGTGCCGTAAAGGAGGGCTCCAAAGTAATTTCGACCATTCGGAAATCTTTGACGTGCACTGACGTAGCACAGTCATGGACAATTTTCGCGAGCGGCAGGAGCGCCGTTCCAATATAATTGGAGGCAAGAGGGGGTGAGGTCGGCGCTAAAATAAACCAAACTGAAGGAAATAAAGGATTACAATTACAAATAGAAACAGATAATAAAAACCCAAATAAGGATGCATTAGTTTCCATTAGAGACAAAGAGTAAAAACAGAATTGAAATAAACCCAGATCTACAACAATGATCAGTTTTTTTTTTTCTTTGTCGACATATATACTTAACGCCCTGTTTACGTCTGGTGAACTTCGCATGCAACGTTCCTTGTAGGTGTACCTGTCGCATATGCAAGATCTACGTATACTGAGACCGAGGGGCCCAATTGTTTCTAGGCGCTTTTCATATTGAGCAACGCGGTCTGTCTTTTGCTTGCCTGTATGTTTCGGCCGATCAGGTATATATGCCTGTAATTACGTGGAAATATTTGTATTGGAGTCATGTTCACCAGCTGCGCATATTGCTTCAAAATTTCCAGACACCTTCGACATGGGACGTCGGCTGTCGTACAAAGTCGGTGATATGCACATCGCAATATAGAGTTGAACTAGCAACAGTGAAACTGAAAACTCGCGACCTATGCTTTCGCTCATAGTCGAGCATTGCCACTGCTGAGTATTAGCCTGCCTGCGAGTTTTCAAAGCTGGAACACATTGCGCATACACGTGCAATCGCACGCATGCAAATTTTGCGGATCAAAATATCAACACGTTGCCCTGTAGAGACTGCATGAATGGCTCCTAGACATCGCGCACAGGGTGCTAAAACAAATGCTTGATTATCTCTCTAAAGTGGCTAAGCGACCAGAGTGTTATTGAAGCATATGACCAAATAATTAAAGTTGCTTAATTGTTGTTTTCCTTCCTTCAGGTGCCGAGTCGGGTAAGTCGCAATTCCGAATTTATATTGAACCTGTCGTTCATATAACTGTCCGTGCTCTGCTGTTTTAAGCGGTTTTTTTCCCTGCATCTAATAGTACCGCGCTACTGTATTTTTCATTGTAAAATGAAAACTCGCGGGCAGAACGTCAGAATAAAACGGTAACGACACTGTGAAATCGTGCTGTCTTGTGCCTACTGCTGAGCCTTCTATTGTAGAGTCTCCTATTTCACTTTCATTACGAAGTTTTGGAGCCTTCATACCAGTGAATTCGAAACAAGCAATTCATAACGAACATTGGTAGGAGTGCTGAAGAGAAGGGAATTCCTGCGCAAAACATGCCAAGCTTCACACCTAGTATGGCATGCGTAATATGTTCAGCGGACGAAATTATTATTTTCAAAACTCTACAGTCTATAAAATATAAATTGATGTCCATTGTTTACTCCGCATTTTTTATGAACGTTCTGAAGGACCCAAATCTTGACGGTGTCCATAGATTATTATTACCTTGCACGGTGTATGAACTACACAAAGAAAGGTTCGACAGATAATTGGAAAATGCTTCGAGCATACTTCTTTTACCTGTCATGTATACATTACTACAAAAATCTATTTATTAGCGCTCCCTTGCAAGTTGGCAGGATTGCAGTCTTTTGCTATATATTAAAAAAAAAGCGCACCGCATTATTTTTTCTACGACAGTCTTAGTTGCTCGTTGTCAGCGCAGCACAATGTATAGAAAAAAGCTTTTTATATGCATTTGAAGCTTATACAATTTTTCAAGGCATGTACAACCATATATCTTACAATATCCCACAGCTACAAGGTGTCTCTGAAAGGGTATTAAACAGCCGTGTTGAACCTATAGGCGGAGTAGTTTTTTTTTTTTTTTAATAATAAAAGATTGCCTGCATTTACTCTATACTTTTGTTGAAACAGAAGAAGTCTCGGAACACAGGATCCATTGGATGATAGAAAAGCAGTGCTCTCTTCTAGCACGTGTTCACTCAGTTCTAAACATTTCGTTAACGGTGGTCGCGCGAATACTGGTTGCAGAAAAAGCATCTTAATCAGCGTACACAACAAAAAGTGTAAAATTTCTCGCAGTGATTTCTAAACACTGCTCTCACGTTGCAGTATTCCCAAGCTATATTAGCCATTCAGTTAAGCATTCCTTCATTCTTCATCTCATACTCCAATGACGCCCTGAGGCAATAAACATATCATAAAAAGAAATAATCATTTCGCTCCAAAATTCTCTTCTGCTACTTAGGGAACACGTTTGTCGATGTCAACATAGTCTGCGTGAATAATAAAGACTGAGAGACATGTAATAAGGAAGGTTTGTACGAAAACAGACACGATCTATTACTATTCACCGCTTTTCACCACTACTATTCACCATTTACTTCGAGTGGAGTATTTAGAGAACTGAAATGGTAATAGTTAGGGATGTGGATTGATGGACAACACCTCAGAAATGACGCGAATCGCTGTTCGCATTGTCTTGTAAAATGACTCAGGGGACGAACTACAGGTATGATTAATAATCTAGGCAGGCAAATCAGAGGGCTAGAGCTACAAATACTGTATTTACTCGATTCTAAGCACTCTTTCCTTGCACGATCGCCATGCCGAAATGGAAGGGATGCTGAGATTCGAAAAATCCAAACTCCTGTCACACTAGAGTCTCGATCATGGGCTTGGTGAGAATACGTACTAATAAAAGGGAGCTCGCATAGACACGGACGAACACACAACAGGGCAGGCGCTGGCTACCAACAGATTTATTGAAAGCGGGGAGCAACTTATAAACGCAATCCGTAACCCACGTGACAAGAGAACAAAAGGAACAAAATTATCAACCAAGAAACGTCATTCTGGTATTGAATCTAAAGGCCCTTATCTGAAACGGCTTAAAACCGCTACGCAGCTAAACGTATTCTGAGCCGACGCACACAAGGAAATGGAAATCAAAGAATGGTACACCGCGAGAACGACGATAACAAAAAGCAGCGCAAGTGCAGTCAAGACCAATGTTCGAAGCAAAAGCAGAGTCAAAAGTAAAAAACAACAACAGAACTAACAAAGGAAACACCAGACGAACCGAAAGCTGAGTCAAACCTAAATGCGCCGGATTAACAACCACGGACACAATTAAACAATAAAATAACCGATAACGTCTAACTGCTGCATTTTATAAGTTTTCATCTGTGGGTCTGCAACGTGAAGGCGTCGAAGGGCTGAACTTAAATTGAGGAGAACGCAGAGAGCTATGGAGCGAAAAATAATACGTCTAACGTTTAGAGGCAGGCAGCTTGGCGAATTGCTCAGACAGAAAGAGAGAAAACTTTGTTGGGTCTACTGGTGTAAGCAGCAAGCCCGGGTCAGAGAACAAACACGGATAAATGGCTTTCAGGTGGAAATCAAGAAAACGAAAATATTGCGGGTAGGTCAGGTAATGCGAAGGAAAGATAACCGGTGGTCCATAAGGGTGGAAGTTTGGATTCTAAGTGAAGGAAAGCATAGCAGGCCATGGTATAATGTTAAGTGGCCGGATGACATGAGAGAGCTCACAAAGATAAACGGACGCATCTGAGCCTGATGAAAGGCCTTTGCTCTGCACTGAACGTAGTCACGATGGCGATGGAGGTGCTTACGATGATTCACATCTTAGACAATCGAGAGCAAAAGTGATGCGCAATCAATACCGTAAACACCTCTGTTTGAAAAACAGCACTACGTGTAACATTGTTCAAGAAAATGCAAAGAATGTTCCCCTAACAATTGTTTGTATTTCGACTTCAGAAATGTCCATGGTCGACCCATCGCCGAGTCAAGGTGAGCCCGCACTTGCCAGACAGCCTTTCTTGTGCACCTGCAACCGGTGTGCACAGAGATTTCATTGGCTCTCGTAGACACTTTGCTTCACCTACAGGAGACGACAAAGCCCTAGGTGCTGTTGCAACTTCGCTCCGTAAAACTCTATGCTGCTTCTTTTTCGGTATATGGTCGGTGTACACGATCTCAGCCCTGTCTAAGAAAAACAACTGCTGAAATGTTTGAGACAACGTTATTTCACGTAAAACCTCGAAACTGATGTTCGCATGTACGCGGTGTTTCTCCATGCGTAGAGGCAAATACCTATTACTTCTTAATAGCAGCCACATGCGGAATGATGTATTTCACGTATACATATTCGTACTTAAACGCCTAAGTCGCTTTGGACGCTACGTTCTCTAAACAGTACCAAACCTTAGAAATCAGGAGAGAGATGTCTTTGTGGTATGTGCGTGCACAGTTCGTAGCAAGCATCGCGTACAGGGTTGCTCAATGTGAAAGTAAACAATCAGTTTGTACGAAACATACAAATTTATTTTTATTGCTCTAATAAACTCGACAGCGATCTTTCTGTGTTATACTGCAAGTAAATACGACTTATAAAAAAAAACGTGCTTGTCAAATGCAATAGGGGAGTATTCATACATTCAGCGTCCAAACTTGGTTCCCTCTCAACCTGAGCGACGTGCTGTGCAACGCAAGATAGCTTCATAATTAGACGGTTGTGTAACTAGGCTTCAAAAACCAAATTTTCATTTTTCTTTATTTAATGTGGCAGAATATTGCAAATTTGAAAGGCGTCAACACCAAAACTGAGCGAATTTCTTAATTTTTCTTAATCAGAGTCTGATTCAAAATATCTATGTGGCCAAAGATAAGCGTTTAAAATCCCGTGTAGTTATCCTTCCCGCATAGCATATTTAAAAATTGGTATGCTCGCATTTCCTGCGCAATGAATGCAAACTCAATTGAGATATTTGATGATGAAGGTAATACAATTTTTCTGAATATACCACTCTTAGCGATACCACTTTATAACTCTCAAACGCGGGAAAACCTTTTCAGTAAACTTTAAAATGATTATCGTTGAAGTCAGACGCTTGGGCAAAATTGCCTATTAGGATAGCGTGAAAAATACTCAGTATACACAACCTTCAATTTCACAGTGTAATTTCGCTAAGAAAGAAATAAGAAAAGTCGATTGTTCATAAGTAGGCAGTTTTTTCTAAATATTGTGAAATGTGCAATGCACATACATAGGCTTCGCCACCGTATATATCAACGGTGTTTAAATAAATTTTCAGTGACATTAAACAAGAGACAACTGATATACGACTCGGACAGCTCGTATGCAGGACCTGGCTGTTAAAAAGCATGTATTTACCGCGTAATAACCGTCGAGTCCTATATCAAGCAGAGACCGAAGAGTGAGGCCGTCACAGGACGGGAACTTTCCTTGGAGAAGCCAGCGCTGGCACTTTTGCTTTTTTTATTTCTACACTTCTTCCGGACATTGATCGACTTCTAACGGACAGTCGCCACGAAACATTGGAGGAAAGCCCATCGTGCCTTTGTTTGTGGCACCATTAGAGACGTTTCTGGGGGAGCTGAATGAAGGTTTAAAGCACAAGCATGAGATAACTCATTTTGTGTTTTGTGGCAGTTATGTATAGGATGGCTAGAGCGACGTTCTAGAGTTCGGGCGTCCACCCAGGCGTCGCAAGGGCTTATTACGGAAGCCCGCTTGACGTCGTGGTATTTTGACCTCTCTCTTTAGGTCAGGGGCTAAGAGAACGTAAACCTAATCCTTTGCTATCGAGTTCTTCGCTATCCTTTGCTAATCATTTTCTAATAATTCGAGTCTCTGGTTTTTACTGAAAAAAAAAAGTTGCCAAATATAATTTTTTAAATTCATTTTCAGTTGAAAAAGGTTCGTATTGATTTATTGCGTGCCGCATCAAGCTCGCTGCTGAGTAGATGTTACCCCCGAACACTAAAATAAAAATTGACTAATGGTATGTGCTAGGGGCATGCCGAGATGAAGTGCTGTTCGACGAAGTAGTGCATATTTACAATCAAAAGACACGTTCCTTTCCTTTCCTTGTCACCACGCTTCGTGAGGTAGCTCAGTGCTATTCACCATCATCCATCACCATTCAGCGTGATTACGTATTAAGGAGAAGACTACCTCATGTGAGTGGTCTAAAAAGCTGAATTGCGTAACTTAGCACGGAAATTGTCATGACCTGGCTTGTACGGCCCGTAAGATGCAGTTCCATCGCTTTCATGCAAAAGCGCTCTACATGACAAGCCACCCTGGTGTATAAGCTTGTGCAACAACACAGAGATTTTGAAAAATTAACAACCACATGAGCTTTTGTTGGTCGGTTCCACCATTTACATTCCTTTGTAATCACCTGCGATAGCAGCTTATTTTGATAGCACAGCTGTAAATAGCTTAAATTTAAATAAATATATACTCGGTTTTAACTGCAGGTATTTTGATTCAGTTGATAACAACGCCGAGATACCGGACGAAGCGTTTCACCATACATAAATTTCACAATACCTCTAAAGAAATTGTAATTAATGTGTAAGAATTATTTACCAAACCGAAGACCAAAATCAGTCTTCTGAAATAAAAACAGCGAACAACGACCGCCCAATGATTAAAAAAAACACGAATGAGAATTGCCAACCCCAGCCTTAGTGTACGCTACAGTAGCATCTCAAAGCATAACTACAAGATGGTTACTTCTGTTAGCATCCCGCTCAGAAGCTCAGTACTCGCCTTTAAAGGGGCGCAGTGACGTTCGTCAGGCCGCTAATTCCAGCCAAAGTCTAGGTTCTTTGCACCGTGCCGACGTTCGTTCGAAAAGAATGACAAAAATCGGGCCGCTGAAACGAGAGTTATGCGGTTTATAATATTCTAAATACAAGAAAAAAAAAGAACAGCACGTCTGAGCCGATGCAAGAGGAAGCCCCTCTCCCATTTCGCTCGCCCAGCGCTCAACTTGGGCGGAACCAATTAGAAACATAGCTTTCTGCTGACGTATCGCAAGCTATCCACCATGGTTGCCTGCCCAACTCAACCTGTAGCCGTCTTTTTGGCAGCGTCGTTACCATAGTAACGACGCCGCGAAGCTGTGCTATGAGGACCGGCTTCTCCGTTTGCGCAAAGCTAGCCTAGCCCACCAGACGCTGCTCCCCCCCCATCTTTGCGGGAGTATCGACGAGGTAGATCCGACGGTCAGCAAATCTGCGTCACCATTTTGGTGTTCCGCCGGCGTCCATCGCTGCTGCTGCCGCGGATCGCTCGAGCGCTTGCGAAAGTTCGAGAACAAGTATGAAAGGCGGAGACGGAGGAATAGTGTCCAGAAGCTAAGGCGAAGCCTACCTTCTACCTATACAGGGCCAACAAAGAGGTCATCGGCCGGGACTATATGACAACTCCCTGGTCAACGTTACTAGAACTCCCTGATCACTCGCCTGCTGGCGGAAGCCCGCTGCAGAGGGCTGCTGACTCGGGGGTGGCGAGTGAGCGCGCCTCACGAGCGATTTCGACACAACTTGTGCCATCTGTGGAGCATCGGCAGAAACGATGTCACGTGATTTTGGACTGTCCAGCGATTTTGCTAGCCTCCGAGATCCGGACGTTGTCAGCTGCCTTGACCCTATCAGTAACGTTGGGGATTTGAGAGCTTGTCGACAACACCATATCTACCCGAGTTTACAGTACCTAACTTTACAAGCACTTCAAGAAACACGCGGAATTCAAACACCTTTTATTTGGTTTCTCCATAGTAATTTGTTAAACATTCGATTGTAAAATCTAAAGTTCGTGCTTAGCCAATCAGCGAAGCAGTGCCCAAGCGAGAAGGAAACGTCATAACTGTTAACGAACTTCGCCTTCGTGTTTCGCTCACATCGGTACCGAAACACTGATTATGGAAGCGGATTAAAATATAAGGCCCCACAATTTCGCAGTTACGATTGGGCGTCAGGCATCGCGAAGCTGTAAAGAACCTAGAGGCCGACTGGAATTAGTTGTCTGGCGAACGTCACGGTGCCCCTTTAATAGGCCTTTCCTCAAACGGGTTTTCTTCATCCATTCACTCCTGACCTTGTCCCGTCTGCGTTAGATTTATCTGTTACATTCAGCTATTAAAACTTCTGTTAAAAAAGCCTAAACTCAAAGGGCTTGCAATGTCTAGCATTTGCAAGCCTCCCGTGATTTGTTTTCCTCTCTATATTTCAAATGCATTTAGCACTCAAAATGTAGACATAAAAGCAGCAGACGCAGCGTTGAAGCTTCTGCAACACTCTTACTGAGTATACGTTTAGGTGGCCAATGCTGAATTTAAGCGGTGGTTGACAAACTTTTCAACTGCTTGAAATGACCTGCAAGAAATCCAAAATAGCATTTACAACAGCATTGCTTGCTGACGTCATCGACACATGTCCAGCTGACGAGTCAAATGGATGCGCTCGCCTATAGACCCATAGCACTACAGACAGCGCAAGTCATGGAGATAAAATCTCACAATAAGATGAAAACATTAACCATCTGTGCCTGTATGAATGCGATGAGTGCATTAGTAGGTGAGCCATATGTGAAAGTCCTGGACGATATCTTTAGTGACGGCACAGCAACCATAGTTCTGCATAAAGAAAGGGATAAAATTCCAATCAAGAAAAGTGTTAGGCAAGGAGACAAGATCTCTCCGCTGCTATTTATAGCTTGCTTAGAGGAAGTATTCAAAGGCATGGAATGGGAGCAGTTAAGTATTAAGGTCGATGGTGAATATCTCAGTAATCTCCAATTCGCTGATGGCATTGCCTTGTTAAGTAATTCAGGGGACCAACTACCACTAATTATAAATGATCTACACAGGAGAAGCAGAAAGGTAGGCCTAGAAATTATTATGCAGAAGACAAATGTAATGGTGAACAGCCTGGGAAAGGAACAGCAGTTTAAAATAGGTAGCGAAGCCTTGAAAGTGGTGGGCGACTATGTCTATTTAGGAAAGGTAGTGACCGCAGATTCAGACTATACTAAAAGGAGATAGCTAGGAGAATAAGATCGAGATGGAGCGCATTTGGAAAATACTCTAGCAGCTTACCGGTATCACTCAAGAGGAAATGTGTGTATAACAGTTGCATCCTACCGATACTGACCTTGCGTTTAACCAAAGGAAGAAACAGCGCTAAATATTAGACAGAACACACAGAAAGACGAACGGGACAGGCGCTGTTAGTCTTTCTCTGTGTTCTGTCTAATATTTAGAGCTGTTTTTTTCCTTTGGTTAAACACAATGTCAGACCAACTAGCCCAGCAAGAGATACTGTTGACCGATACTGACCTATGGGGCTGAAACATGGAGGATCTCACATACGACTCGGAAAATGGTAGGTGTAAAGTTAAGAGATAGGAAGCATGCAGAGTGGTTTAGAGAAATAACTCAAGTCACTGACTGTCTACTCGAAATTAAAAGGAATGGGCATGGGTAGGATATGTAGTTGGCAGGGAGGACAACAGATGGTCTGTAAGAGTAACCAATTGGATTCCAAGGGAAGGTAAGCGTAGCACAGTACGGCAGAAAAATAGTTGGGTGGATGAGATTAAGAAATTCGCAGGGATCAAGTGGATGCAGCTAGCACAGGACCGCATTGTTGGGAAGGAAATGGTAGAGGCCTTCGCCCTGGATTGAGCATAGCTCGGCTGATGGTATTCATGACTGCGACTCATATTGGCGTAAAGTGCGCTCCCTACCCAAGGAAAATAATTGTTAAACGAAGGTATACATGTGAACATTCAATAATTGTATAGAGTGTCGGAAAGCAGACAGGGGAGAAAACTATAGGGAATGGTTTAGGTGACATGCGCGCAGGTGCCTTTTAGGGTTAAATTTGCTACTAAACTCGGGCTTAACTCTTCGGTCACGGAATTGCTGTTCACTTATGATATCCGGTCCTACTTCTGTTCATAAGACGTTGTCATCTTCTTCAAGCTCATATGTTACTAGTGCATATGACATTTCTTTTATTTTGTTCTTTTTTCATTTAGAAACTCTCTCCACTATGTCACCTGCAGTGACTCCAGGTGAGTACTGCGTAGATGCGAGTTTTATCGGTGTATTTCACTTAACACGACTAACACTGGTCGCTCGCATGTTTACAGCCCCCGAAAAAGAGTAAGTTTGCATTGACTGGCACATAGTACCAGCTATTGCTTGTTTTTTGCCTCCAAGAGTATTCATAATAAATGTCCCCGGACGGCTCCACTCTTTCATTTGTGTGTAAAGGCTGAAGGCAAAATATTTGTATAAAATACTCCTATTCCTGGCTTGCTATTCCAGCCTACGAACAGAGGTCAATCGCAATAACTGTCAAACAACAGCCTCTTACCCTACTTATTCTAGGCTGATGCATTCACTCTCTACATTCACATACCCAAGGCTGCTGAAAATGATTTCGTTCATCGTCGTTCTGCCTACCAGGCTATACCGGTGTGACGATGCACCATTTTTCACAAACACACCAGCTATATTGCAGCGATAATAGCAATAGAATTCCTTAATGCCGCTTTACTTGAGCTATCAGCGCAAAGATCACGCTAACGCTAAAGTGGGCAGGAAGGGTACACTGCCCGCCCTTATATTTTGGCGCCTACACGATGGTACAATTTGTTCTCTAGCAGGGATAATATTTTGCTCTTTCAATCACATCTTTTCAACCGTTATCTTAATTCTCGACACATTGTGTGCTTCCTTTGAATAAGGTACACGCTACTTTCTGAATTATTAAGTGTTCCACTTGGTCAGTTTTCAGATCCAGGACTTCATCTCTTTGCTACGTCTTGAAATAACCTGTCAATGAATAGGCAAAAAAATAGCACGATCGCGTGAATAACGCGTCAGATACATAAATGTATTACCGTATGAACGTATAGTAAATTGCTCTTTGAACACAAAGTTGCAATGAGAATGGAATAAAAAACATCCATTTGACCGAATATCTGTTATTCAAACACCAATTGAAAGCCTTGTAGACGTAAAACGAGATTGTAATTTTTCAAAGTTTTCAATGAATTTTATTAATTTACTCTTCCGAAATCCGAAGAGGCTCCTGTAAACACTGTAAACGCTGTGGCTAAAATCCTTGGATTCTCCTTGTCGTTTTCGAAAAAAAAAAAAAGAATAAAAGGAGGAAAACTGATTCTGTAAACTTATGTTTCTTTCAGCGACAAGAACAATCGCCTCTTCGTTCTTTTGCTTGTAGTTGCTTTGCTTCTCGTCTTCGCCATCATTGGCGTCAATGTTTTCGGTGAGATCTCCAGATAATCCTCTACACTTGTGGTTCTGCGTTTATTGTTTGATGATTGCAAAGAGCTACACGTACGACATGTGTTGAGGGCGAGACTCTTTTTTTCAAAGGGAACTGGGCTGAATAATTAACTGAATCATTTACTTATTTATTTATCTATTTGCAGTGATTTAGATTTATTAAGAAGTAGGCACCAATAGTCTTGTGATTATCTGATATGACATGTTACATTTTAAACTGATCCTATTTTGCCACGCACAGTCCACGTGGCCCACAACTTCACGCAAAAATAAAAATTTGCTACGTCGCATCGACCATTCGAATGCCTTTACTAAGCTCTCACCAGCGCTGTCGGAAGAAAACGCAAAAGTGGCCTGAAGTCTCAGGGATTAATGGATAAATTAAAGTCTTTCTTCGAAAGACTTCTTGAAAATGGATGCTTCTGTTTATATCATATCAGCGCGTAAGGATAATGCAATAGAGGCACAGGGTTATTCTTTCAGCGTATGCTAAAGTATATCGCGTGTTCAGAAGGTAATACGTCCCAACCTGCCTTTATCCAATGCATCACAAATATATCCGAATTGAAAAAACGAAAGAGCGCAGCGCTTTACTAGTTAAACCAACTTTGTGCTTAAAAATAAAACATCATCAGTGTTTCTTCGTCGTACGACATACTTGAACATATTCCATACGATTTAGTACTAGATGACGAACTGTCCTGGTAATCACTAACATGTGTCGTCAGTTGGCAGCCAGTAGCAGAACATGAAAACGAATTATGTTCCGCCAAACAATTCCTGCATTAGTTTTGAGTCTCCAGAGCCACTCGACACGTGATAGCAACTGTGGAAATTAGTAGAATATGTCCAGAATTCTTTTGCGTAACTACGTACGTATGCTACACGTACGCCCTGCAACACAAACTCCCTTTTTCGTGCTCTAGGCAGGATTCCATGCTACTTAAGCCTTGAAATCTAAATTAAAAACTCATTGTGCATTATTTTTCACTTTTACTACTACTGCATGTTATGAGTAACAGTGGCTAAAACAAACGTAAAAAACTTTCATGCATCCTTCCAGCAATACCCGTTACAATAGGTCAACTTTCTTCTAACCCGCCTTCCAAGCGCACAACAATATCCGCGTTGAAAATTATACAGGGTGTTTTTGTAACTCCTAATTATCGTCATTTTGGTGGTGTCTCTGCAGGTGGATTGTACAGCAAGGCGGACATTATGTACAGTCTTAGTCGAAAGTCCTAAAGCCAAATGATTTTCGACGCAGTTGCAAAATAAAGCATCATGTCACCGTTAAAGGCTTAGATGCTGTAAAAGGCTTTAGGATAGCTTTTGCTGTGACAAGCAACCATTTTCTAGCTTTTTAAAGGCCCTGCGGCTTTTAAAGGTGCCGTCATAGCTCAATTTTGAAGCTGAAATGAAAATTCTTTGGCTTCAGGACTTGTAACCACGACTATACGTGATAGGGCACCGAGAATAAATTATTTACTAACTACTTTTAACTAATCAGCTTTTGCACTTATGACCATAAGGGACAACAGTTTCCCTTTCCTTCTTTGGACTTAATCTTCAGGTAACAACGCAAAAAACAAGACAGGACACAGGAGCAAGAACACACAAGGAACACACACACAGCAGAGCTCGTTGTGTGTTCTTGCTCTTTTGTTCCATCTGTGTATTTTGAGGTGTTACCCGAAGATGAAACAAGCCGAAGTTGCTGCTCTGGTCCGACCCGTTTGAACCAGGCCGGACATGACACTGAAGGAGCACCGCAAATACTTCAGTTCAGTGCACAACTTGTTGTTTTTGCTGAATAAGGTAATTCTACGTATGTACTGTGCCTCTATATATTCAGCAAATTTGTCATTTTAAACGTGAGAACTAAAGATTTCAAGATCTTGGATAAACTTGTCATCCAGAAATTCGTTCTGTATCTTAGCTTCAACTGAAATTATAACATGACGGGCCGGTCCGGGCCTTACATTTCAGCGCCGGCCGGGCCGGTCTGGACTCAGGCGCTTTCAAAATCGGGCCGGCCGGGCTCGGGTCTGTAGCGTCGGACCCGGGCCGGGCTCGGGCTCAAAAGTTCGGCCCGTGCACACCTCTAATACAGCTAATACGTAAGCTGTTTTTCTGTGTGATCCAGTAGAAGTAGTTAACGTGATTTCAACGACATTACTACGACTAGTCTCTCCATTTTAAAATTGTGCATTGCGAGAATTCAACTTTACGAGCGCGCGAAAAATGCGTATTTTTGACATAAACATTTCAGAATTCATTGCCAATAAAGAAAATTTATAAACTATAGTCAACTCCCACACTGACACTTTTAAATGCTATATTGTATTGTTGGCTATTAAAGCAAAAAAAAAGACATAAAAATTACTAATATAAGCCAAAAAATCGTTTTATCACATAGATCGACTTGTCATATAGGCGTGCGGACGTTTACAGAGCATGTCATAGCATATAAATATTTTTCACGCAATGCCTAATCGATACTGGCAGCCGTTTTATGTGCAGCCTGGTAAACGACGAAGCGCTATTGCGCTACCTCAAGGATAAGTATGGTCGAGTTATTTTTGATAAGCAAAATGTGATTGCATTTAGAATAGAATAATGTACTCCGTTTACTTATGTTCGCAACTGTTCATGATGAACACCTATATGGGTACAATTCCAAGCCGCAGAATACATCGGCCCAATATTGGTCCTGTGCCTGTGATGTCCGGCCCTACATAGGACCAATGAATTACCAATACACTGCAATATTGGGTCCATGGTTTGTGCTGCTTGGGATGCCGCTGCAGAGACCTCACCGAAGCATATCTAGCAGGGCTTTAAATAACGACCTGCAAACAGTTGAAAAAAAAAACCATCTGTTATAATATTCCATTACTATACAAAACGCATTTTTCGATTGCATATATTACTAAGCTCTAGTTTACCTTCGCATCTCTCGACACGTGCCGTGCTAACTCACTGCATACATTATGTACTAACATATAGAGTGCATCACGTTTTCGCACTAATCACAAAGTACGAATGTTGTCTTATAACATGTCCTCATTTTAGACACGTATAAACACTCACGAAGATGTACGAAAAGTGATTAAAAAATGATGTGTTTAAATATTATTGCTATGTGTCTGTTATTAAAAGATGAATTTTCAATTGCGTATCATTATTTCTGCTGATCATATACATGACCAATTCGATATTTTTGTCAATTTTTCGATGTTGTCACAAATTATTTTATTTACCATAATAACGAAGATACAGAGGATGTTATAGAATATCACTATTGTACGTGAGTTTGCTTTTTATATTTCCTGTATAGCTCATATGCTATTAGCTCGTGTGCATAGGTTTCCTGGACCCGTTAGCTTCACAGACAGCTTTTAGCCTTGAAGCCCCACAGACGAACATGTAAAATTATTTAACATTGACTCTGGTCACATACAACCATACGATAAAGCGGCAGATATTCTTCAAAAGGGTCCTTAATTTATAAGCGTGCGAATTCTGCAAGCCTAACATGTGCCAACTAACTCACTTTTCCACCTTTTTTCCCGTAGCTACGAAGATTAGGAACCGATTTTGATGAAGTCTCGTTAAGCTTCTTTTCCCTTAAAGCGGCTTCTGGCAGGTACATGCTGCAAAGCCTGGGCGGTTGAGCGTGACCTGGGGCTAATAATTAGATCAGTGCTGGAGAGCAAGTATATTATGCATCTTTGCTGCTTCATTCCAGCCTTGTACATTTCCTTGTGAAAGGGGCTGTAATTGACACCCAGCCCCTCGATCGGCGCCCTCCACCAAGTTAGTACAAGCGAATGCATACCCGTCTGGGGCGCCGTGTCAGCAATCAACTCTCTAAGGCTCTGCTTTGGGCTAGCTGCCGATGAACAGGTGGTTTGTGGCAGGGAGATATAATAATCAATCCCAATGGCTATGCCCGGGTTCTTCTGCTCACAGGTGGCACAAGGGGTTCAAAAGGCGCCCTGGCTGATGATTCTGGTGACGACGACCACCCTGCTAGCGGGGCACAGTACAGTTACCAAACACCAACGACTACTCCTCCAGCCACCACAAGGCGCACGCGCAAGCGCGTCACCACCCTGAGGTCGGTCACGCCGTCGCCCTCAGCGGACAACTTCGTCGGTGAGCACAGCCGGGTGATTTCCCCAATATTCCCTCTGCGTGAACGTACTCTCGAATGTACGCAGTGCCTCTGAATGCAGTCTCGCTTCCGTCGCTCACTGCTAGACGCCAGCCGCAGTTAGGAAGAAAAAAAAACAGTGCGCGCAGCATCTCAACTACTACTGCGAGTTGTGCAGTGTAAGCTGCAGATGTTTAAAGAGACACTGACGACAATTTTTATGTTAGCAGAACCTGATAGTACGATATTTCGCGACATTGATGTCACTTGTCGGAAAAAAAAAAGCTGCATTTATTGATGAGATATTGCTATCAGAAGTTGAGCAGTTCTTTTTCCCGCCGGTTGAATTCAAACAGTTTAACCCGAATACTTAGTTGGATAAAATGACGCCGTTCATGACGTAATACAGACTCCGTGATTGCTGGCCCGCGGCGAGCGGTGTGATTTAGCAGCAGCCGAAATGATAGCACGAAAACTACCGCCGGCCTTTGCGTCGTGCCGTCGTTAAGCGGCGTGCACGGAGGACACAGCAGCGCGCAGTGGTCTAGCGTAAGGTAGACTGCGGTAAAGTCAACGAAAGCACGTCACAGGTGCGCGGTGAAACATGAACTTCCGAAGAGCACTTAGCAGTTTCAGCAGCACATTGAAAACAAACCTATGATAGCATACCTGCTCTGGAACGTCACCGAAACTAAAAACAAGGTCGCCTGTGGCGCTGCCAAGTATGTTTCTCATTGCCTTGTCCCATTTAGATTGCATTTTTGCCGTCGTCTCCACGTGATAAATGTTATTATGGAGGCAAAACCTACACTTCGATTCAAACATTCAGCGTAATTAAAATTTGTTAGCCTCCGAGATCCATTGCGCGTCATGTGACTCGCAGTTGCGAGCCGATCGGTGATTTGGTTGTGGCGGCGATGCCTGTATCTCGGTTCTTGCTCTTCTCTATCTTACTAGAACTTTGTTTTCAGTAACGGTGATGTCTTTGTGATCAGGAACTAGTATTCTATGGATGCAACCTCAAATCTCATTTTTTGTTCAGTGTCCCTTTAAGGGTCAGGGTCCAGCCAAAACTAAGTTAGTTAGGCAGACTGAAGCAGGCCAGTTTTCGAAAACGCCCTTAGATATAAGGTAACGTTCATACTGCACCAGCAAACACGTTTGCCAGGCGTGCTCATAACAAAGCATTGACACTATTGTAATAATCTTCTTAGCATATGAATCTTTATACTTTTATCACCGGCTGCACAGGAAAAGGCCCAGGTGACTGCTAGTAGATACATGAAGAATGGCTTTCTTTGGTCATTTGTTTCCTGCTCTTTAAGAACCACACTCACATTGCGGCGCGCTCTATTGTGAGCTTAAATGTCTTAGAAGCAGCTTTTGTTCTTTCTGGCGATATTAAATTAGCGCAATGACTCTGAATATACTAACACAATGCAATACGAATGACATAAATGTTTTGCGAGAAACTGCATGCGTCCGCAGTATGACGACTTTTTTGACGTAAGCCGTAAGTCGTTTGCTTGCCTCGACCAGCGTTTATGTCAATATTGTGGCCATGGCAGACCTTTTACTTCTTGACAATACACCGACTACTGCTCTGTGCTCCACAGCGGGTCAGTATGTCTAGCGACATAGCGGCTGTCTAATTCTTGATCACACTGGCTGAAACGTGCTATAGCAAAGGCCAGTGGCGCATATGCCTCTGATAACAGGTACCATAATTACACATAGCACTCGATATATGCTTACATGAGGTACGATAAATACAGGACACTTATGGGTCCGTCATAGCAGCCACTGTTTGGCAGAAGTAACCTGACTGCGAAAGAATAGTGAAGACGAGCGCGTACGCACACGAGACGACAAAATACCTGAGTTGGCCATTTGCTTGCAATTGGCCATTGCAGTTGTTGATGTTTGCAATTTCCTGTCGATCTCTGCGTCTTTGTCCATCCAATGTGTGGTTCTTTTATTCTTATCTTGGTGTGGTTACCGGATTTACTGAGAAAATTTACTAGTGCCTTCCACGGTGATATTACGCCTTCAGGAATAGCAAAACAGATAGTAGCAAAAGCTCCTGATATGCAAGGTTCCTAAGCGAAATATCAAGAACGCAAGGCAAATAAGTAAGGTGTCATCGAATCAAAGGGATTGCAATCCCCTTAATCCAGAACCTCGCGCATCTCCTATTTGAAAGTAACGTGACTGAAGGCTCGGTATATATTCGTTCGTCAGATGTTCTTCGACATGAAGCGATGGTAGTCTCGAGTACGTATTCACAGTATTACCGTGGCGAAATGCAACCTTCAAAGTTTGTAATCGAATTTAATACCTATTGCTCATCAGCAGAGGGCAGTAACATGGAATATGCCGCGTTTCGCCTACAAACCTTCCCTGAAGCCTTTGTATGTTGAATCCTGTATGGTATGTTGAATCTGCTGTTGTGGCTCAGTCGCTTCGGTGTTTGGCTGATGATCCCAAAGACGCAACATACATTGCAGCCGTGGCGACTCCGTTTACACGGAGCTCAGGTGCAATAACGTCAGCATGCTGGGCGATATCAGTTCACTTAAAAGAGACGTTGGTCCTCGAAATTAATAATCAGCTCTTCATTACGGCAATGTCGATAGCCCATGCTTAGCTTTAGACACAAAGCCCCGCATATATTTGCCCACGTAGAAGGCCTAAACGAGAATGATCTCCAGAGAGCGGTCACTCCTGCCGAAGGTCTACTGCAAAGCCTTGGTCTGCCATTTTCCGCTCAGAACCGTCGACGACATTAAAGTGGCCAAAGCCGCATCCGGGGAAGCAGACGGACACCCTGCTTTGTGTGGTGGGGACGAAGGAAGTCGTACTGACGCTCCCGGACGACGGTCTTTGCAATCTAATGTTCTACGTGGGCCTGAAATACAGCGACGATGCCTTCCTCGACCACCTGAGTGCACCGAATTGGAAGGTCTTTCAGAAGATGGCCGCCAAATCCAGGAAGACAGAGTATGGCCTGTCGGCTGACTTCAGGCAAGAATTCGCTCTTCCTAGATGCTGTTGCCTTTACGAGTAATGCGTCGCATACTTCGCTCCAATGCTACACTATGTAATCCCTCATAGTCCACGCGGCATTCGGGCGGTTAAATTTCATATACCTAACCATCCTTCTCCCGTTCAGGACAGAGGAAACGGGTGTTTTCATGTGTAGCGCAATCAAGCACAGTTGTACCAAAGTAGGTTACAAACCGAGAAGCACAAAAGATTGTTTTTTTTTTTTCAAACTTTACGTTTCATTTCAATTTTACGCATGCCACTCGCACACTCCGGTATACTGTGTCCTGATTGAAGTGAGATTTAATCTTCTCAAGTGCAGGATTAAAAATTGTTCGTATTACTTCTTTGCAAGAGTGTCAAACTTACAAGAGAAAAACTTGAATCCATAGCGGGCGAAAAGAACTTACTTCTAGTCAGCTTTGTGTGGGTGAATTGCAGTTAAAGTGGTGATATTCATTTGCTTATATTACACAACGGAACCCAGAAAAATACACTAACCGTGGTCACTTAATCGCAACTACTAGTGTTTTGGATGACAAAAAGGAGTTATAACAAACAATATCTTTTTACCGTGAGAACAATCAAACAACGATAAATAACACCGGCAAATGCGTCCACAGCGAATTCCACGTTCCTAATTTACCCCTTTCTTACAGATACCTAAAAAGCTTCTACAATGTCTCCAAAACAAGTTCGGGAAAGAAAAAGCTTAAGGAGTACTTCGACAAGAAGGTTGTTCACCATGGAGTACTCAATGCTGAGGGCAATGAAACCGACCTCATACAATCTGCGGAAGACGTCCAGGGACTAGGGATAATCAGTGTAAGTGTAGTAAATGCGAATACATTCCGCACTGGGTATAATCCCTCAGAGGTCCTTCGTGACGATAAAATCGTTGTCACTTGCACCACTCGCTGCCTTGTAGTGCAGCCCAGGCCGTTTAGTATTCGCCTTTATGGCTTCGTCCATCAGTGCCCGTAAGCCATGTTTTGCCGTAACAAAGGATTTCATCAAGTGAATGTCGGAAAGCAACACGATGATGTTTAACCGCCGCAATAGTGGTACAGCGTCGGAAGTTTCGCAGCCGTCAGTTATCTCATATGTCAGCGCTGTTATACTAGAAGGTACCGCACACGCAATTTCGTCAACTAATTCAAATTTATCGCTCGACATATATAGACCAGAATTGCTTACTTTTGAACGCAGGCTGCTAGCGCGCTTCTACTCTCGACACCAGAGGCCATCTGTTGGCCACACGCGCCACACGCACAGCGGGTCACGCGGGCGTCTCGCGTAGAATATATCTACGTGTTTGTGACCAAACGGTTTTTTAGTTCCGTCATTAACTTCTTCTACCACCCATGTATGCAGGTATGTGCTGCGCATCGCTACTCAGTTTTTTTTTTTTTTTTTTTTTTGCGTAAGGTATTGCAACAATTTGAAGAACGCTGTTTCCTCGTTGCGGCGATATGCGAGGGTAGCCTACTATGATGTGTTAAGAATTGGAAATCAGCGTTTACAGCAGAAATCCGCCGGAATTTTTTTTCCTGCTTCTCGTGCTTTTTTAATTTTTGTCTTTGTGCAGGAGCATGTGATTTTTTGATATCACTCCATGGTGTGAACGGTAACTGGATCATCAGGCTTCGCGCTGAAGGTTTCTTAGGTAAACGCTTGTTTTGAAGCGAAAAGCTTCACTACGAGAGTCAGAGCGGAGCTTCGCGTATGCTGTGACGTCACAGCCAAGGCCAGCTGCGCAGCCCCCTCGCCAAGCTCTGCCAGCATTGCCTAGCAATGCTGAAGAGGTGTGCGACTCCTCCTCACAAAAAAAAAATCGTTTTCAATAGGCAATCGAACCTCCATTCCTTGCATCTCCAGCCAATGGCTTTACCGCTGTGCCACGCCCCGGGTCATGAAACGCTCTTCATAATTCCGCTTGTCTACCGTGAGGATGATAGCGGGATTCCGCAAGAGACAGATACTGCGACTGATGCGCAATTTAAAACTACCAAATACTAAAATAGTTAAGTCACTCAATTAGAGTGGCGGCAAGGATGTGACGTCACCCTAATGTGACGCCGGTGAGCTGAGAAGCGCTCGACATGGAATCCAAGGAACGCTTGGCTGCTGGCGAACGGCGCAGAAGACTGCAGAAATTAACTTCTGATCCTGATGTAGTCTGCTTTTCGCCATACGGGAATATAAGCGCGGCCACCAGCAATGCAATTTTTTTCTTCTTTCAGAGCGAATTCGGTGTGGAAAATAGTTGTGCTTAGTATTTTGGTTGCTGTTAGTATTAGCCTAGGGCACAAAAAATAAACAAGATTTCATTATATGCGTAGAGGTGGACTAATACGCCAATAGCTTCGAAATATAATGTAATCGCCTTCTGGCTGCAGACGTCGCGACCGCTGGCTACTCTGTTAACATTTTTTCAAGACTTAACGCAAATAGCGTTCCGCAGTGCTGGCTCACTGGTTAGGGCTTTTGACAGCCGAGCCCAAATACATGGGTTCGATCTCGACCGCGCTTCGGTGAAGGCCAAGTGGAAGACGCCCGTGTAGTGCGCGATGTCAGCGCGCGATAGAGAACCTCACGGAGTGAATATTTCCGGATCCCTCCACTACGGCGTATAGCTCCTGGTCGATGCCACTTAGGACCACCAACTCTATATACCAGACGAAAACTAACTTGTTATGCTTCAGCTAGCTTTCCCTTGCTGCTCTTTATTTGACATCTACGATAATGTACGCGCAGGATTTAAAAAGATGTATCATGCGTGACAGGCAGGCGCAACAGTTTGATATGCTCTGTACATTTTCCAGACATAATGCGGCGGTGTTTATAAAGCGCAATAAATCTCGCTTGCCATTAGCTTGGCATCTGAGATGAGTACACAGCGATAATTTGCTCGTCTGATTGGTGCACCACCACGCAGGCGAAAGCACAAACTAAATGGTGAGGTTCGCTCTGGGTTGCAGGAAAGATGCATAATGCATTGGAAGTTGAATTGCATGTGAGCCAAACACGCGAGCAATGCTTGCAAATTTTTCACAAATGGTTTCTCGGTTGTAGGGTACCGAAACGGCAGCGTTAGCACGGCTGCGTGCTGAGCACCAGCCCAACAATGGTGGATGTTAACCTACGTTCTATGAATAGCGCGTCGATTCGAACTCCAGGACAAAGCAAATAAACATTTTCCAACGCACTCCGCGGTGCAAATATATTTGGCAATGCTTCAAGCTTCCTAACGCTAACTAATCATGGTTACCGTGTAGGCGCGGTCGCTGAGATACCGCAGCCCCGCATTCTCCAACGAAATGGCTGCGCGGCGGATCGCCAGTCGGCAATAGCTAAACAATCAGGCCTATAGACTTTAGCTGCTACTTATCTATTCAGACACGTGTGGACACTGGTCTGGAAATAGCATTTTTGCAATCAAAATGCTGGATTATTCGTAAGAAAATTCATATCGATTCCATACGAATCAAATAATGAATAAAGTGGTACGGTTTGTCTTTCTTCACTACTTCCATACATCATTTTAGAGCAGGTAATACGAGCTGTTTCAATGATACTGTGTCTTTGACACCAAAAAGCAAATCTTCATATTCATAAACTGTGGAGGTGTTATTAAATCAACTACTTTGGCATCGGCTACTACATGGTAAGACATTTAGCGACAGTACAATGAACACTATACTCTCCCACAACAGCTTGCTGCGTACGCGGCTGCGTGAACACATTTTGTTGCATTTTCTCTGCGTAGCTGATTGTGATTTCCGAAGCTTGTCAACGTTTGCATCGGAATTTGCGCTTATGGCCCTTGAAGTCGTGCGTCTGGCGTTGAGGCACTGCTAACAAATGTCAGAAGCAGAAATAATGCGTCACTGTTACTACGATGACACACAATCACAGTACGTAACGTTGAAATGTGGTAAGCGAGAAAATTAAATAGCATAACATATCCTTCGCGTTCTGGTACATAATAAAAAAAAACATTTTCAGCGCCACTCGCAAGGACATGCACCGCGTGACTTCCCCTGCGGTGCCGCGTTCGCTGCAGTGGTGTGGCTCGATTGTACGAGTAGATTCAACCCATCGTTACAGTGCGTTGTTGAATACAGAGTACAATAGCTAACTGGAAATCGGATACTGACACAGCCCTGCTCTGTGTGGTCGCGCTCCTAGCAAAATTTTCACTCAATGATATGGGGACATAAAAATGCTCACATATATATCATCATCATCATCATCATCAGCCTGATTACACCCACTGCAGGGCGAAGGCCTCTCCCGTATTTATCCACTTAACCCGGTTCTGTGCTAGCTGCATCCACTTGACCCCTGCGAACTTCTTAATCTCATCCGCCCACCTAACTTTCTGCCGCCCCCTGCTACGCTTTCCTTCCCTTGGAATCCAGTTTGTTACCCTCAGCGACCATCGGTTATCCTCTCTTCGCACTACATGTCCTGCCCATGTCCATTTCTTCTTCCTAATTTCTACTACAATGTCGGTAACTTGAGTTATTTCTCTGACCCACTCTGCACGCTTTCTATCTCTTAATGTTACCCCTACCATTTTTCGTTCCATAGCCCTCTGGGTTGTCCTCAACTTAAGTAGAACTCTCTTGGTTAGCCTCCACGTTTCAGCCCCATAGGTGAGTACAGGCAAGATGCAACTGTTGTATACTTTCCTCTTGAGCGATACCGGCAAGCTGCTAGTCATAATCTGCGAGTGCTTGCCAAATGCGCTCCATCCCAATCTTATTCTTCTTGTTATTTCCTTTTCATGGTCCGGATCTGCGGTTACTACCTGTCCTAAGCAGACATATTCGCCTACTACTTCCAGTATTTCGCTACCTAATGTAAACTGCTGTTCCTTCCCGAGGCTGTTGAACATTACCTTAGTCTTCTGCATATTGATTTTCGAGCCTACCTTTCTACTTTTCCTATCTAGGTCATCAACCATTATTTGCATTTCATCCCCCGAGTTGCTTAGCAAGGCAATGTCATCAGTAAATCGCAGATTACTGAGGTATTCTCCATCTACCCTTATCCCTAACTGCTCCCATTCCAAGTCTCTGAATACTTCCTCTAAACAAGCTGTGAATAGTACTGGGGAGATTGTGTCTCCTTGCCTAACACCTTTCTTTATGGGAATTTTGTTACTTTCTTTATGCAGAACTATGGTTGCTGTGCAGCCACTATATATATCTTCCAGCACTTTCACGTACGGCTCGTCTACCCCCTGATTTCGCAATGCCTGCATCACCGCCGAGGTTTCAACAGAGTCAAATGCTTTTTCGTAATCAATGAATGCTATGTATAAGGGCTGGTTATATTCCGAGCATTTTTCAATCGCCTGATTGATGGTATGGATATGATCGATAGTAGAGTACCGTTTCCGAAACCCTGCCTGATCCTTTGCTTGATTGCAGTCTAAGGTTGTCCTGATTCTATTAGCGATTACCTTAGTAAATACCTTATACGTAACAGACAGTAAGCTGATTGGTCTGTAATTTTTAAGGTCCTTAGAGTCCCCTTTCTTGTGAAGGAGGATAATGTTTGCATTCTTCCATGATTCCGGTACCGTCGATAACACCAGGCACTGCGTATACAGTGTGGCCAGTTTTTCTAGCACGATATCCCCCACGTCCTTCAGCAAATCTGTAGTTATCTGATCCTCTCCAGCTGATTTCCCCCTTTTCATAGTTTCTAGTGCTTTCTTGACCTCGTCTTTCGTCACTGGTGGAACGTCTGACTGTTTTTCCCTACCGCCAATCTCATTACGGTCCTGACTACTTTGGCTACTGTAGAGATCTGTATAGAACTCCTCGGCTACTTTGACTATCTTTTCCATATTAGTGATGACGTTGCCCGCCTTGTCCCTTATCGCATACATCTGGTTTTTGCCTATGCCCAATTTCTTCTTTACCGCTTTAAGGCTTCCCCCGTTTTATATATATATATATATATATATATATATATATATGAAGGAAAGAAGCCAACAGTCGGCGAGGCCAAAGAAAGCGTTGGGGATGGTACTTTATGTCTTTTTTTTTTAATGTTTACTTGGATAATCACAGAAATTAGTAGTGTAATCTGTTTAGGGGAAAGATAATTAAACACAAAGTAGAAGAAAAACAACGTGCCGATGGTGGGAGCCGAACCCACGACCTCCGAATATATATATATAGCAAGTGTGCCAGCGAGTGCCAAACGCATCGCTTCTAAGCCGAACTGTATTCGGTCAGTGGCAGTGCATGAATGCATGCATGTTCAACTGTGTTTTCTTGTCGGGCATGCACTTTGAGTGTTGTCACTAAACGCGCCTTTATGCGCTGGAATTAGTGTTTGTTTTGGTGCCCTAAATCAGGAAAGTCAAGACTTGCGTGTGATACTGCTTGCGATAGTCGGATGGAATGGGTTACTGACCACCGTAATTCCGAGAGGTTCTGCAATGAATTCTGGAAAGCGCTGTGTTTGCTTGAAATTTAGGCTAATGACCCCAGAAATTACAATGAGTACTTGTCATCCCTCCGCTGTTTTTTTCTTTTAGTGAATACCTTGGTGACCTGCGGCAATAAAACGCGTTAGAAAACCTAGTGCGCATTACGCTCCACCTGTAAGGGTATGACACAATGACGGTTGCCTGTTCATGTCTATTTACTCAATAATGTTGATTCTTATTTCATCCTCACTTCAAATGATCAACTCGAGTTGGCAGTTTCTCCAAATTTTATGATATTACGTAGAGTGTTTAGGACGTATGAGCCATCGTAGGATCAGTTCTCGGCCATGTTAGGTGCCATCTACCATGTATCAGTGCAATTTTCTTCATTTTCGTTCACAACACCGACTACAACACCTATGCCACATTTTTTCGACAAAGCGTTATTTAGCGCTATAACCGTAAGAACGTTCGTAGGCTCAATATGTTAAATTTGTCTGGCTTTTAGGATAAAGACCCCAGATGTGATGAATTGTTCTTCGAAATTCTTCGCGATGTTCATTGTAGTTTTGCTGTAACGCGAAATGCGGTTACTTCTTGCGCTTCCTTTCTCCAATGCTCCGAACTGTATTTTTTCGTTCTCGAAGCTGCTTTTATCCCGAATTTCTCTCCCCTTAGTTACGTATCTTTTTCTACGTCCTTGTTTATTGCTATAGCCTACACTCATCGTAAAGAACGAATCGTTTTTAATTAAAAAGAAAGTCTTGCAGAAGAAGCACAGGTTCATTGAGTCCATTAAAGTTGTCTTGTCGCTCTTGTATTCTTTTAGTTGTGTTTGTCCTGTTTTTGTATACGTACAGCCATGATAGTCATATAAAGCCCAAGGACACAGCGCCAGACACACCTTAAAGAAAGCCCTTCAGCCAAAGGTGTCTTACAACTGCCATGATGTCTCGGTTAATCTTATTTCACATACGTTCATCTAACATTCACCAGCGATGTCATAATAGAAGATTACTGCAATGTCATACTAACCGATTGGCATCGCTAACCGAAGAACATCATTTGAGGGGAAGTCATCGCTGCATACTTGAGTTATGTCCGAGCACAGCTGCTACAGTGTAGCCCGCCTATTGACTCTGCGTATGAGCAAACAGAAGTAATCAATACTCATGATGAAAAATATTTATGCTCATAACGAAGCTGCTCAAGCAACACACAAGATTTCGGCTGCAAGAGCAGGTTCACTCGTAGAAACGTAAATGTAGATTTTGTTTTTTAAAGCTTTTTTATTGCACCTGACGTACGAAACAAGAATAGGACGCAGCGCCGTCAAAGAAGAGAATTTAATTTCATTGCTGAATATCCACGGATAATGGGGACCGATACAGAACGAAAGTTGTTGCTGCTTAGTTCCCGTTCATTCGTTACTGCTTTTCATATAGCTAATTTGGCTTTGCGTTATAGATAAATGTTAAACAAACGTGTTGTTGATAGACAAAGCGTAGCTCTTGAGCGTCATCGACTCATAAGCTAGACCAGCAGCGATATCTGTACATCCCTGTACTTCTATGCAGCGCAAGCAGCCAGCGTGAAATGTACTGCTAACTCCCTTTAACTGCGCTCGTTTCTTTATCTACGCGATGTTGCTCTCCGGGACAAGTCTTACCAGGTTTCTCTCCCGTGCGCAGCACTTCCGTAAGCTACACAAGGCTTGGGACGCCAACAACAGCCATCTGGTAATTGGCCTGCGCTTCAACTCGTACAGAAACGCCAGCCACAACAATGCTAAAGCTGCAGCCATCAACAAGATCGTCAGGTTGGTCCAAATAGTAGCAAGAAGCTTAGTAGGGCACACGTCTTACTTGGCTTACGGGGTTCTATGAGATCTTGAAAATGGCAGAGTACGCACTTCTCTGGAGCAACACATAGCTACGCGTCATGTGCGAAGACCATATGAGTCCATTATCTCTAGGTAACCACTAATCGCACCTAACGTACCTGGCATTTAAATTTGACGGAAACGTTTCGACAGTGCCTTCATCCGCTCGATCCTGCATGCGACTAAAATTACCAGCCATCGGACGATCCAAGTGGGGTGCTGATACAGGCCATTCTCCAAAACATCGCACTGACGACGAAATGTTTATATTGTAATAGGGCGTGGCAGAGGTTTGTAGAGTGGCATAGGTTTGGCGATCTTGTGAGACGAATTGAGAACCGGGCGGAATCATTTGCGAGCTTGAGTCGGTATCCTACGGGTAAAGTCGAATGTCAGGCTGTGGAGGTTAGAGGCGCTGGCGACAAAGGCGTGCAACATGGCCCGGCCGACCACAGGCATAGCAAATCGGAAGGTTGTCCGTAGTACGCCAAGGTTTCATAGGATGTCGGCGGAACCTTAAGGGTGGGGCTTGGAACGAAGGCTCAGCATGCGGCGGTGAACGGTAGGCAGGGACCTGCACATAGGAGCCAGACGTGGGCGAAGGTGGTGGCCTAGCCGTTACTTGGGCATACGTGAGAGGTGCCGTCACAGGCGGCAGCACGGGGTTGGACGGCAAGACATCAGCGACGTGTTCTTGCACGACACGGCGTATAGTAGGGGCCAAAGATGGAGCCAGTTCAGAAACGAGGCGGCCCGAGTCTTGAAAATGGAGAAGGAGTGAGATTTGACGTGCGACCTCTTCACGAATAAAATCTTTGATCTGTTGATTCAGCGGGCTCCCTTCAGAAGTTGGCGAACCACCCAGGGCTAATGCGGATACGCCTTCGTCGCACACACTGGAGCGGCGCCTAGAATTGCGCCGCTTGCGGAGCTCGTCGTAGCTCTGGCAAAGCTTCACGAGCTCACTAACGCTGGTGGGATCTTTCGCTACCAGCATCTGGAAGGCGTCCTCAGAAATACCCTCGAGGATGTAGCGGATTTTGTTCGCTTCCGGCATGGCCGGGTCGACTCGTTTGCAGAGATCAACGACGTCTTCTATGCAGCTGGTAAAGGTCTCATCAGCGCGCTGAACACGATCGTGCAAGCGTTGTTCGGCACGAAGCTTACGCACTGCCGGGCGGCCGAACACTTCCGCGAAATTCTTTTTAAATGTCGACCAAGATGACAGGTCAGCCTCATGGTTGCGAAACCAGAGGTTCGCCACGTCCGTCAGATAGAATATGACGTTACTGAGCTTGTATGAGTCATCCCACTTGTTGTAGCTGCTTACTCTTTCATACGATGACAGCCGGTCGTCGACATCTTGGTCGGCCGTGCCACTGAAGAGGCAAGGGTGACGCTGGCGCACGACGCCAGAACACATGATCGTGGGTGGAACGGCCGGCCGCGTAGAAGTGGACTCGTCTTGCATGGCGGTTGTAGAGGGTAGTGTACGGCTTCGCAGTTCCAGTTTGGATGGGATCGTACCCAGCACCTCCACCAATTGTAATAGGGCGTTTATTGACGTTCAGATGAAGAGCTGTGAGGAGAGGACCTTGCAACGGCGAGCCCAGCGTACTTCTTCTTTGTCTTCGTCGCACAACGCACTGGTGCATGTCGATGGCTGAAGTGCTGACTATCACAGTACAATATGATTAGCAGAGGCGACGTTTTTCCACTGCTATTTTGTTGATAAGCGGTCGCGACCTATTTCAGCATGCTCATTTTGTGCAAGCATACCAGATTGTAAACTCGACAAAGTGGGTAGGGGCAGGGGCAGTGCGAAGCAGTGACAGTTGTTACAGGCGCATCTGAGGAAGTGTTTGCAGATCGAGCCAAGAAGAAACATTTATAATTCATCCATCATTTGCAATTAAAGATTTAGGCACACCCCGGACGCGTGATACCATCTGCGATAATGCCCAAAAGAGGCGTGCGTCCTTATGGAAGCCCTTCCGTCGTAGTGTACTGGTTCGTGCTCTAAACTGAGCTTGCAATGCTACCACTTGATTTAACCACCCAAAAAAGAGGAATACTCTCAGCGGCACGTGCTAGTGACCTCATGCTTGCCGTGAGGCCCTGTTCACCTTGGTTTTTATTGTCCTATTTTTCTGCTCTTTTTCTACCATGGATAATGCCCCCACAGTTTCACATCGCTATTAACCCGGCTCCGAAATTACGCAATATTTCCTTTTATAATGAGAAGCAAGTTGGTAGAATTTCACGTGCTATCACGATGTTATTCTTGTTTAGTACATGTGATGACCAACACCACAACTCAGCATTACCAGTTAGGCTGTCAGCTGGGATGTGCACATCGCAAACGGAGCAAAGGAACACATAGGTTTGAAATACACTGGACAGTCTATTTCGCATGAAGGGCGAGAAAAGGTAAGAAATTGGACCTAATGATTATTGTGGGCGTGTAAGAATTGCATCATTCTTTTCGCGGCCTGTAGCAAGCTGTTGAATCCTAGATTCACGGTGTTAATGTATTTCGTAAGCCATTTGACAGAGCATTTTAGGTTCTCGAACTTTAGGGTTCCACAGGGAACATTGAGTTGCCTGTCTTGTAGCGACTGCCAGTAGCACCCATAGCTGATGGTCCTGGTGATACTGCTAATGAACACCTCCACGTTCGCCTATACAGTATTCAATGAGAAAGATATTTCAGCGTAGATGTAATTGTTTTCTTCATCAGAGCATTTACGTAAGGAATGCGTCTTACATAAACCGACGTCACTAAACCATAGAACGAAAGTGTGCCTGTGGCGTCACTATTGTGTTAGAGCCATGCATGCAGAAATCACTGCGCCGGTTAGCCTAATCACGCCTAAGGAGACCATTATTCTTGAGAAATACTAACGTACAAGCAACTAAACCAAACGAAATGAAAGAGGTGAATGTCAATTGTATGTTACGTGACAGCCTAAATGTCGCAGTTTGTATTCGTGCTTTTAAGTGCAGGGTGTACATGCCGTTGTCGATGGTAGAGTCGGGTAAGAATTCTGGACGGTACAGTTCTACATGTGCGATGAATAGCGCTTGGACATGGTGACAGTGGGTGGAGATGAGGACGTGAAACATGACTGGCGATTAGTGATAGGGCGGCTGCCTATCCAGGTTATCTTTGAGGGAGGCGGCCTTATGAAAATGGCTCTCAAAGGTGAAAATGGCAGCTTCTCGTTTAAGCTGAACGCTTCGCTTTCGCAGCAAATTGGCGGTCTTTACTCTAAACCACACACGGCCATAATGTATTGCTCTCGTCTCAATACAAATGTGTGCATGTGTGTGTTTAAATTTGCATTTGTGCTTGAATTTGAGGGCCAGGGCATTTTTATGCATACTTTCTACAGTTTGCTTTTGGCTTTCGCGCGGCAAACTGATGTCAAAGGAGCAAAATACGGTATATTTAAGAAAAAATGCCACCAGAAACTGCTCAAACCGGCACAACATATCTCAAGTATTCCTAACACCCTTTTACCCCCGTGCATGCCCGTCGCGTGCATACATCTTACATTCGGATGGCAGGTTTCTGGTTCAGTTGTTGCGGTGCCGGCGACGAGGAAACTTCTGAAGAACTATTAATCACTGAAGAACAATTAACACAGCAAGCAGGGCTGCATCATATTCAAGGCAAAAATAACCGAGGACTTCATTTAGTGCAGAGCGAAGCAGTTTCAGAGCGTAAATTTAAAAAGCGATGAAGCTCCTGAAATAAACCGGCGCATTATCTGCAATGTAAAGCTGGCCAGGAATGATAACTATGATCAAGGCACCTTGTGCTGATATCTGCGATCGAATACTTTTTATTTGGTTTCCTACATCTGATTGTGTTTATTGTCTGCTGATTGCATACGTGAATTCGGGAATATACATCTCGGACATAGAAACGACGTCATGTATTCAGATGTTTTCTTATACTCCTCGCTGTTTTCTGTTATTGTAATCGTTAGGATTATGAGCTCGCGAGAAGCATGCCGCAGCAGTGTGATCATGCAGGCGCAAAAGTTTCGCCGTGATCTCGCCGATTCTTTTCGCAGCATGTTGTCGCCTACTATCTTTGTGGTGCACACCCACGTCAACTCGTGGAATCCAGGCCAGAAACCACTGTGCATGAGCCCCTGGGACTACCCCAATGGCAGGAGCGACCAACCGAACATGGTGGGTGCACCGAAAGGCTTCCAGTGCGATAAAATAGTGAATTCTGCACACAATGCACCGTAACTCCTTCCAGGGGTTTACGATTCCACCAGCTTTAAATTTTCCTAATTTTTTCGATGAAAATAATCGCACCTACGTTCTTGGGCGCGTCCTCGAATGAGCAATGTCTAGCGTTTTTCCGCTGATACTTGCGCACTTTCGGCAAGAACAGAAAACAGCTGTTCTTACGCTGAAAGATATACGGCAATAGTTCTGTGGATAATATGCCATACAGAAGGCTTCTGTTTTTGTTACGTGTATTGATGCTTAATAAAGGCGAGCTTTCTCAGCTACTACTGCACACGCTCATTTTGGTTCGTTTCACATTGTTTTCTATTTTGTCGCGAATTGCAAAAGAATTATTATTTCGTAAAAGCTATTAATAATACAGTAAGCATTGGGGCATCATATAGAACACAAAAATAACTCGGGGCTTTATTCAGTGCAGTGTGACGCAGTTTCAGTTTCGTGGCGCCATACCTATTGCTGCCATTTGTTTAAAACAATCTTCTATCAACATAGTCTTACGGCATAGATATGAGTGGATGTGAATTTTTTAGTTCAGAAACTTTGTCGTCTTAAAGCAAGCTGAAAGCAATTTTTGCACACCTTTATTTTTTGTTTAAAAAACTCACATTTAAAACAACTTTTGGACAGGAGCAACAAGCCTTTCAACGTCTGTTTAGCGAACGCAAGCTATTTTGTGCGGCCAAACATACATGTAAATTTTGCACTTCCTTTTCATTTTTCCTCAAATATGTCAGGATCTGCTTTTTATCTTTCTCAGTGATCGAAATAGTTTCAGTGACGGCAAGCATCACTAAACAATATTTGCACTTAAAGCATCGATCATGCAGATCGGAAATGCCTTCAGTTTAGGAGCTCTGAACCATTTTCCGACATTGTGTATGACAGCTACTGAAGTAAAGTGACGTTTCGGAAATTATGCATATGGATTTTAATCTCTCGGGCTACATTTTCAGCTTCATTTCAGATGCACGTCAGCATGATGCAGCGTCACCCGAACGCAGCCACTCACAAAATTCACAAAATAGTGGGCCCGCCATCGCTAACAAAAATGCCGCTTGCCACACGTGCCCTCTGATCACTGACTGCGTCCTGCATCCAGTGCTAAGGTGTGGTCGCTAATGAGCCAATTGTCCAGTCACTTTCCATGGGCGTTTGAAAGCTGAGGATTTGTGACCCAATAACAGTGGCCAATACCATAGGACTAAACTGATCCGAAATAGCGAACCTAGAGCGGCAACTCATGAAAAACATCCCCTAAATTCTGAGGGAGGCCTTCTTTGGTGAGCGCACCGAGACGACATGGCTAAAAAGCGGCATTTTGGTTTAATTCGCAGTGACCTTCCTTGAGAAACTGTGGTCTAGCTTTCTGCTGGAAGCAAGATTTATAGAGTTCAGCGTTGACTTGTGTTTGCGTCTGAAAGGATTATTGGTCAGCTGGCTTTCTCATGTACACCAAGTGTCAGGGCCTCTCCAATGCAGTGCACTAACCACTGTTGGTAGCAGATTAGCTAAATCACATGACTGAAACTTCTTTAAGCATTTTCTGTTACGGCACAACCGAAGTGCAATCAAAACAACCGTGCCGGAGGAAAACAAATCCCACGCCTCACGTGCAGCACTAAGAGCCGTGAGTATAATGTGCCACTGTTCCGCAAAACGCGCCTACATTTTTTACATTGCCTGACGGCTGTCGAGCGCGGATCTGCACTCAGTAATTTTGTTTTCTCAAGTAATATCATGTATTCGGCATCTCATGAGTCTAGGTGCCACATAATTTAGAAGATATGGCTGTTCGGACCATATCAAATAGTAGAAAGGAGAACAAGCAACTGCACTAGGTTGAGGATAGCTCCGGTATTCGAGATCGAACCAAAAAAGCAAAATTCCGTTATAACATTTTAACTTCATTCAATAGTTTCAGTGTTTAACATTCCCGCATATGCTTCATTATGAAATTGGCGTGAATGCGCGCCAGAAGGTCTCGAGAAGAATTTTATGAAGATTTGAGAATTTTTGTTTCGCGAAGAGAGCGAACGCTGGCGAGCTTACTTGCATGCAGTGACACCGTGTTTTTTGCCAACCAGATGACTTTTTTTTTTTAATAGTTAGCGCTTTGTTCGCCATCGAATTTTTTTCCTGTCATACTCTACGTCTTTAAAATTGCTTTTCAAATAATTACGTCAACGGACAAGTACTACGCTGTTAGGCTATCTTCAAATCGAAAGCGTTCTTAAAAGTTTCTTTTTCGTGTAGTGTGTGCTGGAGGCCTTGACGGGGTGTAAGAACTTGCTGTACCATATGCTGTATATGCTTGTAACTTTGTTTGAATTCCCTAGTAAAATTTCAACTTCAACTTCAAACCATCCCCTGCACCATCTAATAGCTTTAGCTGAAAACCATGGCAGCTAGTACTAGTAATTATGGATCAAATGTATGAAATCCGTCGCAGTATAGTCAGTAACATTTTAAACAACGCCTTCTTACTGGATACGGTAAATCCTAAGTTCTTGTGCACTTGCCAGGGCAGCATCTTAGTCACGTTGGTCATTTATTTTGGACGCCTCGCTGTTTCGTCATAACGTGTACACTAGGTTTTTCTCACATACAATTGTTTTCTTCGGGAAGAAATATTGGGTAAGTAGGCTATTTCATATTGCTCTTCCCTTACGTCTCCTTTTGCAGAAAGACGTGATCACTGGGGTGATTCCGAATGCCTCCATACACCAAAACATCATCGTCATGACATCTTTCACGATGAGTGCACAAGTGTTGAAAACCACGAGCCCTTATCACTCATCCAAAAAGAACTTCACAGTATCGTCCTTTGGTGAGGTCAATTACGCTCAGGTAAGCGGCAAAAACATTTCTCGGTGAAGCTTAAACCTGCTGTTTATTTTTCGTACAATAATTTTGACCAACGTGGTTCTCAACTACGATTCGCCATGCAAACAGATTTCAGGGATGTTATGTTTGTGAATACTGGTCATTAATAGCGCCCAACTGACAGAGAGTCTAACCTAATAAGGACCAAAATATTAAAAACAAAACACAACATACACCTTTTTTCCGAACTGAGAACAAGTGAATGCTGCTAGGAGTCATGTAAAGTGCGCACTGCTATTTTTTTCGTTCCACTTGTTTAAATCAGTGGTCAAAATTACCAAGTACAACTTAAAACCGTGCACCAAAGTCTCATATGCTAATAGCAAAAGCGTGGACCGCTATGACTATGCTCACTTAAGAAAACTATCATTCACAAAAAAAAAGGTAATTTTCCAAATTTTTGGTTTATCTGGACTCAGGAATGTCTAAAATAGACCACTGTGAATTGTTTTGTTTAGTTGGTCATAGGTTAAAGAAATCCTGCCATACAAAAAATGGCACTTCTTTATTTTAAACTTGTTTTTTAATAGCAAGTAAACAGACTGAGCGCAAAGTTGTGTTGCACAAAAGATTCCTTCAGGAAGGAGACTAGAGTACCAAGTAACGGCAGAAAAATAGTTTTCCGCAGTTGGCAGTTTGCTGAATAAAAAAAAAAAAAGAAGTTGAGAAAAATGGACTCCGAGATTGAAATCTTCCCACTTTATTTTCAAGCTCCAATGCTCAAGGCCTTTTTACGTCATTTGGCCTTTAACTGAACTGTGGCCCAGCGAATAGTACAGCTGTATATACAGTTATTCTGAGCGAGGCAAGCTGACTGAAGTCATCCTATGCTGCATCGTCCGCTCGCTTTCATGAAGCGGCCGTCTACCTTTTTGTCTCAACCTGGAGATTTCTGCGCCCTTTCCCTCCTTATACTTCGCAGGCTTTCTTTTTTCTTAATAGGAAGGCCTACGCTAGAACTAACTCGTCGGAAATACCTGTATCTGGTCATCTTTTTTGTCTTCCAATACTTTCCAACTCTCACCTTTGTAGTTGAAAGCACATTTAAGAAGGCATTTAATTTCAAGCCATTACTCAAGTATAGCGGAATGCGAACTATACCACAGACGCTGGGGCGAGTTGGTAATCCACCTGTCGGCACTCATGAAGGAATGTGCTACCAATGAATGATTTACAGCACTCGTGAAATTTGATTTAAGTTGGGAAGAATGCATAGTTAGTTTTTTTTTTATCCCTCGTTCATCTTAGAGGGGACACCCTGATAACCTGCGCCTCTTTAAAGCAAGTGCACCCTTGTGACTCCTAGAGGAAGTGCGACTGTTTTGGTCGAAAAGCGGCTGTCGCAAATGGTCGCATTAATCGAAAATTGAAATACACCGGACCTTCGATCAATGCTTGATAGTCTAGCCTTTCGACAGCTGGTCGTAAACCGGTAACCAATCAGCGATGCAGTTGAACTAACGAAAGTTTTACACCCGGCTCCTCGTTGTTGTTGGGCAGCCAAGGTCGACAAATTTCGTTACAAATGAGTCCATTTCGGGAAAGCGGCCCGCGAGTCGCCTTTGCGTCCACGGGTCGTCTTGAAAGTAGACACAGTGCCCACGCCTAAGCCAAACTTGACTCTGCCTCGGCTATAACTGAGAAACATACAGCACAAATAATTCATCATCAGGATCATTTCACCAGCAGACTCTTCAAGTCTGCCTGGAGCATTGTTACGGCTTGAAACCTTTGCTCAGGACGGGTTTGCGCCAGACGTGCGAAGTCATATCTCGGTCGCTTTCAGCCGCTCCACTTCCACTTCTTCAACCACCAACGTTCTTTTTTTCCATTACGTCGTCTTCGCTCCATGTGACATTTTCTCCCTGCGCAGCCGACGCCCACCGGGTGAGTTATGCTGTCTCCCGAGTGACATGACTTCAGACGAGCGACGTGTAGCAGTTCAGTTTTCGCCGAACGGCGACCAGTTGTGGTAACGTGTGCAATTTGTTCGGTCAGCAATTTATCCAATCGAAATTTATCCATGTAATACTCCACATCCGGGGCCTTTGAGGTGTATTCTAAATAACTAAATAAATAAAATTTCATTCCTGACGTCACTAACTCTGGAGCCAGCAACGTAAGGGTCATCGTAGTCTGCCAGCATCTTTTGATGCAAGCCTCGGCGCCGGACAGGATGCCAAACTCAGACGATATCTCCCGGAGCGTAGATAATATGCCGGCGAATGCCGTAGCAATTCTTGACGCGCTCTTGTGATGGAATGGATCGAAGGCAGTCAATCCGATGAGCTTCTTCAATCAAGGACTGGAGCTCGGTGACATCCAGATTTTCAGTCGTAGAAAAGGCAGGATTGTGTGGAGGGTGGAGCGCGGCGGGCAAGCGTACAAGAGGTAGAATGGACTGTATAAGATATTTTGATATGTAGAGATATTGAAAGCCTATGTGTCTTAGTGCAGTATATGGTCTCCCAGTTCATATGATCAGAGTCCACACACATGGCAAGCATATTGGTTAGTGTCCTATTTATGCGTTCCTTAAAGTCTGTACGTGGGTGATATGGTGTTCTGTGCCTGTAGGTGACTATGCAAAGACGGGGCGCCTTCTTAACCAAATCGCCCGTGAATTGATGGACTCTGTCACTGATTACTATTCGTGGTGGTCCATGCCACAAGAGGACAGAGTTCACGAAAAACATAAGCACTTGACTGGGGTAACCTATGGTCGAACAGCTGTTTCACAATAGCAAGCAAGGTAGCTTCCACATATTGCGATCAATTTCGACCTATACGACCGATCTGTTGAGAGGCGTCACAGGGTGAAGTAGTCCAGGTAGAGTGGAGGTAGGGCGTTTATGGCATTGGCACTGCGTGCAGCTGGACACATATCCTTCTGTCGTGGAATGCGTTCTCGGCCACTATAACCGCTCCTGAACTCGACGGAGCGTGCGGACCGATCCCAGATGTCCGGATCTGGTGTCACACGTCACACGTGAAATAAAGGTCCACAGAGTCATTGGGACTAATAGCAGGTATCGTGGGCCGACAGGACAGTAGTTCTTTTCCCGCAAGAGTCCGTCGCCGAGAGTGAACGGCCTTTAACTTCCCGATTGCGTGCGGTGGCAGACAGTGGCTGCAGAGCTGTATCTTCGCGTTGTTCAGTTTTAAAAACCTCAACGTCAGGAAACTCTTGGACGACGGCTGAAATGTAATGGTCGAAAATGTCACTGCCGTACTCTGTTGAACGCAGAAACATTGCGAAACATGCATCGGATCTCGAAGACTGGCGAGCCAGCAAAGGGGGTAATAGTCAGTCACAATCGGGAACGGGCGACCGTGATTTTTGATCGGAACCTCTGCACAGCAAAGAGCACAGCAAGACATTTTGTCCGGTGACGGTGTAGTGTGTTATGGCTTGCTGGGGAAGCGGCTCTTATATGCAGTAACATACTCTTAATAATCTCTGCGCTGAACCATAACCGCGCCGATGCCAACACTATTAGTATCGGTATGAACTTCTGTTGATGAGGAGAGATCGCAATGCAGGTGAACAGGATGTGAGGTATCGCGGAACGAGGCATCGCATTCGGCAGTTCATGCAAACAAACCTCCTTTCTGAAGGACCGTCAACGAGTAGGCGATGTCGACATAATGATGGATAAAATGCCAGGAATAGGAACACATCCCCTAAAACTACGTACCTCTTTCACTGTCCGTGTTGCTTGACATGACTCCACAGCTGCCGTTTTCTGAGGATCTGGTCTCACGCCCTGCTCATCAACGACATGATCGAGTCCCAACGCTTGACGCTCTCCGAAGCGGCACTACTTAGAATTGAGCACAAGTCCGGCGTTACGTAAACAGTCTAATACGCGCTTTAAGTGTTCGTTATGCTCGTCGAACATCTTACCAAAAGCGAAAAAGTCATCAATATAGCATAAACATAAGTCCTATTTCATGCTGCGAGATAGTGTTCATAAATTTCTCAAACTTCGGAGGCGCATTGCAATATCCAAACGGCATCACAATATATTTTCAAAAAAAGTCTGTCCGGCGTTACAAACACCGTCTACGCAGGAGAAATAAGAAGAGCCAGAAAGACCGTCTATGGCGTCATCAATGCGTAACAAAGGTATATCCTTTTTTGGTGATGCATTTGAACAGCGGTAGTCCCTGTCAAATCGTCATGTGCCATCTTTCTCGCCAACAAAAACCACGGAAGCAGCCAAAGGGCTGGACGACGCTTGAATGCCTGAATGACATTCTTCTCAAGCATCCCTGTGACTTGCTCGTGAATTACTTCGCAATTCGATGGCGACACACTAGAAGGCCTTTGACGAATTAGGCTAGACGAACTGGTATCGATAGTGTGGCGGGTATCGATGTCTACAAGTGAGCGGCGTTGAGTGGGGCTCAGAGCTTTGTTGATCATGCCAAGAATTGTGCATTCAGCGCTGGACACATGAACGGGTTCAGCCAGGGCAGCCATGAGAGATGTCACAGCTGGAGGTGCATTGGGTTCAGATAAAGCAAGTTTTAAGAGACTTGGTAAAATGACTGATTGAGATGAATCAGTTGTCCACAACCACGCGCTGCCATTGCCCACAGATGTCAGACAGTGTGGCACTATAACACTGTTCTTTAAGTAGGCCGAATGTACTGGTTCCATTAGGGCTTCAAACATTTCATCTCTGCCAGGGGCAGCGAACACCGGAGCAAATACTGCATTGTGCGATGGCACAATAGTATATTGAGAGAACATCGTTCTATTGCCACATGTACTTTCGATGAAGCTATACACAAAACACCGTTATATTGTCACATGTACTTTCAATGAGGCTGGACATATTCATACGCTCAAACTAAACCTCGCCGCTTGCACAGTGTACCGTCCCTCCACACAGCTTCAAAAAGTCTATTCTTAAAATGACGTCATGGGTAGAACTAAAGATAACGACGAATTCCGCTTGATAAACGGCTCCACACAAATCCACTTCAAGATTACACTCTTCACGAGGACGCAATGGCTCGCCACACACGCCACAAAACTTTAGGATTCATCACACTTGAATACAATTTGCATTCTAGTGCGTCCTAGCAGGCGTTGAAATCTCATACCAGTATCAACGATAGCTAATGTAGATACATCATTAACGACCACACAGGCTGCGTTCTTAAGCATTGAGACGGGAGGAGATATCAGAACAGAGCGAAATTCCAGCGGGCTACCCTCCATCGGTCGCGCTGTTGAGTTTTCTGGACGAGGTCATGAGGACCGGCGACGAGGTGACGGAGACCGCTACGTGCAAAGCACGGTAGGAGCAGTGCCAATCCGATCCGACGCCGGTGACGAATTACATAAGGGGGTATGCCGAAGTTCTGCTGAAGGGGATGAGCAAGCAGTCATGGTAGGTGCACCCTGGTAAGCCGGTCGCGCAGTGAACATTAGTGGCCCGTATCAAAAAGATCGACGGCTACGGCAGAATTTTGAAATGTGGATTGGATTCCCGCAGCAGAAGCAAACCAAATGCGGGCGATCAACGGTCTGTGTCTGGCATTCTTCGTCTGAGTAATCAAATTTCCTTTGGGGCTCAGGCTAATCCGTTGTTAATTAGGACGAACCCCGCACCTCTACCAGGATGCTACGTCGTGCAACCTTCACTCAGGACGGGGTCGCGCAAGACGTACGAAGCCAGATCTCGGTCACGTTCCGCCGTGACACTTCAACCACTAGTGCACTTGTCTTCCACTATGTCGTCTTCGCTCCTCTGTGGCAGTATCTAATCATTTCCTGATCTCCAATCAGATCAGCAATGCGATAGCTGTCGCCACCTCATCTTGCTTTGACCACCGATCCAAACTACTCGTGCCTGCCAATGTTTTTTCTACCCTTCTATTGCAAGAACAGAAATCCGATTATCTGTTCGCAGCTTGTATATACGCCTCAGTCCTTCTTCGTATTAGTTTTTTAGGCAAAAATTTAGCCCATATTCCTTGCTTAGTTTTCTCACCTTGCCTTCGCATCAGTTATGCCAAGCTTCACGCGATGTCTTCATTTAACTTTTTCTTTGCTCTTCACACCTCAGCCGCTAGACGTATTGTCAGCAAGAAACGCAGACATGGAGTTTTCCTTCGTAACGTCCGTAAACAATTCATCATAACTACAGAATGCCTGACGTGTGTGAGCCATTCCATTTTATGCAAGACTTTTTCTTCATCATCCATATATGGCGTCATTACTACACTACTCTCAGTACGTGGCTGCTGTCTGCAGGCTGTTTCCCTGTTGGCCGATAGTTGACTTCTAATTTCTGTCTCAAAATTGATCATTTAATCTTCATGTTTCAGCTTCTCTATTTAGGTATACACTTAATTAAATCAATTATCAGTAGTCATCTATGCCTATATTTATTTTCCAGTATTTACATAATTCTGCCGTCACTTCTATATCCTGGAAAGCTGCCAAAGGGGTGTAGTAGCGTCAAGTAGGTACCTGCCCTACAGTCACGGTGCCTATTAATAAACGTTTCAGCTCTGCGATGATTTAATAGCATTCTGCGCGGACCGAGCCAAATGCTGCCCAAGTTGTTGAATATTCGCATGTGTCAGACCCTAGAGCCTTAATGCAGTCGAGGGGAGCTGTGATAAGGCCTTTAAAAATTGCGAATCTGATTTTAGCATCCCATGAAAATTTATGTACAAGTGATACTTAACTTTTGAAAATAATACAGAGAAAACTAAGAAGGGGTTCAGAAAAGTGTCTGCTCTGTATGCACTGAACCATTGCCCTTGCAGGTCTGCCTTGGGATTCCCATGCACAAAGACTTCGATGCGGCCGCCGAGGTGTACATCTGGTCTTCGGATACAGACTTCAGCTTCTGCGGGGAGACGTCGGATACTATGCTACGAAAAGTATGTACTGATTATAGTTTTGAATTTTACTCTCAAGATAACTTGCGACAGGGCACCAACCCACTTTCGGGCTTCTCGCACATATACATTTAATAACTTTTTTCGCGGAAACTGTATGAAACATTTTAACTATTGCATTTCAGCTGTACGACTACGACATTCGCCTATTTTTGCGTGCTTGCTTGACCTTCCTGCGCCTGACGCGTGCTTTAGCTAAAAATTTACGGTACTGCAGATAGCGCTCATACTATCGAAAAGCCGCTGTCGTATAGCCCAGAGTTCAGAAAAACCTCTCTGAAAAACTCCTGCGTCGCCGACATGGTGCGGCTACCGGAACTTCATCTAGACCTGATACTTCATTGCTGAGACAGATTGGGAATTGCGTTTTATACTTTTAAACGGCTTTTGAAGTTCAAAATGTGCCTCCAGATCGATTTCTCTATGCGGAAGTACCCCAGAGGACCACAAGTCGCTATGGCGTCATACTCTTAAGGCGGAGCTGAAGGCACCAAAGTTTTACTTATTAACCGTATTTTCTTCTTTATACCGGTGTATACTGGTTGTGTCGTCAACCGTTTCTTGGCCTCTTTAGCCGTGCTCAATCTTTGCTACCGCAGTAAGAACCGTTGCAGTATAACCATTAATGAATCGAACTTGTTAACAGCATATGAAACTTGTAGTACCATAAAAAGCGTCGGTATGTCTGTGCTGAACTGTACTAGAAACCAAATTTCAAGAAGCCAGACGAAGAACCACAGATAGATTTGTGTTTCTGCTCTTTAAAAATCAGGCGACTTGCGTGCACACTTTACATTACGCCCCTGATACGTTTCGATCATGTTTCTGTGCTGTTAAACTTGGCACATTTGGGCTCTTGACCATTTTAATTATTAGAATATGTTTGCATACAGCGTCATAATATGCAGGAACGCTGATTCTGTCAATTTAAGAACGACACGTAACGTCCACGAGTTCACTCTTGCATAACGCGCACCTTTAAATTCAAGATGATTTCAGACTTGAGGGCATACTCAAGATAGGCTGACCAAAATTCGCACTGATTCTCGACGGCGATAGTATTCGAAAAGTTCTGTTCTGATTCCTTTATTTTTTTTTCAGTCTTCAAAGATGCCTCAAGTAAAGCCTCGCACGCGATATTGCCACTGCGTTACATTGCTACAATCGACTACAATTTTCCTGCATTATTTTAACCCTGTGCTCAATTTTGAAGCTGCACGAGTCTAATGTCAATTTCATGGACTCAGCCATGGAAACGTAGAACAGTACGGTAGCTTTCGCGGCTCTTCGGGTCGTCAAGTGTGGCGGTAACAAACGCCATTTTCTGTGCAATTCTCCGACGCATTGAGTGTCACTCGAGACTTCGGCTTTTTCATCTTCATGGTCGCTAATAGATCCAGCCTCCAGACTGGACACACTGTCTCACAGGAGTTTAGAGAGCAGTGCTAACTTCAGCGAGCTTCGGCATATTAGGTACAAAGCTCGTTACAAAATTCGACCATGAAACTCTTCTGTGGCTGCCCCGCACGCATGGTACCGACATTCATTATAACCAGGACTGCAGTAAACTGCCACTTTCAAAACGCCTTGAAACCCAAATTCCTTGGTATCTGAGTTCTTCATTTGCTAACTGCAGCTTCAGCTACTGTTTGCACTTTATATTTGCAAACATCGACAAAATTCGCTAACGCTAAGCACATTGCAGTGGATACTGTGATGAAGAAGTAATTCTGTTCTCTCAATGTTACTATACCAAACTTCCAGATTTCGCCTCCTGATACTTTTTTTTAAAACACTGAGTTTGAATCCAAAGCATCTGATGATTGAACCTACAGCTTAAGAAATTCTCTGATGAAATGTTGAACGTTTTGCAGGGTGCTAAATTTTATTGCTAAAATAAGTGCCAAGCTGATTTAGAAAAGCATTACCCGTATAAGAACCGCGATAATCGCTTGCAAATTAAACCCGCTGTAAAACTGGACTTTTAGCTGTGTACTTACCCCTGTCACAAAAATTCTTTGCTTTTCTATAGGATAAATATACTTATCTGGAAGTTTCATACTCAGAACGATAAATCAATTCCAAATAGCGGATGAATGTTGAGCACACGGATTAGAATAACGTACTGGAGAAAATTACCTAGTACGAGGCACTAACCAGTCGTTTTAGAAAGGGAACGCTTGCAACATTTTTTCTTTCGGCTATATATCTATCAATTACACAGTAAATCAACGGATCTGATTGATAAGCAGACCGGGCAGTCAATATACAGGCGATAGACTTGACCATTACGGACAGTATTGCGTTCATGTTTCGTGTGAACAGGAACTTCATACTACTGCTGTATACAACCCTTGTCTATAGTGACGTATAAAGTTATCCTCTCTTTTCAGGTGAAAAAGTGGCTTAAAAGCAGCCATGCTCCAAAGAAGCACGGCATCGCCTTGTTCGACGTCGAGTTGGACGACGTCGGCGAACATTGCAAAAACGGCAGTTTCTCGCGCATCAAGAAGCTTAAGAATTTCCTGAGGTCGTAATGCGCCATGCATCTGTCGTGGCGTGGCTTCTAAGCTTTCGTAGCAAGGAGCATTTCATTCTTCTCACCCTGTACAAATTCGCCATATTAAAGCGATCTGTCATCTTTGTCCCAGAATCACACTCTGCTCTAGCATCTTGCTCTGTCACTCTAGTGCCTACAAGGCTCTGCCTAGAGTGGGCTGTCTAGAAAATGATGGCATTCTTGCACAGGTGGAGAGGGCATGCATCACATAGTGAAGCTATGGCTGCTAAGTGTACAACAACGCCGGGTCACGGAAGTTGGGCTCAAAATGCACTCGTATACCCATAGTACAGGGCGATCGAAAAATACTGCAAACTAAAGCCTAAATTTACTAAAATATAAAGTATACTATGACCCTTTATTCCGCATGTCAGATCACACATCAGTTTCGATATATACGCGTTAGCCTTCAATACAGGCGTCGAGACACTTCTATAAATTCTTCAAAACAACCAATGTGCCTTGTTGAGTACACTGCAGTTATTGTCAGAAGCCTGGTTCAGTAATTAGTTGGGTTTGGGCTTCGAACAACATGCGTTTTTCTCCACTATACCAAACGAGCGAAGCCCTAAAGACTGAGACCAAGATAATTTCACGGCCAAACTTTCAAAATTGCGCACACCAATCGATGGTATTTTCTGCACCGTAGGATAGGACCCGTCTTTCCCCAAAGCGGTCAATGTTTCCCGCATTATCTTGTGCCCAGAGTCTCCTCGCTCTCGATCTGGGTCTCGATATGGGTCTCGATCTGCTTGCGGTGTGTCTCTGCATTTCGTTTACCTCTTTTTCCACAAAAGCAAGTTCCGCCTCCTCAGGGCTGAGATGCTAATTAGCAAACGAGGTTTTCTAGCTAACGAATTAGCAATTCACAGGGAACTGTTTGGTGTTGCAGTGTTTAGGACGCTAGACTACTCTGCCCAAAGACGGATTGCTCGAGCTTTCTGCTCCGGAGCCCGGATCCGGAGGATAGTATTCCAGGTTTCGTTCTCTGTGATTCCATCAATATGCTCGGGAAAATCAGGGCATTTCAAAATGAGATGATCCTTATTAGCTGTTATCCCGCATTCAGTGATGAACTTTGGAGGTTCTAATCTCTCTTTGTATAGACAGGGGAGATTCCTACCCGTGGCTGTGCCACGAAACTCTAGCCTAGCTAGATCGTCACGGTAGCTCCCTAAACAATTTTCGATACTCTACACGAGGATGTTCCAATGGCACCTACCCAGAATGGAGCATGCGCTCCTCAAACCTATCTCGCGACAGAGAGTAGTAAATTTCCCTACTGGCAGTGTGCTGGACGAATGGCGTTCTGCGCATGCGCGCGCCAGCCACACGCTGCTAATTTTCGCCGATGCCGCTAGACAGTAGGGGTCTCGGCTTTCCTCTTGTGAAACGTCGCTAAGCGCACGTGTCCCAATGTAACCGGAGCTGCTATCGCACTTTAACAGTGGAAGTATGAGCGCGATTAAGAGCTTGACAAAGGGGCGTCACGCTAGCGGCATATCGAATACTATCCATGACGTTACACAGACCGAGAAATATCGTCTCCTCAAACACCGGCACCATGATATTCCCAATGTGTGTCACGCTGATTACAAAAATGCGGTCACGTTAAAAATATTTGAGGCTCATCCCTCTTAAGAGAACGGCGAAAGCCTGCCTTCATTTCTAACTATTTTAGTCCTTTCCGGTTGCGGTAATTCGTCATTTAAGATATTGGTTGTTTCGTAGTCATGAATAGTCATGCCTAGTCTTTGTAGTTATTACTACCCATAGCTAAACATTTTTACTCATTTCCACTCGGTTGCGGTCATTATGAGTCGTAGTTTACATATTGGTCGTTTCGTAGTCGTACAGAACTCATGAAGAATGATACATATCCATTGTAGTCATTAGCACTCATCGCTAAGTATTGTTGCTCATTTTTTAATCAGCTGCGGTCGTTACAAGTCATAGTTTGACATATTGGCTATTACATTATATGCAGTCATTAATAATCATTATTATTTTTAGCATTTGTAATAACCTCCATAAATGTCTATTTATAACTCTAATTCATTACGCATCCCCATCAATCGTTTTCATTTGTAATCTGCCTCCTCACAAGTCCGCTATTTGCGAGTGACGTATGAGCGCAAGATGCGCCGCACTGAACACGCGCACAGCTCCCGCGCGCATATTTTCGCTCCATGAACCTAGAAAGGCTTTCGTCTTAAAAATGATCCTCCTCATCCTGAGCAGCAAGCAACAGAATGGGGCTCATATGTAGGTGGTGCGGTGAATCGTGCACGCTCAAATATATCTATAAGGCAGAGTATGTGCGCTACCGATACAATAGAGCCGCTCCGTCATGGCGAATAGTCTCGTGTAAGGCAAGCGAGCAGGAGAGGGGTAGAGCGGCCGAACTGCATAGGGCAACTTGTGGCCAGCCAGCTTCCTTGCGAAGTTTTCGTCCTTTGGAAAAGCCACAGAAGATGAATACTACCGAGCTTGTTGGGCAAGGAGGTATGTCATCGTGTTACGAGTGGCTATATTATCAGAGTGTGGGCCACAATGGAAGCAAACTACAAATCCTTTAAAATGTAGCTTCTGCTCCCAGGAGGGACCGGACATAAAACACAAATTACAGGCTTCCTATTAAGATGTTTCGAGCAGATATGGAGACAGATAAAACGGCGACACGTTGTGATTTCGAAAATACGAACGCTTAAGCGGCTTTCCAATGACTAGTGAATCTGCCGAAGTCGATGACTGTAAACATTTAGGTGCCAATATTCAATAAACCAAACACTCTCTTCCACCAAAACTTCGTTCATCCAAAGTGTAGCAAAAAATGTCTAGGGGGCATTAATTGGTTTTTAAAATGTATAGCGAGTCCTCATTTTTCTTTCCTGTGGACGACGAACCCCATGCGCCTGTGACTTCATTCGCCGAAGAAAAGTGACTAGCGGATTTGATTGCCGTCGACGCCACAGGTTGCGGCCGACCTGTGTCTTTCGAAGACAGAGTATTTGTAGAAGCAATGTTAAGGCGAAAGCCTTTAATCGCTCACACTCGCGGTGACCGTCCGTCCTTTACAACCAAAGGCGGCGAGAGTGCCAGCTGTGACCCCACCTCGCACTGGTGCCCACCCTCCCCGCTCCTCGGGGACAGGTGGCGGTACCGAAGCGCATGTACAGCTGCGCATAGCAACAGTGACGTCACCTTCACCGTCAGGCGGATCGAGTAGGCACTTGCGACGGTGCTCGTTCGCCAGACATGTCGTAGCAGTCGAGTGAGTGAGTCGGATGGCTCCCAAGAGGCCCACTGATGGGTCATGCTCGCGGATCGTGTCCGTCCGTCCGTCGGTATGCGTGGGAGGCGGTAGATGGTAACTGACATGGCCTAGCAGTAACTGGACGTAGGGCGTCCTGACAATACGTTTGGCAGGAGCTGGTAACTACGGCCTCTCCATTCATATAGCAGGGTGATATCACAACCAGCCTGCCAGGACCCTTGCATTCAAGTTATCCCTAGGCCACGCAGGCACGTTCATACGGCTCGGTTAAAACGGAGCTTTATATTGTCACGTCCTGACACACAGGGACACGACGGCAGCAGAGACCTCGGGTCAGCAGGGCAACGGCACAGTGCACCACAACAGCAGCGGAACCAGCACGCGCGCGAGTCACGGTAGCAGCGTCGTCTTTGTCGAAGCGATCGCGCTTTTTCTCCTTCGGATGCTACACTATCTCCCTTCCGAAAGAAGCATCGTCTCGATGCTAAACGAAAAAGAAAAAAGAAAGCACCCGCAAAAACACGGGTAGTCTGTGCACGTGTTGTTTCGCGATAGAAATGGAGCGGAGAAAACATCGAAGGGTTCCTCGAGGGTCACACGTAATACGGCTTAAGCCGGACAACATGAACAACTTCAGGACATAAGGAAAAGCGTGACGATGGTCGAATTCCACTAGGAAGCACCTCGTAGTTTAGGTCACCGATGCGACAAATAACCGTGTAGGGCCCAAACATGGAGGGAGGAAACAACTTAGGAGAGGCCCTTGCCATTCCCAATGCATTGGAGAAAGTGTGGCGGAAGTGACGTCAAAATTTAGGGTTAGCCAAGTCGGGCCATTAGCAACGGCGACGCTGTTGCTATGAAAACTCTGGCCACTAGCAACAGCGTTGCTAAGGGCCCTAGGTACGTGAGCGTCGCGGACATGTCGCGGAGAAAGAAAATGCGGAGGGTAAAGGAGGACGAGAGACGTTGCAGCGTTCGGTAGCGGCGCGGTCGCGCCGGCTTCAAAAAAATGACGTCAGGGCCTCTCCTAAGTTCTTGCCTTCCGCCATAGGCCCAAAGAAGCGCTTCATAAGTTTTTCCGAAAGGTCTCGACGGCGAACCGGCGTCCAAACCCTGACCTTATCACCAGGTCTAAAATCAACGTCACGTCTCCGGAGGTTGTAGCGATAAGTGTCGGTACACTGTTGGTGCTGTATATTGAGTCGTGCCAGTTGTCGAGCCTCCTCCGCGCGCTCGCATAATAGTCGAGCATCATCGGCGGCGCCATCAGGCGGCTCGTGCGGCAGCATATCATCGAGCATTATAGTCACCTGCCATACACCAGTTGGAAAGGTGACAAACGTGTTGTCTCCTGTACTGCAGTATTATAAGCAAACGTAACATAAAGCAACACCTCGTCCCAGTTTCGATGGTCGGCGTCCACGTGCATGCCGATCATATCAGCCACTGTCTTGTTCAGCCTCTCAGTCAGCCCATTGGTTTGCGGATGATACTCAATAGTTCGACCATGGCTGGTACAGCTTAGACGCAGGATCTCTTGTAGACGTTGAGCCAGAAATGTGGTAACCCGGTCAGCAATCAAAACTGCGGGTGCGCCATGCCGCAAGACAATAAATTCAATTAAAAATTTGGCTGCCTTCGCCGCCGTCGCCGACGGAACTGCGCGGGACTCCGCATAGCGCGTCAGGTACTCTGTCTCTGTGATGATGTATTTGTTGCCGGACTGGGACGTGGGAAATGGGCCAAGAAAATCCATTCCGATTGTATGGAACGGGGCACTCGACGGTTCTATTGGCTGAAGAAGGCCCGCTGGACGTGTGTTTAGCGCCTTCCGCCGTTGACACTCGCTACAGGTTCTTGTGTACTATAGCACATGCTTAGCGAGTTTCGGCCAGTAATACTTTTCCCGAATCCGTGAAAGTGTTCGGCTGTAACCAAGATGACCAGCTGTAAGATCATCATGGCAAGGTTCCGCGATCTCGCTACGTAGGTCTTCCGGCACAGCAAGAAGACATGATGCCTGGCTGCTGTCGAAGTTCTTTTTGTACAAGCGTACAAGATGCCATTGCGAATTCTAAATGTGGGTAGGACACGCAGGAAAACACGAGGTACCACACCATCGTCTCCTTCAAGGTGCGCCATTGGCTGACCAACCTGTGGATTATGTATTGGTCGAACCGCCATATCTGCCGTGTTTAAGGCCGCAATAAAGCTGTCAGTGTCATCATTGTTTCCTGGCGCCGTCAACAGGGGGCCTAGAGACAAGCATTCAGCGGCATGATGCTTTCGGCCGGATTTATATACGATAGTGATGTCGTACTCCTGCAGTCGAAGGCTCCATCGAGCAAGCCGCCCGGCGGGGTCCTTCAGGTTGGCCAACCAACATAATGAGGGGTGGTCGGTGACCACACGAAAATGGCGGCCGTACAGATACGATCGGAGCTTTGTTGTTGCCCAGATGACAGCGAGGCAATCCTTTTTCGTAGGGGAGTAACACTCTGCCTTGTAAATGGCTCGGCTAACATGCGCAATAACTCGCTCAGCGCGCCGTCCTACGATAGTATTAAGTACTGCCCCCAGTCCTTTGTTGTTGTTGCTGGCGCCAGTGTGGAGCTCAGTGTCGGCAGCTTGATCGAAGTGGCCTAGTATAGGTGGTGTTTGAAGGGCTTATTTTAGCTGCCTGAACGCTGACTCTTGCTCCTCAATCCATTCCAAGGCGATACTATCTTTTGTAAGATGGATCAGGGGCGTGGCGATCTGGGCGAAGTTGTGGACAAAACGTCTGAAGTAGGCGCACAAACCAAAAAAACCTCCTCAGACTCTTTTTCTCCAACAGCCGTGGGAACGACGCTACGGCTGCTGTTTTTTCAGGGTCTGGTTTCACGCCCGTGTGGCTGACAATATGTCCAAGAAACGTTAACTCCCTACACGCGAACCGGCATTTTGAAGGCTTGAATGTGAGGCCGGCCTTCCTTGTAGCCTAGAGAACCGCTCCAAGGCGCACAAGATGGTCGGCAATGGCGCTCGAAAAAATATCATCTCAGTGAACAAGACAGGTCTTCGACTTCAGTCCGGCAAGAACAGTGTCTATGACTCGTTATAATGTTGCAAGGGCAGTACATAAACTAAACGGCATCACCTTGAACTCACAGAGGCCACCTGGTGTTATAAACGCAGTTTTCCCCCGATCGCGCTCATGTACTTTATCCTGCCAGTATCCGCTCTTCAAATCAATCGAAGAAAAATAGCGGGCGTGACGGAGCCGATCGAGGGTGTCGTCGATTCGTGGCAGTGGGTATACATACTTTTTTGTCAATTTATTGAGTTGTGTCACGTACTGACACACAGGGACAAGACGGCAGCAGAGACCTCGGGTCAACAGGGCAACGCCTCATTACAGCTTGGTGATCAAAAGTGCCCCCTTGAATGTTTAAAAGTGTGCATATATAATTGAAGACAAGGGACGTTTTCTAAATATTTGCTAGAACAAGGCCACTTGGCTGCTTCTTGTGGTTGATCCTGGAGGCATCGTATTGAAGTTCAGAGGCCACATAAAAGACAGTGAGCTAAAGAAATTCCCTTGGCCCATTATCTAGTGCAGCTTTAATATTCAATAACTGCTGCCCTACGTGGCTACATCATAGCATAATCTGGCAGCAGAATACAGGAATCTTTGCTGTTGTGCCTAAATAGGCATAAAACAGCTCTCGACTGACAAAAACTTTAGAGAGATGCTACCCGGGTTATGCTGCTGAAGGTTCAATATTTTAGACTGCATCAAAAGCAGTGTTCCTGAATTTAGAATAAAACAAACAGGGCCAATTAAATTTCCATTTTGTCTAATGGCATCACGTAAGTTTTTCTTTAAAGGTAGGGAAACGCAAGTTCTTTGAAGATTATGCGCATATTTTTATCCAGTTATCCAGATGCGAAACCGTGGCGTCACAAAATGTGGTAGAAGAAGAGATATAATCTAACATGTAATAATTGCTGACTGTGGAAGCTTTTCATTCAATGCTATTATTTTTTAATCCAAGGTTTTTTGTTTAGTCGACCATTGATTTATCACGGAAATCAAATATCCGCAGTACATTTCTTTGTCAATCCGGAACTCTAGACAATCCCCCTTCGTGGGTATGGTAGAAGAACAAGAAGTGCACTAGCGATGACTGTAGTCATCCCGACAATTCAGTTTCTCATGACGCTTGTCTTGGCTTACTTTTTTGAACGAGGCAGCAAACCTGCGCCTTACCTGAGCCGTCAACGTGTAGTCCGGCTCTCCGCCTTTCGTCAGCTTGGAGCCGGTGATCCCGTATGCAACAAACGAGGTCGCGAGCGAAAATTCTGCCTTCGAGAGCTGCAATCGATGTCCGAGTCTGAAGATGCAAGCCATCGAATAGATGTTCCTGCCAGTAGCGCTGGAATAATCAAAAATTCTAGTCCGGTTTGCTTGGGGACTACCAACGACACGTCATCGGTTGCTGCAGACATCTGGCCTATGTGCGCTAAGGCAAGTGAACCTGCAACTGTGCATGCAGTGTTAGTGACAATAATAGTTTGTGGGCATATTGCATGAAATAATGAACTATTTTAATATGTGGTCGGTAGCCTATGGCTACGATATGGTGCACCCGTCCTCACCAATGTAATGTTACCTTCTAATGAGCATTTGAGCCCATTTTCTAGTACGTTATTACACTTATAGACCGCCAAAGTTATCCTAACAGTGAATAGTGTTAAAGGCACTTGGAATGTACGAGGGCGTAGGCAGCGTTTGTAGTCCACCACAAAATTCAGATCGAGAGTTCGCTTGAAGCAATAATACAATTTTAGGGAGCACTGCAGAATCTGCACATGGAGCAATGCGAAAGCCTGAGCATGGCTGCTGCACGTGGTACATCGTTAAATTAAATAAATTGGTTCACAGGAAGGGAAAGGCGCAGTAACTGTCACACTTGCTCTGTGGACACCCGAACCGCGCCGTAAGGGAAGGGAGGAAGGTGGGAATGAAAGTGGAAAGAGAGAAAGAGGAGCCGTAGTGGAGGGCTACGGAGTAATTTCGACCACCTGGGGATCTTTAACGTGCGCTGACATCGCACAGCACACGACGCCTCATCGTTTCGCCTCCATCGAAACGCAGCCGCCGCGGTCGGGTTCGAACCCGGGAACTCCGGCACAGTAGTCGGGCGTCTTACCACTGCACCACCCCGGCGGGGCATACATCGTGCGCCCCTTGAACAAAACCATCGTTTCGTTGAACGCATCAAAGTTCACCGGCGTTCCATAATTACTTTACAGGAAAGGAAAGGCGAAGTATTTGTCACTGGCGGAATACTGCTACTATCATCCTAACGGCAGACAAGGAGAACTAGGATGTGCGTTTCACGATCCCGGGTGACGTAAAACTGGAACTACTTAGTGTATCGAAAAAAAGAATGGTACCATCGATAGAGCAACAAGAAGTGTGTGCAAGTGACAAAATGACTGATGTGGGTTAATTAGTTTAATATTTAAACCCAATTAAGTCTGCCGGACGTCGAAATAGCCTGGAGGGCAATGTCTAGGTCAGCTTCAAGGTCCACAAGGGGTCACGTGGTACTCGACTTCCGGTGAAATAGGCTAACTTCTGGAGGCGGAAAGTGAAATGTTTGAAACGTGAATAAGCGGGAAAGGCCGTCGTTTGCGTGCACAAATGGGTGGGAATGTCAGAAGGGTGTTAAGGAAGGTAATCAACCAACTGCAGTCTCAAACAATTCACAGTGGCTTAGCTGTAGTTAAGCCTAGGAGATTGCGAAAGCAAGAGAGGCGAGGTGTCTTCAATGGAAGATGACACAACCTGTTAGGGTGCCTCGATGCGCGCGCCCTCGCGCCCTCGAAAGGTGGAGACAACTTCGCCATACTTTGCCCCACCCTTCTCATAGTGCTTCAGGAGCGTTCCTGTTATCTGCAATCCCAGTCTTGAACGCGCGCCAAGGAACGCCACGCGACATAAGCGATGGCGTACCATCCAAACGCACACTTCTCGGAGAAAGTGCAAGATACTGAGCCTTTCCTCCAGAAGTCTCATCTTGTCTAGCGTTCTTGCTATCTGCAATCCCAAACTTGAACGCTCACTATACGCTGAAGATCCGACTTGGTAGCCCAGTTCTCGCGCTGGTATGACGTCAGTAGTCACGTGGTGTAAAGCGTAACTATCGGACCACGCTACGCTGAAGAGCCGACTTGGTAGCCCAGTTCTCGCGCTGGTATGCCGTCACCAGTCATTGGTTTAAAGCGTAACTACCGCACCATGCTATGCTGAAGCCTCGAAACCTGGCGTAGTTTTGATTTCGCAATAAAATTCCTCGAGCACAGCAGCATCTGTCTTACAGAATTGTGAAATCCTGAACGTTGTTGCTGTACACGGTACATCGCGCGCCCCTTGTGGAACACTACCAGGGTTCCGTTGAACGCATTTAAGTTGGCGGCATTCTATTATTGGTTTACAGGAAAGGAAAGGTGCAGTATCTGGCACTCACGGAATCCCACCACCACATCTCGCGGTCAACACAGCAACACTGAGGCTTACTTATTTCTCGACTGCGGGTTCTGCAGTCAGGTCGGAAAATTTTGAAGCGAAAGCTTCACTACGCCAGGTACTTCAATCCGTTGGGTATGCACGGTTTCCACCTTAAAGTGACCTTGACAAATATTGCGCGTTTTATTTCTTATTTACCAATCTACAAGGAATCGAAACCTTCTTGTTGTTGTTGCGACTGTAGGGAGAAGGAAAAGAAAAGTAACGGGCCTGACACTGGCTCTGCTTCTGAGCCACACCGTTGGCCACATCCACTGCCTCGTGCGGACAAAAGAGAGAATAGAGAAGAAAGAAAATTAGAGGGCCACTAGATGTCTCTAAGGTTGAGGGTCGCCGGAGAAGGAATAGGCAGCGAACGCGATGGTTAGATGGCATCCTCGAGGCACTGCAGATGAAGTTATGTGATGTTAGGAAGATAGTCAGAGACCAGAAAGCGTGGCGTGACATGGTCCATAGGGTCACGAAGTGTCGGACACGACTGAACGACTGAACTGAACTGAGATGTCTCTAAAGAGGAGAATGACAAGCCTACCCTTCATCTCCTATCATTTGTTTCTATCGTTTGCCTCTTATCGATATTCGTTGCAGTGCTACATATCTTTTTAATTAGTTTACAGGAAAGGAAAACCGCAGTATCTGTCACACGTTCTCCTGCAAGTGTGATATTGGACGGTACAATATCACTCCTGTTGCATGGTCCTTGGCGCGCGTGCAAATGTGGGAACTGAGAGGGCAGGAACGCTAGTCTAAAACACATCTCGCAGAATCCCGCGGATTATGATAGATCTATCGCACGGAATTTCGTTCCATGAGCCAATACAGGTTTTTGCTTTAAAAATGAAGAAAGAGAGAAAAAGACGCGCTCCGCAACCGCCGTCGTCCGCCACCGAACGTAATCAGAGCCTACAACAGGTGCAACAGCCGGTGACAGGCGTTCCCCCGCCGCAATTTGGGGGGGGGGGGGGGGGGGCTATCATTCCTAGCACTGTAAGGCCAGAATCAGCCACCCTCCTCCTTGTTGTTGTTGTTGGTGTTGTTGTTGTGGCTGTAGGAAGAAGGAAAAGAAAATGCACGAGCCTGCTACTGGCTCTGTAGCTGAGCCACCTCCGCTGCCTCGTGCGGACAGAAGAGAGAAAGTAGAGAAGAAAGAAAACTTGCCCACCATTTCATTACTTCATAATGCGAAGTTTGAGCGCAGCTCATCAGCTGTTTCACCTTTTCGATAGATTGAGGCAAAGATTTCGAGCAAGACACGTATATACAATTACAGACAATTTTTTTGTTCTTTTTCTCGCATATTCCTTCAAGAAACACTCCACTAACAGTTCTTGGCTGTCATGAAAGAAGCTTCGCGATAGGAGAAATGAATAGAGCAATTGAGTTATCCAGAGGTTGCGGGAAGAAGCGCGTGGCCCATAGGAACGTTGCGCGACGAACAGGTAGCAGCGACTGACTGATGCCGCAGACGCCGTTAGCGAGTGAAGCGAGAACGGGATGCACGCACCGTGATCCGCTGATAGCGAGCCGGGTAATCCTCAAGAAAAACGAAGAAAACTTACGGTATCAATCCTGCGGGTCCCTTGCAATTGTAGCTGTTTTCATCTGGTGTAAACTGTTGTTATCAATAAAAGCAACAAAATGCGCGAAATAAACGTATGTAGCACTCTTTGTCGCGGCGATATCACTGCATGTATTCTGGCACGATACGGACTGGCTCAACGATGCCCGAGGCGTTTTGTGTTTTGGAGGAATTGTTCGTTTAAGGTCATGCGTAATACAGCTTCCGGGTGAGTGAGTGAGTGAGTGAGTGAGTGAGTGAGTGAGTGAGTGAGTGAGTGAGTGAGTGAGTGAGTGAGTGAGTGAGTGAGTGAGTGAGTGAGTGAGTGAGTGAGTGAGTGAGTGAGTGAGTGAGTGAGTGAGTGAGTGAGTGAGTGAGTGAGTGAGTGAGTGAGTGAGTGAGTGAAACTTTATTAACTGCTCGGGGATCTTTTTCTTCGCCTCTTCAGCCGAGGCTGACCAGCGTTTGGCGCCCCCAGTCCAGGGCACCACTGGTTTTCGCCAGTTTGCGAGCTCTTGTGACCAGGTAGAGCTGAGCCTCCGGGTCAGAGCTGGCCAGCAAAGCCTCCCACTGTCTTTCATTTCGGTTTTCAATTTTTCGTAGTTGATGTGAGCTGCATTCCCATGTTATGTGGTACAGGGTAGGTGTCTTCCCGCACCCTGTCGTGCCAAATATCGTGACCCAGGGTTGGGCAGGAGAGGCCAATGTTGGGTTGGACGATACGCTGAAGATGACACCAGGCATCGACATTTTTTTGCAGGAAATTTTATGTTTCTGGAAATTGTGGCTAATGTTTAGATGTGAGGAAGATTATAAGAAAACGTACGGTTCGGAAGCATCGAGTTCCTGGCGCTATAACAATCGCAGAATCTAATGCGTGCGCACCACCATATCACTATTTGCGTAGTATGGAATACAACAGTACGAGGCGCTCAGAGAAACATTCAGTTGTAGGACATTCTAACCGCAGACATACTCGGCTAACCCTATTAAAGGCCTAGATGAGATAGTCTCATTAGTCCCTTGAATGACAGGTTTGCTGACTTCGTTGTGTGCCTGTCCGTTCTATCGTGTTCTGAGCACAGGATCAGCCACCTCACTGCGACAAGGAGTTTTTGGACGCCGGCGTGCGGGTGTCCAGGGACGACGTGTGCCTGAACGTTCCACAGAGCGTGGTCGCTGATGGTCTAATGAGCCAGAGAGAGTGCGATGTCTTGGTCAGATTAGGAGTAAGTAAACATGTTTCGAATTCTTAATCAGGAGACTAATTTGTGCATGGATGATCAGGCGTATAAAGTGAACATTCGAGGGCAGTCTATTTTCCTACGTAAGCGTTTTCAAAAGTTCCATTCTGTACCGCTCTAAAATCTTTTATTTCCCTTCATTGGCTACTTGGTCCGTTCAGCTGCTACGCGTCAACTTAAGGGAAAAAATGGCTAAAGTAGAACTCTGTTCACACCTGATATTATCGAGAGGAAGCAGTAATCAAGGCACTCCGCACCTGAACTCGATCACCTAAGGTCGAACCCCACCGGTTCGAATTCGCTCCGATAATTTTTTGTGTGAAAGCAACGACACAAGCAAGAAAACTGGAAAAACGTTTCTTTGTCGGTGGTGGTGAACGTATGAAACTGCACACTAATAGCAAAAAATAGGATGCATTGGACGATAGGACGCTTGCCGGAAATGCCGTTACAATAGCACAGTACCTGCTCCTTCCTTCGTATTCGTCTTATTCACCCTATGGTGACCGTTCTTGTTTTCTATGCAACGTCGCAGCTTTCAATATTTGGAGTCTATCTTTGTCGTCTTCCTCCCAGTTATCCTAGGATGTGGAGTCATAATATAGTTAATGTTTGCTGGTAGCCTTTACTTAGCGTAGCACATGACAGTGCACTGATTGGAACACGCGTTGTGTGACATCACGTGGCGACATGACATCGCAGAGTGTGCAGGAGCCACCACCTTTGCCAATGTCAGTGAGATGGGAAGGCGAGCTGGGAAGCGAACACAATGGGACCCCTTAGACGGTGGGTCAAACAGACTAGATCATGGCCACGCGGGCAAAGTTTGTACAGCTTGTTTAAAGCGAAACTCTCTATCTATCCCCGGTGGCATTTCTTATAATCTGGTGACTTACAAGTCTATGCTAATTATTTATATGGGATAACAGAAGGACATAGTGATTATTTGAGCCTCAAAGTGTGTGCGTGTGGATGTGAAACACTGGCCACTGACTGCTTTCAGTTCCGCTGTCATGACATGCATTTACAGGCGGAGCTTAAGTGGCCTGTAATTATTTCAGCATAGAGGCCATAGAAGCTAACCCTCCATTATAAAAGGTGTGTGCAGCGCTTTGGTAAATATCCCAATTTTTATTGCAGCTGGCAGGCCCTGTCGACAACGGCCGCATGATGTATACAAATAAGCTCACGGAGAAAGAGGTTTTCACTGGATATCGTACCGCAGACGTCATTGAGGTGAGTGATAGCTAAAAGCGCGAATATACTCCAACGCAACGCCTACGCACACGCTGCGTTACGTAGCCGAAAACGTAACCGGCGACGGCCAGCGCGCCCCTGCGGGCTCAGCGTAGAGACGGCTCTTGTAAGGGCCCTAGCCTAGGTGGTGTTGCCCTAGCTCCTGTTTCATTCAAGCGTCGGCGCCGCCGACAGCGTTGACCCACAATGCATCGCGCAGAGAAAGATGGCGGGCGGCTGCATAGACAACGTGAGTGGCGCGAGCGGCACAGATGGGCACAGACGTTGAACTTGCGTCGGACAGCTTGCTGGAGAGGTTTATTGATGCCATTAAAGAACATTCCTAGTGTGCACGATACGAAGCGACTCGACTTCAGAGACCAGCACAGCAAATAGAACGCGTGTGAACAGATAAGGCGGAGCTGCTGTCTGCTGACAGGTGAGCTGTTCATTGCTGCTGTGTTCGGTTTCATTTGTTTGCCAGCCGAAGCGAGTTTCCACTTGCTGCACGCACAATAATTTTTTCTCTTTTTTTTTCTCTCTCGTTTCCATCTATAGTTGAAGAATGCCACAAATTATGGAAAAAGCTCTGAAATCACTTTAAACGCAAATGGTTGAGGCTGCGAACAGGATGCAGACGGCCCGCGGGTCGGCAATCTTTCTGCGCATGCTCCGAAGAGAGTCGCTGACGGCGCGCAGCGTCGAAGTACATATCATCTGGCGTAGCGAAACCGCCGTAGCGTGACTGACGCCTAGCGAAGCTTGCGCGCGCACAAAACACGTCAGACTATATACGCGCCTTAGGATCTTTTTCAGTCGCAATTGCGCACACAAGACAGCATGTAGTAAATAATAATAGTAATAATAATTGGTTCATAGGAAACGAAAGGAGTAGTACCTGTCGCGGTTGTCTGTGGACACCTAGCCCGTATTCCGAGTTTGCGTCGTTATCGAAGTGTCGCTATCTCACGTGACCTCGAGTCATCCCATTGGTCAAAACTCCGGAGTTGGGGGTTGCCATTACGGAGCCGGGAGGGGTGACATCATGTTCCGGCGTTTCCACCAATCAGATGACTGAAGGTCGGGGGCTGGGACAGGTAGGTCCCCGCCGCTTGCGAAGGGGGATATCCTGCCACTGAATTTTTGTCTATTGTAGGCCGTCATTGCACCCGGCACCGCTTCGGTGGTGGATGACGGCTGTTGTTGCGGCGCGCGTTTTTCTCTCCCCCTTCCTTTTCTTTCTTCTCTATTCTTTCTTTTGTCCGCACGAGGCAGCGGAGGTGACTCAGCTACAGAGCCAGTAGCAGGCCCGTGCATTTTCTCTTCCTCCTTCCTACAGCCACAACAACAGATAGTGACACTTTCGATAACGACGCAAACTCGGAATACGGGCGCCGTCAAGGAACGGAGGAAAGCACGACAGAAAGCGAAAAGAGAGAAAGAGGAGACGTAGTGGAAGGCTACGGAGTAATTTCAACCAGCTGGGATCTTTAATGTGCACTTACATCGCACAGCACAATGCCGCCTCTCCGTTTCGCCTCCATCAAAGCAGGAACAGATAGGGCAGTGTTACAACGCTCGCCTTTGTTCGCGAATATTTTGTAGCAAGAGCTGCATTACGCCAGGTTTTTGAAAAGTTAACATGGGCGGAGGGTGGCTACTCCTTGCCCCGATGGGGCTACTATATGTAGGTCACCGCGGCGTGCAGCAGGGACTAGCCTGCAACCGAATTTTTCTCTCTTGTAGGCCGTCATTGCACCCGCCACCGCTTCGGTGGTGGACAACGGCTGTTGCGGCGCGCGTCATTCTCTCCGTCTTCTTTTTTCTTTCTTCTCTATTTTCTCTTCTGTTGTTGTGGCAGTAAGAAGGAGGAAAGGAAAATGCACGGGCCTGCTACTGGCTCTGTAGCTGAGCCACCTCCGCTGCCTCGTGCGGACAGAAGAGAAAATAGCGAAGAAAAGAAGAGGGAGAGAAAGACGCGCGCCGCAACATCCGTCGTCCACTACCGAAGCGGTGGCGGGTGCAATGACTGCCTGCAACAGATAAAATACAGTGGCAGGCTATCCCCCGCCGCAAGCGGCGGTGACCTACCTGTTCCAATCTGGCGCTGCCCAGTCCCGTCAGGGCCAGGATCAGCGACCCTTCCCTCTTCTATCCGCACGAGGCAGCGGAGGTGGCTCAGCTATATAGCCAGCAGCAGACCCGTGCATTTTCTTTTCCTTCTTCCTACAGCCACAACAACAGCAACAGTCAGCGTGGCTGCGCCGTGGCCTTCAAGCAGTTAGGGGTCACGTCGAGTAAATAGTGAGGCGGGCTAGTTGGTGACTAGTATTGGAACGCATCATGAAACCGCGGAAAACAACGAGGGACCGGGAAGAAGGAAACAGGACAAAGCACGATTTGTTCTGTTGCCTTCTTCCTGTCCCTTGTCTTTTTGCACGGTTTTATGATGCATTCAATACTGTTCACGTGGAGAGCAGCAGCTGTGTGCATGCGCCGGCGCGCGATTGGTCATCAGTGGTATAGTTCTAATGACTAATTGCTAACTAGCCACTAACCAGTACTAATGACTAAGTAGTCGCCAAATACTACTAATGACTAAAAACGTCATGTGACAAACATGACTGTTTATGACGTCATCACATGGTGACGTACGTCATTGACTGCAACAGCATTACCGGATGTTGCCCCATCATGACGTCACATCTTATTATATCCAATAACCAGAAGTGACGTGATATTGAAGTCACATTGGCTCGTGACGTCACGACAGGTTATGTCACCAGGCGATTCACGCATATGCGGGACAATAATCTGTGCAAACACTGTGAGGCGAGAGGGACCCTCGACCACATAATTTGGGAGTGCCCACAATCTCCAGGGATAGGACAAAATATTACAAGTAGATGGTTTGGTTTGTGGGGTTTAACGTCCCAAGCAACTCAGGCTATGAGAGACGCCGTATAGGACTCCGGAAATTTCGACCACCTGGGGTTCTTTAACGTGCACTGACATCGCACAGCACACGGGCGCCTTGTTTATCGCCTCCATCGAAAAGCTGCCGCCGAGGCCGGGATTCGATCCCGCGTCCTTGGGAGGAGGAGGAGGAGGAAAAACTTTATTTAGTCCTATATTATTTGGCGGTTTTTGGACGTCTTCAGAGATGTCTGCTTGTTGTATCCACAAGAGTCTTCTCCGTCGACTTCGTCCACTTTTTACAATGGTCGGTTGCCCTCAGTCCAGGGCTCCGCTGGCTGCTGCCGCCCGTTGGGCTCGCTGTACCAGACCTTTCTGGTCTTCGCAGCGGTCGCTGGACAGCAGAGTCTCCCATTGCTCCGCACTCGGGTTTCGAATTTTGGGGACCACATCTATGTTTTGACATGCCCATGTGATGTGATACAGTGTTGGTTTTTCATAGCACCACGGACATCTGTCAGCGTATAAGGTAGGGTGCATTTTGTTTAGTATGTGTAGGTTTCGGTATGAACCCGTCTGTAATTGTCTCCATATGACAGTTTCCTCTCTGGTGAGAGAACTGTGCGGTGGGGGATATCGCATTCTTCTTCCTCTATAGTTTTCTAGTATGGCCGAGTATGCCTTGGGTGCTGGCAAAAGTTCCGCGGACCCGTCGGATGCTCGGAAAGTAGTGTATGCTCGAGCTATCCTGTCAGCCTCTTGGTTCCCTGCCACCCCCATGTGCCCCGGTACCCATATAATTTTTTGTCTGGTCTTGTTTTCTTCGTGGTTTTTAAATCTGTCGCTCGCTTCGAGGAGTATACGAAGCGCGTGACGACCAATCCTACCATTCATGAAATTTCGACAGGCTGTTTGAGAGTCCGTGAGTATCGTTAGCGACCGCCCAGCTCTATAGCCCTCCGCCACCGCTAGAGAAATGGCTACTTTCTCGGCCTCTGCTGCTGTGCAGTGTCGGATAGAGGCGCTGGTCACTTCGCGTAGAGACGAATTGACCACCGTGGCCACTGCAATTTTGTTCTGTCCTCCTCTCGAGGACGCGTCTGCATACACAGTCGTGTCTTCAGGAGCGTATGTTTTTTGAATAAAATTGGCCCTTGCTTCTCTTCTACCTTGGTGGAGGTTAGGGTCCATGTTTCTCGGGATTGGAGCTACCTTGAGGGACTTGCGAAGTTCGTCGGGGATCGTTACCGTCCTCGCTATTTCTCGCATCTGCTCACAGTATCCGAGTCTCTGTAAAAGCGCTCTTCCAGTCGTTGTCTGCAGCAGCCTGAGTTTTTGCGACTCAAGCTGCGCCTCGCGTAGTTCTTCGAATGTGTTTTGCAATCCAAGCGCCATGAGCTTTTCTGTAGACGTGTTGCGCGGTAATCGGAGCGCCGTCTTATACGCTTTGCGTAGCAGGGCATCAGCTTGTTGTATTTCACTCTTGTTGAGGCACTGGTAGGGCAGGCTGTACATAATTCGGCTCACTACCAGGTTTCTAACTAGTTTTAGTGTGTCCTCTTCGCGCATGCCATGCCGCCTGTTGGTGATGCGGGTGATCATGCGTGTCACTTGTAGCGTTGTAGTTTTGAGCATGGTAAAAGTGTGACTACTGCGTTGGTTCGATTGAACCCACATACCTAATAGTCTTATTTTTGTCTTTTCAGGGATGGGCATTCCTTCCAGGTAGATGTTGAGTTTCAGGCTCTCACTGGTTGGGACGGTCCGGTTTTGTTTGCCTCTCCACACTCGAAGCAGTTCCGATTTCTCGGTCGAGCATGCGAGTCCTCTTTCTCCGAGATATTTCTGTACACAGGAGGCCGCTTCCTGTAGTTTTCCTTCCTTCTCCCCGAGGGAACCGGTGTTCGTCCAGACTGTTATGTCGTCTGCATACATGGCGTGCCTGATGCCTTCGATCTTCTCTAGTTTTTGTGCTAGACCTATCATAGCTATATTGAAGAGGATAGGTGAGATGACTGATCCTTGTGGTGTTCCTTTGTTTGGCGCGTGAATTTTGTTCGATCGAAGGTCTCCCATGCCGATGGTGGCAGTTCTATCTGACAGGAAGGCTTTGACGTACCCGTGGATTCTGCGTCCGCAGTTCAGGTCGTCTAGACCTCTAAGGATCGCTTCGTGACTGACGTTATCAAATGCTCCCTTGATGTCAAGGGCCATTATGACATTTTCACCTGTTCGGGGTACGTTGCGGAGCACATCATCTTGTATTTGAAGCAGCACGTCCTGCGTCGAGAGTTTTGCTCTGAAGCCGAACATGGTATGGGGTACATGTTCATTATCTTCCATGAAATTTTGCAGTCTTTGCAGCACCACCCGCTCGTAAAGCTTGCCGAGGCACGACGTGAGCGATATGGGCCTGAGATTTTCAATTTGGAGCTGTTTGCCAAGTTTAGGTATCATAATTACTTCGGCGTGTTTCCACTCTTCGGGAACCGTCTCCGCCTCCCAGTGTTTGTTTAGAAAACTTACGAGCTCTTGTATGAGGTCGTCACTCAGGTTTCGGATCAGGGCATTGTCGATTCTGTCGGCTCCTGCTGCCGTGTTTCTGGTCGTATTCCTTATGGCCGCATAAACTTCTTCCACAGTTATTGGGCGGTCGAGTCTCTCGTTTTCGGCTCCGCGATAGTTTCCTTGGTATCGTGAGGGGTTGCGATCACCGAAACATTTTTTTCGTGCCTTCTCTAAAAGGTCGGTGTCCGAGCCCTTGAAGGAGTGGATGAATCTGTGGATGCTTTTATTGTTTTCTGATTTTGTTTTGGTCGGATCGATTAGTGCTCTTAGGAGATTCCAGGTTCTGGCCGTACCTAAGGTTCCCTTAAGCGAGTCGCTGAATTGTTCCCAATTTTGTCTCGCGAGTTGCGCTGCGTATTCTTCAGCTTTTGCCGTAACTTCTGCTATCTTTAGTTTTAGTTTCCTGTTGTGTTTTTGCTTCCGCCATCTTTTGGTGAGACAGCGTCTGGCTTCCCATAGTCGCAGAAGGTGCCCGTCTACTTCGGGCGTTGTTGTTGTTCGTCTTACACTTTTTGTGCATTTGTCTCGCGTTTCTGTCAACATGCCGCTCCAGTCTTCTAGTGATTGAATGCCGCCTTCAGATTTTTTGCAAGCCCCGCGGAACGCGTTCCAGTCCGTGAGTTTTGCTTGTCCGATCCGGCATCTTACCCTTTCCGATGCTATTCGCGTCCGGAGGATAAAATACAGTAGTCGAGCGCCGTAACCACTGCGGCACCCCGGCGGGTATATTAGAGTAGCCTGGGATACCCTGCTGCGAAGCGCGGACCCTGCGATCCAGCACCGCACAGTCCATCTGGCGGAAGAGGCCGCAACAAGCCAAGGGCTACCTGCCAGCCTCTAATCCGCGGGCGCACGACTCCCCGTCTGCCGGGGGCGGGGAAGAGGACGCCCATTTCCGATGGAAATAAAAGTTGTGCAACCAACCAACGCGTATGCGAAGTTGACCGCGCCGGGCGTTGGATCCATGCGTTCGTGCGGCGCCATTCATTTGGTGCTTTCGAACACCGCACCACACAGCATATAGAAGCAGAGGCAGTACAGCCGCCCTGATTTTTAACAATATAGCGCGAGCGTCGACCGAACTGCTGGTCAGCGCCTTATAACGGCGATAAGCGTGCAACAAGGTGAGAGTACGCGCACGCGCATGAAGGCAGAGCGTCGTCTGCTACGCTGTTCCGAGAAAGAGGACACACGCCCTGCTACAATATCAGTTCGCAAAATCCCGCCAAGTCGTTGAGTGCATGCGCATGATTATTATGCGAGACTGCATAAGACGTGGTTTCTTGCTCTCTTTTTTTTTCTGCCTATTACGGGAGGCCAGCCTGGCGATGCAAAGGTATGATAAGAAAAAATAAAAGGAAATAAATATAGCAGCACATTGAAATTATTGCCTGGATTGCGATAAACGGGGTTCCAACCAGCTCTTTAATCAGCCTTGCAGTGTCTCGACGGTATAAAAAGGCTACAGGTTTGATCCACACTATGTTCAGAAGGTCAAGTCTAGTGGCAGAACGAGCGTAAATATTTGGGGTGTAATAACTAAATACGGTCTTGGTCTACTCCGTCGTATATCGGACCGCTTCTGTGCTGAAGCATACCTGGACGTTATTAACGAGGAGCTTCTTCCCCATCTTCTGAACGGCCCTTGCACGGACGGCTGCTTCTGCCTACAGCATGACCTGTCACCGGTGCATGCTGCACGCGCCGTTAAAGAACATCTGGAACAACTAGGCATCATGACGTTGTCTTGGCCTACCCAGGGAGCGGACCTCAATATAATTGAAAATGTTTGGGGTATCCTCAAGTCCAACTTGTCTAAAATGAGTCTGCATGATGCATCGCCAGGCGACTTGTGGGAAGCCGTGACGAGTGAATGGGATGCCCTCAAGGATGACGCGGATCTTGTACCCGCACTGTTCGACTCCCTGCCTAGGCGCATCGCGGGTGTTGCTCAGTCCGGAGGAGAATTTCACCGTTATTAACTCTAAGTCTGATTTGTGAGAGCCTTGAGTCAAGGCCTTGTTTCAGTATAAAATGCACTAAGCAAATAAAGGTTATTTGGTGAAAATACGCAGAAGTATCAACGATACAGCTATACCTTACACTACCCCCTTCTCCTAAAAAAAAAAAAAGGCAAGAAAACGTGCTTTTAACCCCACGCTTCTTAATGAATTCATTGCTCCTAACCTGGCGACTACCATTTCCAGCTCAGTTGACGCATGCAGAAAGCGGCAACCCTCTGCAAAAAAAAAAAAAAAGAAAAGAAAAGAAAAAGGAAAGCGCAATCATTCCTGGCTCCGTGTCTTTGCTCTTCAAGTAGTTCAGGAGTAAGCGAGTAAACCTTTCTGAATTAAGACAAGTGGGCTTTGGTCCAGAGCCACAAAAACCAAAAAGTGACAACTCGCAAGGAGAGATTCTCCGCGGAAGGGCACGTTTGAAAGCTGCGGTGTAATTTTTATACCGCCGTTATACCGTCTAGACACTGAAATACCAGTTAAACAGCTGGTCTATGCCTCTTTTATCGTGATCTAGGCAATCGTTTCCATCTACTGCTGCGTTACCTTCTTTTTATTTTTCTTATATTCGTTCTGCTTCCCCAGCGCGGCCAACGTATCAGGCAAAGAAGAAGCGGCATCACGTCTCACTGTCACATTTTATTCATGCGCATGCGCTGTACTGCCTGGCGTGTTTCTGCGAAGTGGTATTATGGCAGGGAGTGTGTCCTCATGATCGGAACAGCGTAGCAGACGACGCCCTTTCTTTTTGCGCGTGCGCGAACTCTTGCTGTGTTGCAAGCTTATCGCCGTTATAAGGCGCTGACCAGCAGTTTGGTCGACGCTCGCGCTATATTATTAAAAATCAGGGCGGGCATTGGTGGGGTTACAAATTGGTTTACAGGAAAGAAAAGGCGCTGTATCTGTCACAATTCATTGCGGACACATTATCAGGGCCGTAAAGAAAAGAAGGTGGGAGTGAAAAAAATAGGAAAATAGGTGCCGTAGTCGGGAGCTTTGGACCACCACGCAACAAAACGGTTCCGCCTCAGAGCTCCAAAGTGCCTTCTATGGCATAAAGTTGAAACCAAATGTGCAAAAGCCATGTATGCTTTCAAGCCTAAACTAAGCATAGCCATGCAAATGTTGCTCTCGCGTAACTACAGGTTTAATTACCCACAAGCTAAACTACAGCTACGTTTTTTCAGACTCCTTAGATGCGGATATATTTCAAGATGCATTTGAACACTAAACGAAAACTGTACGATGTATTTAAGCGGCTGCCAGATCACTAACGGGTAAAGGGGGTAGAGGTACGCCTTAGCGAAGCAGCCAGCCCTATCATGAGCGCTGCATTTGAAAAGGCACCATCGGAAAGTGGTTTTTACAACATCGGCCGCGAGTTCTTTGTACAAGCTAACAAAACAAATATTGGGATGTGTTTGTTTCTTTTTTAGAGCGCAGCTCTTTGGCGTCCGTTCCTGGGTTTCGCGTCGGCGTCGTCGTCGGCCTCGTAACCAGCTCCGCCCCCCTTTCATCCCCCAGCGCTAGCAGCGACCGACTGATAACGCTGGATGCCGCTGACGCCGCTAGAGGGTCAAGATAACGTGACTGCATAGAACACCGTCGCCGCCATGCAGAAAGAGGAGGGGAGGGTCCCCCCCCCCCCCCCCCCCCTGTTCCTGTGTGGCGGATGGGGTGCTCGTCAGTTGTCGACGCGCCGGTTATCTCACGTAAGCCCCGGCACGTCGACGAATACGTGACCACCTTCCCACGGCTAGACCTGGTTCTTGGCGCTGCGGAAGCGAGGGTATCATATTGTTTGCGTCGGCATCGGCGGCGTTGTCCCTGAAACCAAATCCGCAGCTTGGGTTGACTCACTATCGGCGTCAGCAGCATCAGTCAGTCGCTGCTATCTCTTCCCTCCTCCCTTTATCGTGTTGTCCGCTTGCTGCGCGCGCTTCTGCCCCCATCGTTTGCCGCTGGGTGTACACGCCGCCCCCCTCCCCCCTCTTCCTGTGAGTCTCCGGTTGTCAAAGCGCCGGCTCGAACTTAATTCCTTTCTTCGCTCCTCCTCCAATGCAACCCCTGTGAGGTGGCAATCAGAGAGCCAGATCGGTGGCGGCGGATCTGTATATGTGCACCGCCCGAGCCGAAATTGCCGCTGCCGTTCGCCACTGTGAAATTATCTGCCAGTTCTTTCTGAGCCATGAGCGAGACGACCGGTGGAAGTCCTCCGTCTGCTGCTGCTGCTGCTAAACGAGCTGCCAGAGCAGAGGCCCAGCGCCGTCGCCGCCAGAATCCAGAGCAGTAAGCGAGGCTGAAGCAGCAGCTCATCGCCGCCGTCGAAAAGACCCTGCCGTTCGCACAGCCGAAGCGAAGACTCATCGCCACCGTCGAGAGCAACCAGGTGTAAGCGAGGCTAAAGCAGAAGCTCATCGCCGCCGCCGAGAAGGGAGTCTTTGTTAAAGGAATACGTGTGAAAAAATTAAAAAAAATTCTGTGATATCGCATACATGTGTTGCTCGATTTCTTTGCCTCAATCTATCTAAAAGGTGAAACAGTTTATTTGCTGCGCTCAAATTTCGCATTAGGAAGTAACGTAATCGTCGGTAATTTTTTTCTTTACGGAAGTAATATTCCAAATAAAATGTTCATTAGTTGCTGCCGCATCTGCAGCAATTGTTTTCATATCCCCATCCCAAATTCCTCCAGTAGCACAAACAAATCGCCATCCGATGGATAAGGAATCCCGAAGACCACTCCGCTGAAAAAAATTAAATCCCATTTCAGACCCTGGCCGGGGTGGTGCAGTGGTAAGACGCCCGACTACTGTGCCGGAGTACCCGGGTTCGATCCCGACCTCGGCTGCTGCGTTTCGATGGAGGCGAAACGAAGAGGCGTCCGTGTGCTGTGCGATGTCAGCGCACGTTAAAGATCCCCAGGTGGTCCAAATTACTCCGTAGCCCTCCACTACGGCTCCTCTTTCTCTCTATCCACTTTCTCTCCCACCTTCCCCCCTTCCCTTACGGCGCGGTTCAGGTGTCCACAGCTACTAGTGTGACAGATACTGCGCCTTTCCTTTCCTGTGAAGCAATCAATCAATCAATCAGACCCTGAATTCAATCCTTGGTCTGTTGATGCTGTATTTACTATGAACGCTAACACATAATCTGGCTTTCGCGTAGAGTGACATGTGCTACGATATCAATAAAGACACTGATAGCTCCACCTAGCAGCATATTAGATGTCTTCTTGGAAAAGTATAACACAAAATACAGTATCTATAGAGAATAGTGGTACCAGCCCGTCCGATTAGTGTCCATATCATGCGAGCTGAGGCTCAGAAAGTAGCTGAGTTGTCACCAAACACAGGCAGCATGTTGCGATACCCGTAAGGGATCCTACCATCTCCATTTCTTTATGCATTATCATGATCGAAAATAGCTGATACGGACAAGAAGCTTAACGATAATAGTAAAAAGTGAGCCCCTACGCAAGCGTCCATAGCAAAGCAAGCGCTGGTCAGTGACCTAACGCGCTTGTCTTCACAGCACTTGCGATCCTCAGCTGAGATTGCCACCGCCACAAGAGTGATGCTGGCCGCTTCGGATAGGGCCCGGCTCTTCACCGAAGCCTATTTCGGGCTCAAGAGACGTCTCTACATGCATCTGGTGCAGGCAACATGCCGCACCGCACTTAATGGTAAATATATAAGCAATTTTGCCAAATCCGTTCACTTGCTTCCGAGGAAGGCATAATATTGAGCCTATCAGTATCACAACCGTATAAAAATGCCTTCCGAAGAATCTCTTCCCGACATATCTTCAAATATTTTCATACACTACCATCGCATAGTAAAATTGCGGGTTGAGTGTGTTTTCGGTTGAACTTTTGAAGGAACCATTCGATGTGTAAAAACTTCAGTATGTTATATAAACCTTGTGATTGGTAGCCATTGTTCGACAGAATATTCATATTTTATTTTAAATGGTCGCGGCGATGTGGGAGGCATAGGGGAGTTTAGTAAATTAGGGAAATAACTATAGCGTCTTCACAAAGACCGTGGTCCTTCACACACAAAAAAAAAATAAAAATAAACGACCAAAAAGGACTTCGGGCATGCAAGAATGGATATACCTAGCATTATTTACCGAGTGTTTAAAGTACGTATTCTGGATTTAGATTGCGTGCTGTTGGCTTGGCTATAACAGATTGCTTCAAAATTTAATCGATATTGCTATAGTGATCTCTGATTAGCTGATTACGGTACCTGTAACTAAATAATTCAGGAGCCTAATCGCAAAGCATGGTTCAAGATACAGAGAGGAAAGCAATACGGCGGACGTAGAGTACTTTTGATAAACTTTCAATAATGTTGTAGTCTCGAATGGAGGGAAGAGCTTATGGTTGATAGAGGAACTTTCAAAGAGAACACATTTACAGCATGTACTAACCCCAGATAGGGCTCTAGAGAATGAAATAGGTGGAAGAATAGAATGCGGCTGTGTGCAATTCGTCTGAAGGCGAGGGTGCAAAGAGAGTCTACCGATACACATTATTATTAAAATATATAACAAATGTCCCTTACAGATATTAACCTATGGGGCAGAAACTAGGGGGATATCGAAATAAAATCAGTCTACTTTGAGAGCAATGCAATGAGTTTTGAATGCGACGATGGTGGGTATAATGTTTAAGAGAGAGGAACGATCACAATGGGTCACGAATCGAATGCGAGGAAAGCATTCTACTAGGAATAAAGAAGATGATATGGGCTACAGTGGAGCATATGATAATAAGACAAGATCACCATTGTTTTTTAACGTAACCTGACTGGATTACATGAAAGGGAATGCATAGCAGTGGCGGTAGGAAATTATATAGGCGGATGACATAAGGAAGTCTGCAAGGATTAGGTGAGGACTGCAGATGGCCCTAAATCGGATTCATTGGACAGATTTGGGAGAAGCTTTGGCATAAAGGGGTGTCGTTGGGGTAGGGATGACAATTAGCTCAAGCTAACAATAATTTTATTTATTTAACCACGAGGACCAAGAGCATTACAGAGGGGAGCAGGTGACACGAAAAGAGTGAATCACAAGGCAGTAAATAGGTAACACAAAACAAAATTATTTATATAGAATATCACGACTGGACAACAAGATGTCAAAGTAAAAATCAGCAACCCAGCAGAGCAGTAGGTGCGTTAAAAACGACAACACGCAAAAAAGCGATAGGAGAAATACAATGTTAATTGGAATTAAAAGGTTGATGACAGCTGCAAGAAAAAGATTGATAGCCGCAATTTCAGCACAGGCGAAAGGAACACCATACAGACTGGAAGGTATACTTGGAATGCAGAAGTTCATGACATTATTTAGTGCGACAATGAAATTCCTAACTACTGAGGATGATAGACTCGAACATAAATGTAGGGCGATTAAATTAAAAGTTCTTTCCTGACATATTGTTAGTAGCGAAAGGTCCTATAAAATAAACATAGCCAAAATACTTTCTTGCGTTCCACTGGAGGAGCCAATGGTAGCTTTCAGGGTAGTCACTCCAGATGTGCGATGTAAGGCAATGTAAACTGAGATGCGAGAATCTGCACACTTTCGCAATTCAGTGGAATATTTAAAGACGCCTTAGTTTTAAGCAGAACCTGGATATTGCAATTTTTGGACAATGTAAAGTTTTAAAGATTTTTTAGTGTGCTAGGACAACATTAAAACTTTCTCCTGAGATAGCCGAACGTTCTGCTAGGATTATTAGCTCCGTGATGACCACGCAGTTTTCATGACAAGTTATTAGTACCGTTAGAAGAAAATAAATAATTGTATGAAGATACACCAGTGCGAATTCCTAATAATATCGAATTGTAGTATGAAGATGTCAAGCAGTCTTAATTTTAGGATTGGCAACACAACCACCGACAAAGAGACAAGATGACGAGCTATTGTTTCTCGGAAAGTCATTAATGTATATGAGGAAAAGCAGGTGCCGTAGAGAATGAACTCGGGAAAACTGCCAGCTAATATCACTTGCCTTTACGAATTGCGATCATTTAGTAAGAAAACAAGTATAGCTATGAAAGCACATTAACACTAAGTTACAATTCGTTCAGTTTGAAGGAAAGTAATTGATGCAATGCTTTATCAAAAGCTTTACACAAGTGCAGTGCAGGAATATTCATTTTGTAAGCTACCCATTGCCAGCAATGCATTGGATGTCAGGAATGAAACTTATTCTCATGACATAATGTTCTTGTTCGGAAACTATGCAGAATATAACTGAAGAAAGAATTAATTTCGAACAACTTATCAAGATGAAAGAAGAGGACGCGTTCCACAATATTACACAGAATTTCGGTGAGCTACGTGGGGCGATAATCTTTAAAACAGAATGTATAGCCAGTGTTGTGCTGAGGAATTGCTTTTCCAACCTTCCAGTGATCGGGTTCACAACCTGTATTAAGCGACTGCCCAAGAAGACTAGTTAAGATAATATAAAAGTGTGCGATTGTATTTAACAAAAAAAAGTTCGTATTTATAGAAAAGTAATGCTTGGGCTTGTTGGTTTAGTTTGGCTTCGGGAGTTTAACGTCCCAAGGCAACTCCGACTATGCTATGAGAGATGCCATAGTGAAGAACTCTGGAAATTTCGACCACCTGGGGTTCTTTAGCGGGGATTGACAGCGCGCAGAACACTAGTACCTTCCTTTTCGCCTTCATTGAAAAGCAGCCGCCGCTGCCGGGATTCGATCCCGCACCCTTGAACACAGTAGTCGAGCGCCATATCTATGCACCATCCCCACGGGTTCGGCTCCATGGTTCATGATATCAAAAAAAAAAAAAAAAACGTAGTGCTAATAGACACTGCCACAAGGAGGGGACATACCCAGCGCTAAATTCCAACAAATGTTTATATCAGCAAAGAACGATGGCTTTTATACCATCATGCGTGTGCTAGCAAAGCGCATATGAATTCCCAGCTGGATTCCACAGGACTACCCCTGAGGCCTTTTAAATTATGCGTAATATTTTATTGGGTATGCCAAAGGAAAATCTATGAAAGGATAATCAGCAGACATGGTAAGGATTATATTCCCAGAAGTGTCAAAGAAAATAGGGAATTTAATAAACAGACATATTTCTCTACAGGAAGAGCTGCACCCTCTTCAGATCTGTGCACTAATTCCGACGCAGTTTTACATTAGTCTTTAGTAATGGAAGTAGAATGTGTCTTTAAAAAGACTATCATTTGGCGTGAAGCTGTAAGTCTCTACAAAAGGACTTCACCTTGGCCTGCGTCCGTTTTGTCTTTCCACGTTCTCTCCACTTGTCCGCTAGGCAGATGAATAATAACGGAAGTCGTGAGTTCGTATTGAATATCTCATTCCTGCAATTAATTTCTTACTGATGAGATAAGGTGCTCTGCAGCTCCACTCTCCTCCAGTGAATACATACTGTTCTCGACGCTGCGCAGACTCGAGCATCGAGAGGAGTGACATGAGCCACCCGTTGCACGCGGACAACTGCCAGTTCTGGCAGAACGGAAGCTGCTCGGCTCTCAATTGGGAGTTCAGCTTCCGGGACTTCAGCGCTGTCGTCTACCTGAACGACGACGCACATGGGGGAGAGTTCATTTTCACCAAGACGCCGCGCACCAGCGTCCGGGTGCGTGCGAGTTGGAGGGTTCTTCACAACGCGTTTCAATAACTTATGAAACTGAATCGGCAATAGATCAATGAATGCATCAACCGGCGTCCTCGTCTGTGTAGCGCCTTCAATTAAAAGGTCTTAAACCGTACAAACAGAAGCGCATCAAGCGAACCCGGAGTATTTTCACGCCTAAACGGTCACCAACGATTAACGAAAGGAGAGGGTATCTGAATGCAGTGAAAGAAAGGTATATAAAAGTTTCGCTAGATAGCCACCTTATCTCGATTAGGCCACTACAGGACCTCGAAACCAGAAAATAAGAGTAACCTCGCAGAGAAAGGGATGCATAATTTTAATCGGTGACTGGACGTCCACGTCAGCTGCACCGCCGTCGGCAATCACCGATTATGTTTGTTTTGTCGCACACCTGCCTATAACATTGAAACTCGTCGATTCAAACACCATCCAAAGCTAGATCACCTCACTGAGTGAAATTGTTCAGCACAGCGACCTAGAAAAACAGGTCCAGCAGACTAGAATATTGTCGGTCAATGGTTAGGCTACAGAGCGCGAGCTTCATGACGACACAAATTATAGGACTTAATAAAGTTTTACATATATTTCTTCCTGTGGATTGTTGAACAATGTTGCGCTATGTGCGTAAAGCACTGTATTCACTATAGCACCAAATACTCACCATGTTGCGTTTAATTTTCACTCCACCTTCAAGGCCAAGCAAATCTGCGACATTCCTGCTCGTCACCAATTTAGGGGGCAAAATAATTTTTTCAAGTCGCGGTCTAATGCAGATTTAGCAAAAGTGACTCTAAATATCCTCCTGTTTAAATGACAATCGCTGCCTTCAAAGCGCAGAGAGCGGTGACGTTAGGCGTTGTGGGCAAACGGTCATTGGGCGTTTGTTAGCATGCGACATGTACCTGCCGCCTATGTTGTTTTAGAGCAGATGAGGTTATTTCAATAATGCGAAATACGCATGGAGAGATTGCTTATCTATATGATTGATGGATATTATTCGCCTAACCATAAGATGTCATTGCAATATGGAAGGAAAGCAGGTGCTCAATGGAGGATGTAGTGAGTGCCTTTTTGCAATGTTTAACGTTGTTTTCTGAAAACCTATAAAGTTGATATCGCAGCAGTCTGTAGGCGAGGATTTTCTAGCAAGACGCAAATAATGCATGTGATTGCGCCTAATGATCCCACTGCTGCATAATTAGAGACAGCTTTAAGGAAAATATTCTAGCTTTGAGAAATTTCGTAAAATAGACAGCGAATCGTTTCCATGCACAAATATAGATCAGGATTTTGTAAAATACCTTACTTACTGCCGGAAAAAACAATGGGGGGCAAAATTTGAACACTATATTTTCACGGTAGCATAACACCCTCCAATTTCACGCCCTCCCAATTAATTTTTCGTTGCCAATAACATACTTCATTTACCCATGTTAGTGTAACTTCTGTACAAGTTCTCAAGTGGTAAATGTAACGCAGTGTAATAATTTGTGCATTTTATTTCTATGTGCATCTAATATAGGCTATCATCCGACCAAAGTGCGGCCGCCTGGTGGCGTTCAGCGGCAGCAACTGCCATGGTGTGCTGCCGGTATTCACCGGCCGCCGCTGCGCCCTGCTGGTTTGGATGACCCACACGAAGGACCAACGGGAGTCCGGTAGAAAAGAGTGCGCCGATATACTGGGCTACTCCGCAGCCAACAGTAGCGTCCGTTTCGACGGGGGCTCTTGACCATAGCTTTCATGTAAGGTTAACGGGAGACTTCACTATGAGGTGAAGAGCGCGAACAATGCCTCCCATAAATAGATCCATTTGCTGCATGTCTGTATAGTTCATTAAAATGTTTCCACCTATGGCTTACTTCTATTTGGCATCCTGAGGAAGTAACCAACTAAAATAAACCACTACGCTAAAACATACATTATCTTCTATATTATTCTGCTCTAGCTCTCTTAGTGTTGCACTTCATTTATTGTATATTTTAACTGTATATTGTTCTGCCGTGCTCTATAGTAGTATATAGCATTAAATATTGTTCTAATATGCTCTATTTGCATCTGATAGGCGGCTGGATTTCTTAAACATTTCTAATCCTGGGACGTTTTACTAGCTAATTGCGATCATTAACCAACCATGGCGAAGGCTGAGGAAAGCGACCTATTCACAAGTATTTTCTTGAGGCAAAAATAATTTTGAATAATTTGGGAACAACATAAAAGAGCGGTAATAAGCATGCATAAATAGCCTTGAAGCACAATTTTTTTCATAATTTTCTTCTAGTCTATATTCCAGAGTCTCTATATTCCATCTGCAAATGATTATTCAGTATTGAGGGCAGTCATCTAGCTTGCAGCAGTTTTCTTTTTTCGCAGCAAATAGCCACCTGCCACTCAATCCTACCACACATCAGCAGCTGACCGCACAGAAAGTTTTCTTTTTGGTTGGCCGACAGCTAAACGCGCTGGCTTTCTGCTACGCATGTCCATGGAAGATGCTGCTGCGCGGTATGTGCTCACTACAGTCGTGCTGAATTCGAGCAAGCCCAATTGCTGAGGTGTTGTCTCTTCATATATGACACGCACTAAAATGGGGTGATTATGTTTCTATTTGTTCACCATCTGCTCATTCCGCATACTATACTGCTTCTACTTCTGACAGATGTCGCCAGGAAGCTTTTAGAGTCAAATATAGGTGAGAGATGTACGTAAATCTGGTTGCTTTGAAATAAAATCCTGATCTACGACCTCTTCTTCGCTGTCTCTGCGCAACACCTTATTGGTCGATTTCTGATATCCTCTTGTTAGGGCATGAGTAGATATAACAACACAAATGATATATTCGTGATATTGTTTGGCACAATCAACTAGAGGCATATATAAAGAGTGGGTCAGAGAAATAACTCAAGTTACCGACATTCTAGTGGAAATTAAGAAGAAATGGACATGGGCAGGACATGTAGGGCGAAGAGAGGATAACCGATGGTCGCTGAGGGTAACAAACTGGATTCCAAGGGAAGGAAAGCGTAGCAGGGGGCGGCAGAAAGTTAGGTGGGCGGATGAGATTAAGAAGTTCGCAGGGGTCAAGTGGATGCAGCTAGCACAGAACCGGGTTAAGTGGAGAAATATGGGAGAGGCCTTCGCCCTTCAGTGGGTATAATCAGGCTGATGATGATGATGATGATGATGATGATGATGATTATATACAAAATTATGAGTATGCCCTCGTAAGTTGTTAATAATAAAGCGGAGATGTGGGAGTGCAACAAGGAGGTAAGGATCTAAAGCGCGTGCCCTACAACCGAAGAGTTCATATAGTCACGTGCTAGTGACAAGGCTGCAGGCACAAAAGAAAAGGCAGTCGTAATAACACTGACGTGAATTCGTTATTGGGCTTACTTGCACCCGCAAAATAATTGAGCAACTCGGCGGTGGCGATAGCGGTAAATGTGATCGTCGGTCATCGAACAAAGAATGCTCGTCGCACGGACCAACGATCAATATAAAGGCGGCAAGGAAACATCGAGATAAAGCCGCAGGCCATGACTAGTGTAATCTGCAACATTTCAGAAACACACGCAAGTCGCATGAATCTTCTAGATTCCTCTCGATGCATCTTATGCAACAAAGGAAATGATAAAGCATCATCATAGTGATCATCACGGAGTTGCTCTTGTGCATAATATAAAAGCTCGAGCTGCGTAAGCGTAAGCTTGTGCATAAAAGCTCGAGCTGCGTAAGCTTCTTTAAGCGGGAAAACCGCCTTTTTCTTTCTAACCTTTCACGCTCATCGCTCTCTTGGTGTTCTAGCTTTTTACGCTCCTCGCGCTTTTCGAGTTCTAGCCTTTCGGCTTCCTCCTTCCTTTTTCTCTCTCGAATATCATCCCAGGCCTCTGCGGCTTCCTCAGCCGTCACTTTCTCTGCCTGCATGATGTCAAGAATTTCCTTTTTTTTTTTTGTTGAGCCCAAATCGATGCCCAACTCCTCACAAATTTGGAGTAGTTCCTTGACCTTGTAACTCTCCATCATTTACACCGGTCTCTTGTTGTTTGCCTTTTAGAATAGCGTACTAGACTTTCGCTGTCTCGCTTCTAGCAAGAGACGCGCAAGCTTTTCTCACACTGATTGCCCTCTCAGCATCCCTTCGTTTTCAAAACACTTCTTGTAGGCTTGAAACACGCAAGGTTAACACAATGCTACTCTCAGCCTTTCTATAAGCTACCGTTTGTGTCAGAGAAAGCCTGGCGTTTGAGGGAAACTTCAGGTACTCACTGCGCCGAGGTGCCTGACGCCGGTCAATCCCGCAGCTGCCATCCAATGTTCTGCCGGTGGGGTTATCACACAGTAGCCCACCCTCAACAGGGTTGGGCCAAGGAGTTGGTTGCGTAGCGCTCGTCACCCGTTTCGTGAACGAGGGCTGTCAGCTCCCTGGCCGGTAGCGATGAATCCAAGTCGGCGCTGGTGAGATGAAAAGCTTTATACACTATATACAGGCATTTACACGAGTTCGGCTCTGGGGCCGAAAGCTAACATAGCCATACGCTACTGTTCTCGCGCAGCGACGGCCGGGGAGATTCCGCCGCGTCCGCTCTCTCAGGGGGCGAACTGCTCCCGATGGACGCTAGTGACGAACTCACACTCGGGGTCTCGAACGGAAGCACTTGAGTCTCCGTAACCGAGAAACCGTTGACGCTCAAAATGGTCCAGTCCAACGGCAGCACTTTCGCAGGGCCAATGGGAGAGCTTGCTGCGCTCTTGCTTCAAATATGCCGCGGGACGATAAGCGGTCCAGCCCGGGGCCACGGCGCCGAGCTGTCTGGATGCTCAGCTCATGTTCAAACACGTCGCTTCTCTCCCCTTGGCATGGCTCGCCTCCAGTGCGCCCTTGCTTTGCACAGAAGTATCCGATTTTTGTGAAGGAGGCGTTCGCCGGAGAAGTTTGGCGTCCTGATGAATGTCTTGGAGGCTTTGGCCGGGCACAACAACGCATTCCGCCTTCCGGTTGCATGTGGGATTCTGAAAGTCAGCGGAGACGCCACAAAACCAATATAATTCAACTGACCTCCAGGCGCACTCACAGGGATGGCCCCGGACATCTGGTCAATAACTAACTGAAAACATGCCTGTCGTGAAGCGCCAAATCACACGTGTCGCCAAGCATTCAGAGGACGCATGGTCTGTTAAGTTACTTCTCAGTTGTGGCGGCGAATGTTCGGAACAATGCAATGGGTAGCAGAAAGATGCAACCAGCGCATCGGCGATCCTAGGCAGCCGGCGGGCATCCCGCTACCCAAGGTAGCAGAATCGTTGGATGCATTAGTGATTTCGAACAGCCGCAGCCACACAGGATCGACATCTATTAGTCGCATTGCATCGCTGGTTTTCCGGGCATAGACGGGCGCTGCACAGTCTTGCTTTCTCCTGCAAGAAGATAATTGTTCCCTATAAACTTTACATCTTACATCAGCCCTTCAGTTATTGTCACGCTCCAGATGTAGCTTTATGCGTAATAATGTATCGTGTGGTCTAAGCCAAAATAAATCCCAGGAGCGTTAGTTGTTACTACTTACGTTTTTCGGTTTTTCGTCCGTTTCTCCGTTGCTGTCAGATTAAAGATAGCACATAACGCACGTTATCATAGCTGCAGCATTCAAATAATTTCTTAGCTACCGCGTGACCACACATACAATAGAGTTCACCACCTGGCCCACCATGTGTGAGGTCATGATTCCTTTAAGCCAGGTGACCAAGGCCTCCCGCTCCCACTGCATTACCTACTACGCTATCGACCGGCCCTATATACTCCACCTGCGAATAATTGTTTGTCGCCACTTACGATCACCATTCGTGGCAAAATTGTGGTCCAGCCGTTTGATGTATAATGTTTTGAGTAGTGTCAAATGAATCGGCACGATGTGACGCACATAATTGTTTTTGTGTTTCGATCTGGAATCCTAACATAAGCGAGAGGTTCGCACTGGTGACCTTTATTCCTCGACATCGATATGAGGAGAGACCTCATCGAGGCCCTGGCGTACGAAGCAGCTGTCGTAGAGAGGTTCGGGGGTAACAAACGAATCATTATTCTGTAATTTACACGCTGTTGTTAGAATTCTGAAACTGGGGCTAACACGTTTACTCCTACCCCTGCGGCGGTGGAGCTCTTTTTTAAAGCAAAAGCCTTTATAGGCTTATAAGTGTGCGTCCGTCCACAAGAGATGTTACACTCAACCTGTCAATCAAATGGCGGCACGGTTCTGTTTAACCTTTAGGAAAGAAATCATCCTCCACTGAGAAATCGAACACATACCTCTCCGATCACCAGCCGAGTGCGCTAACCGGCTACGAAATGCCGCGCTTTTTGTTCTTGTAACAAAACACACTAAACGTAACATTGTAACAAAAGGCAAAAGACGTAAAGTGTGAGGCGCACTTGCGATTACACGGCATAAATTTTTCATCTCTATCAAATCGTCAAGAACGTTTGTCCACGTTGGCTGGTCATGTTGCACTGGATACACTTCCCTCAGGCCTAAGACACCTTAAATGAAATGCTTCCGCACAAGTCTGACAAAGCAGTTAGCATTGTTGAATTGTCTCCGTGTTTTCCATATGCTATGGAGGCCGAGAACCATGATAGTGTCATAAAGGAATTCTTGCTTTACTACTGGCAAAAACAACATACCGCACGGATGTAATGGTAAGTTTATTTTAATGCCCTTTTAAGCACCATCCTCCCGCCCCAAATTGCTTCCCTGCAGTCTAAAAACGTATGATCTATGGTTTAATGTTTACATAAACTTCAATTTGTCGGCGAAGGCACAATTAGGCCTTTGCCCTGCAACAGTGTTTCAACTGAAAGTCTAACTTTGTGAAGTTTAAAGAACATTTCTGCAGAGAGCTGTTTTGATATTCTTCTAACCTCTTTGAGTACATCTTCACCTGCCCCCCCGTAGCTTGACAAACGGGAAGTCGGCACAAGCATCTTTGTTTACACTATATCATTATACAGGCTGTTCCTAGTGAGATTGGTGAGGTACTGCATGGAAACTCGTACCTGCAACATCCTGTACGCCATCACAACTTCATGCAAATTACTTCTCAAGGCACCGTGCATTTCATCAACCGAACATACATTAACCTGTAAGCAATCAACATAAGCGAACTTGAAAGTAATGTTCGAATAAAAACATACATTTGGTTGCAAAGAAACATAAACCGCGCCACAATTTCTCTAACGAATATTTATGCAGGACCAAGGCCACCGTTCTTTATGGGTAAGAACAAGATTCTTCTGTTGGTCTTTCCGTCTATCCCGTGTGGATGTCCAAATATATAGAGCAAAAACCCGATATACCCTCTGAATAATCATCCACGATGCGCTCAACACATGCATAACATACCATATCTAGGATACGAGGAAGAGGATTCACATAGTAGCACGTGAGAACATAAATTGTCTCTTGCCACGCATTCGTCTTTTATTTTGCCGTTGCATCATGTTCATTCCTGTATGACTCCGGATTGCAATAAGAGTGCAGTGGCAAGCCAAGGCACGTAGAGGGTACAGTATACCATCGAAGTCGTGAGCAGTAGTCTCGGATTTGATGACAGTCACCATTTCAGAACCCATAACCTTGTTACAATTTGTTTGCGCGCTTGTATATTTGGAAAACGTTTCAACTATTACAATTGCCTCACAAACGTTCTATTTATTTAAATAAAAAACTGCGACGTCGTCAGTGTAAGTCAAGATATTCACGTGCACTCACAGTAATGAAGCCCGTAATTGGTCAGAATTACGGGATATATTGTTTGCGGTAGAGTGCGAGCAATAGGGGCGTCAACGGACGACCCTGCTGCACTCAGGATCGCATATGGAGGTTTTCAGTGAGTTCTCCATTAAAAATGATGCATGTTGTGCACTTTGCATACGCCATTCGTACTCCCTTCGTTACGCTTCCCACATTATCATAATCCAGCATGGTGAAAATAACGTTACAAGACACGCGATCGATGGCATTTGTAACGTCTAACTGCATCACAGTAACCTTGAAACCTAGTGCTTGGCAGCACTCTCGCAAGGTAGCAATGTTTCGACCCTTGATGCCGCAAGTTTGGTGATTCCCATGACATCAAGCTGTTGTTGAGATGCGCCGTAACGTCAGTGGTCACGATTTATCGCTCTGTCTGTCTGTGCATGCGTGTGTGTGTTTGTGTGTGCCTGTGTGCGTGTGTTCGTGTGCGCACACGTGCGTGTGTGTGCGTGTGTGTACGGGTGTGCGCGTGTGCGTATGTGTGTGTGTGTGCGTGCGTGTGTGCGTGTGTGTGTGGTGGTTTGTGAGGTTCAACGTCCCAAAGCGACTCAGGCTGTGAGAGACGCCGCAGTGGAGGACTCCGGAAATTTCGACCACCTGGGGTTCTTTAACGTCCACTGACATGGCACAGCACATAGGCGCCTTGCTTTTCGCCTCCATCGAAAAGCGGCCGCCGAGGCCGATCCCAGATTCAATCCCGCATCCTTGGGAACAGTAGCCGAGCACGTGTGTGTGTGTGTGTGTGTGTGTGTGTGTGTGTGTGTGTGTGTGTGTGTGTGTGTGTGTGTGTGTGTGTGTGTGTGTGTGTGTGTGTGTGTGTGTGTGTGTGTGTGTGTGTGTGTGTGTGTGTGTGTGTGTGTGTGTGTGTGTGTGTGTGTGTGTGTGTGTGTGTGTGTGTGTGTGTGTGTGTGTGTGTGTGTGTGTGTGTGTGTGTGTGTGTGTGTGTGTGTGTGTGCGTGTGCGTGTGCGTGTGCGTGTGTGTGTGTGTGTGTGTGTGTGTGTGTGTGTGTGTGTGTGTGTGTGTGTGTGTGTGCGTGTGTGTGCGTGCGTGCGTGCGTATGAGGGAGAGAGAGAGAGAGAGGGAACCAAACTGCAATTTATAATAGAGGTTCGGCATCTAATTCACTCAAGGAAAGAGCAGATGTTTTGGCGAATATGGCGCACTCTTAAAAAAGCTCTTTTCTTCTCTTTGAAAAGAAGCTGCGAAAAAAGCTCGCACAGGATGGAGGCGACGACACTACCAGGGATTCCTGGTTCACGATCTTGCAATGGTCACCTCCTCTCACATGCCACGCTGCGGCTTGAGATAGTTCCTGCCGTCAGACCGATAGGGTTTTAGGCGTCGATAAGCCAGAGGAAGTTTACTCGAGATCATAACTCCTGGGGCGGAGGCACTTGAAGGGAAAAAACACTAATTTAACACTGGAAAAAACACGTAAAAGCAGGAAAAGGAAAACGAAAACACATGACACAACAGGAAGGTAATCTAGAGCAGAAAAAAAAAACGTCCACTCATATGTTCGTTTCCTTCTATGTGTGGTGCGTGCGGCCGAGTCGATGGTCGAGAATCGAAGTGTCGGTTCAAGGGCGCGTATGCAGCAGGCCTCTACGTTACAGCCAGGACCTGTCAGTTCAGCTTCTCGTTCGCGTGCTTCAGATGGCCGGAGCAGCGTCTAGTGGAGACGCGGGCAGCTTGCGTTCGGTCACCAGGGTGGTGGCCATGTAATCACGGCTGCGATCCACGGAAGGTCCGAGGACAGCTGCGCTGGAGTCTGGCAGCTCAGGCCGATGTATCTGGGCAATAAGGATGGTCAATCCAGGTCTGGAGGCCCGGACGTCTGAGGCAAAGGCCCAAGCCTGGTCACTCAACTCGCCATCAGATACATACAGCAGAATCTTCTGCCCCTAACCGCAAAAAGAGGAAACCAAAGCAGCTCTCATTCTAAGAGATGTTTGATTGTCGCGTATTCAGTGAGCCATCGAGGCTTACCTGTATTTGTGCAAGAAACTGTGGAAAACACAAACATTTGGGGGGAAAACTTTTGCCTTACTGTGAAGCAAAGATTTGTATAATTTGTCTGGCGTTGCTATTTGCCAAATCAGAATTGCTGACGGTCGCAGCAAGGCAAAGCTACTTTACCTTTAGTCGGGAGTTGGTGATCTGCGTTCGATGATGTGCGAAGATTGTATGATAGTAATCGAATACAGCAAATTCATTTAGTTCGTGGAAAAGATGCGCACTAAAAATTTGCGTGGTGACAGGGATTGCGGATCCTGGGTTTCATGTATGTTATCGGCATGAGTAGTAGATATCAAGCGGTGCAATTTTAGCTGCTCGGGGCCGTTAATATCGATCCTTTCGGTAGGCTAATGGGGGCGTGGTACGCCACTGTCGTTTGCTGCTACGTGCCTGCGTTTGACACAGCCAGCTTCACTGGCACACGACGCATCGCTCGTGATTCCTCCCGCCCTCGGAGTAGCTGCAAGCCTCGTCAGGAGTCCAGCTGAAAAGGTAGGCATAATTTAGTTATTAACACTGCTTTACTCTCATGTCAGAGATATGCGGAGAGACGCTTGTCGGAGACAAGTTGTCTCTGTTGCAGGGTCTTGTTGTAAAGCGCAATGGCGGACCACTCCTGGTAAAAAGTTCTGCCTGGCCCTAGCGTACGATCATTGCGAAGACCATGTCTTTAGTATTGCAGCACCTATGCCGCCATTCCCAGACAACACTGATGAATGCATAAATAGGCTATCCAGCCCATAGCCATAATTACAAGGAAGCACTGTGGTTTTAAAGGTGATGGGCCGAAAGAGGCCTAATGGCATGTGCTTCGCTTCCTCCGAGACAAGCTATCTTTCTCTGTCATAACGCTTCAACTTTAGACCAACATCGTGTTTACAAACAAGAGGGGCGCTCGCGGCGCCGCAGCCGACTGGGGGGGAAAAGTAGGGTTAGCGCCCATAGGAATACGTGGCGCCGAAAAATTTCAAAGCAGCTACCTCATTTCACAAGTCACCGATGTTGTCGTTATTCGGTACAGAGCAACCGTGAACACCGTACATCAGATCGTGAAAATATGAAATCTCAGTACAAAGACGAGGTATTTTTAAAACACTCTTAATAACGTCAGGCGTCCCCCAGGGGTCTGTGCTTGGCCCGCTACTCTTTCTAATATAAATTAATGATCTGCCCTCAAACGTAACATCTAACTTACGTATGTTTGCTGACGACTGTGTACTGTATCGTGCTATTCTCACCACCGCTGACCAATCTTCTCTTCAAAATGATCTTAATGCTGTTCAAGACTGGTGTAACGAGTGGCTAATGGAACTTAACCCACGTAAGTGTAATCTTTTGTCTATTAACCGTCGCCGTAACCCTCTTGTTTTTCCTTACGTAATCTCTGAAGTTCCCGTACAGCTAGTTCCATCATATAAGTATTTAGGCATAACAATTTGTAGCGATCTTTCTTGGAGTATGCATGTTACTAACATAATATCGTCAGCTAACAGGACGTTAGGTTTCTTAAAGCGCCATCTTCATCATGCTCCCGAACACGTAAAGTTATTAGCCTACAAATCATTCGTCAGGTCCAAACTAGAATTTGCATCGCCCATTTGGAATCCTCATCAAGCTTACCTCATTAGTGCCCTCGAATCTGTTCAAAATCGCGCCGCTCGTTTTATTCATTCATCGTATTCTTATGAAATCAGCGTTTCCTCCTTAAAAACAGCATCCGGATTATCCCCCTTATCGCTCCGTCGTCGCATTGCCAGCCTATCTTTATTTCACAAACTTTTCCACGGTCCTATGCGCATCGCACCTTATATTCTTCCCCCCACACGCATATCTCATCACACCAGCCATCAGCTACAAATTGCCCGTCCACGTTCACGTACCGTCACGTTTTCAAATTCCTTTTTTCCTCGAACAGCTGCGGACTGGAACGGCCTTCCGGACAACATTGCTCTCATCACTTGCACACCACAGTTCATCGATAGTGTCAAAACTTTCCTGTTATTGTGATTATGTATTTTTGCTCTTGCCACCCCTTATGTAACACCCCTTTTTAGGGGCCTTTAAGGTAATGAAATGAAATGAAATGAAATGAAATGAAATGAAACCTATGGGGGTGCGAGTTGGGAGGGCGACCCATAGAAACACATGTAAACACAAGTTACCGCAATATTTTTCTGTTTCGCATAATATCAAAAGTGGTGGCCAGTCGTTAAACGTTGGCCAGCGTTTTGAAGAATTGTATGACAAAGTATGCTGCTTCATTGCGGACGCAGTCTATTTTTAAATCTCTCCGAATAATCTATGTTGTGAATCCGGACACCACTAAAAGGCTCATGTAGTGAATCACGCAGTTTTGTTTACAGTCTGATATGCTACCGCATTTGGTAAATTAGCTTTTTAACTATCGCCCAAGTGATATATGCAAGAGACAATTAGATTTCAAAAGCAGTTGTCAAGCGTCATACGACAATATGGACCGAACGTGCGACTCGCGCATTGCAGCAGACGACAGCGCAGCTGGCCATGTGCACCGCGGCCGCCTCCAGCTCCGGAACGTCTGCTAGCGACGGCGTTGGTGGTGCATGCTCGTCTGCAACTGTGCGCGGTAACTTTATCGTGCTCTGAACAGTCCGGTAAGTCATCAGACTTGCAGTACTTGCAAGACAACGTAGTGTGCACTGCAGCAATGTCGGACTACATGAAAAGCTTCTAGGAATTGAGTAAACAGCGCTACAATGAAAAGCTGTACGTTGACGGCGTTGTGCTCTCGAACCCATTTGTTATGCCTGAAACAGATTTGAAATCCTCCGGACTGACACGGGCGCTCTGCCACCAGTGGGCAAGGTAAAATATGTAGTATATTTGATCTTTTCTCCGAGTCACTTCACTGCAGAGACCATCCAGGCGTATACAAGTCCCTGGAGGCATGCAATAATATTGAATCAGGTGGGCGCGCGTAAGGTCATTAACGGGCATATATGCTAGTTAACTATTTTTCAATTTTCTTTTTCCTCGTCGTATTTCTATGTTTCTCATATACTATCGTTCTGCGATTTCTGTGGGGTTTTCCTCGTTTTTTTTTTCTTTTCCTTACGGTGCAAATCAGGCAGTGCGTGCACTAACGTCGGAATGTAAAGTCTCTCGAGATGTTTGGTTGCGACTTGCTCACCACATTCGTGTATCGCGACGCAACTACATATGCAGTCATTTTAATACTTACCGCCTCTACTTAGCCACGATCGATGTATTCAGGACGGAATGATGTCGTACCCATTATTTTGCGTTTTGTCACTCTCAATTTACAAAATGAACCATGTCTCGTTGGCATCATTATAATGCCTTACGCGGCTCATGCGCGTCGCCAGCAAAATGAATGTTTGTTTTTTACTTCCGGCATGCAACATGATCTGGTACAAGACGTTCACACACACAAAAAAGGCCGCTTGGGCTACTCGCCTCGTAGACGTGGGGACTCGTCTGTAAACGCGCCGCACATATTTATTGATAAATAAGCTTTACTAGAGATGTCAGACGCGAAATTTTGCATACATGGATATATATTCATGGTCTTAAAATAATGCATCAGCCCTTAAAAATGACTGCTTTCGTAGGCACAATGTCAGCTTCTTTGCGAACCGTTCTTTAGATAGTTTTGTATGGGCCGCGCTACCGCAATGCATTTCTCACTCATATTCTACACAACGAGTGGTTTTAAATGTGGATTACCTCCGCAATGACGCAGCATACTTTGCCACACACTTGCTCAAAGCGCTGGCCAACGTTTAACGGCCGGCCACCCCTTCTGGTGCGCTGCGAAACGAGAAAAATGCTGCGGTAAGTCGCGTTTGCATGTGTTTTTATCGGTCGCCCTCCCAACTCGCACTCTCATACGTTTTGCGTTGTTTTAAAAATACTTCGCCTCGGTAATGAGATTCCATGCTTTCGCGATCTGTTCTGAGATGTTCATGGTTGCTCTGCGCTGAATGACATCATAGGTGGCCTGTGTAATGAGCAAACTGCTTTAAAATCTTTCGGTTCCACGCATTCCTATGGGCGCTAACCCTACTTTTCATCCTCAGTCGGCCCGGCCTGACGACAGAAGCGCCACCGCATCATGCTTACGTCACAGATCGGCGTTGCTCTATAGACGTTGAGTGACGCTAGTACTCACAAAACCTTGTTCTCGGTGCTGCCTTTACCTCAATCTCAACGGTCTCAGTAGTATGACGTAATCTTTTCATTAACTTCATTATTTAGTGTTAGCCTCTCCCCTCTGTTGATCATACCGGTCAATTTCAAAGTGCCTCTTTCTCAGTCCCACTCCCTCCTTGCTATCATTGGAGGCAAGTGTGGGGGTCGAAGTTCACTGCTATCCCATTATTCAACAGCTTTATCTGGACACCTGCTCATTTAGTGATGCAACGTTTCACACAATGGGCCCATTTTCGAGGAACCAATTTAAACGCGGGGTGGGGGCGCCCATTATATTGAGCAGTCCAAGGCTGTCATCAGCGGTATCGTCATAAATCTGAGGTTATCGTCAAATTGAAATCTGTTGGTCGCGAAATCCCGCAGGAGAAATTTTACTATAGGTCACCAGTGTGACAAATTCTACGCTGATATTGATGTTCAACCACCAAATCTATCGCCACGTGTGTATCGCCTTGTCACAAAAGTAATCACGACACAGCGAAGTATAGTAATCCAAAGGGGCTTGCGCAAGCCATTCATGCAGCCTTAAGCACAGGCCAACAAATAAGCAGCGTATTGAACTGCTGGTAATGTTGTGCTGATAGTGCTGGAGCACTATCAGCACAACATTACCAGCAACTGACTATACGAGAGCTGAAACTTCGATGCGGCGACGGACTTTCATCGAACGATTCTGGCTTAACCTTGGAAGGTTAAGCCAGAATCGTTCGATGAAAGTCCGTCGCCGCATCGAAGTTTCAGCTCTCGTATAGTCAGTTATCGGAGCACAACTTGATAGGAGTAACAGAGGCCTGTAGTTCTGGTTGTGACCAGTTGTCACAACAAGATGCAGTCAGCTGTCCACCAAGCCCTGCAAAAGTCTGCGCCTTTATTATTGCGAAAGCCTTACTATAGTTATGTCGGGAAGGTCGCATGTACAGAAAGTGTGTACCAAACATATCCGTAGCCGTTGTGTTGTTCACCGAAAAATTAGCATCAAACGTATGGTTGTGTTCGATAGAGGTGGAGGTGAGGATGGTGCAGAAAAACGCATCAGTAGGATGATTATTTAACTAGTTAGAGCCGAAAAGGTAAAAGTAAAATTAATCGGGTTTCTAAATAGCCATACGACTAAAGACAACGTCCAAGGGATGTGACGTCTTGCCAAACGGAAGCCGAGGTGTTTCGGACTTAATGAGCCAAATAATTGCATGATAGTGCCCAAAACTTTGTAATTAATGTCAAAATATTGCGTCGGCGATGTCTGCGAGATGTGTCAGCGAGATTCCGGAAGTGACACAGTACACCTTTCCGTTTGCTGTAAACAAAGTATAGGATGGCGGTGAACGTTGATGCGTTCAATGGAACGCTGATTATCTTTGGCAACGCGCTGGCGATGTACTACTGTGCGGAGCAGCAACGTTTAGGCTGTTGAATTCAGCACTAGATTCTGCAGTGCTCTCAAAACGTTTTTTTCCGTCCTTTTGACCCAACGTTTCGTTTTAAATATACCACCTGTGTTCCAACGACCATTACTCAGGTTATAAATGAACAGCAAAGAGATTAACCGATAGCTTGCTAAGATTGATCCCTTTAGATGTAACAGTCAGTCCGAGAAGAGCAACAAACTGGTACAACCGATTATCCAAACTGAATCTATACGGAGATGATGAATAACCTTATTAACACCCGTCAAGGAAAGATTCCTTCCCTTTCAGCAGGCTAGAATCCCAAACAGAGAAACACCTTCAAGAAAATCTCGTGCGCCTTTGGTAGCATTGGCAATGCTGTCTTTCGGTTTTCGAGTATGCGAGGTATTCGTTCAACTACTGCTACAACTGGTTCAGTGTCATGCTGGTCGGTTCCTTGTTGTCTATTTCTGTGCATTTTTGTTTTGTCAAATAGGATTCCTTGTTCAGAACGCGTGCACTATATGTATAAATTATGAGAGAAATGTTTGCCATTCACGATTTCACGAATGTTTGCGGGTGATGCTCGAGTGTTGGCTTTTTTATAGCTATACACTTCAGCAGCACACCTCTACAAGAATGTCAGCACGTTTGTAACGTTGTAACAGCATTTTTCGTGAGCAAAAATTGACCCAGACATATGTGCATTGACGCACAGGGGCTCGGAACTGTTCTAGTCGTGGTTATCGGTTTTCGCAACCGCGGTCGCTTTTCGCTGGAGAGTGTGTGCTCAGTTATGTCGGGCCGCTGTCGGTTTTCCGCCAAGCGAGGCAACAAAGTGACGACCTTCGTCGACAAATGGTTGCTCGGCGGCTAGCACTGTTTTATACTTCGGGTAAGCTATTCCTTCGCCGGACGGTATGAAATCACATGCCTTATATCAGCGAGTTCAGATTGCATATACCCTGCCTGTGGACCACCTAACGAAGTTCCATATGCGGTTCGGAAAGTGTCGTACATATGTCACCACATCTTTGCTGATGGCTCAGATGCAACTAAGTACTTTGAAGCTAGCTGTCTTGATCGTGACACGGGCAACGAAGGGCTCTTTTTATGAACACCTGTATAACGATATTTATATTTTTGCTGCGCAAGGCTTACGCTGATTGAAAAGAAGCCACTATTTTATAAAGATAATTGAGCCCTCCGTATTTGGGACACAGTGGTGCATAGCATTCATTCCGCTCGTTATGCAGGCAACGGTGGTCTCGATAAACATTCATTCGTTGAAATCAGCACATGGTGCAATTTTTTTGGCGGCAAAACTGCATCTTCAGAGCTAGATCAAGAGGCTGATCTAGAAAGAACGAAAATGTTTTATGTTCTCAACTAACAAACTCTAACGTGATGCGCTGGCGAGGCGCTACCGTTGTAGACGAGAAAATGAGTACTGACCGCTCACCTTTCTTCCGAGCCCCTCTCTGTTAAGCAGCCATGCGTGAATGCAAACACGTCAGATGTTTGCGGAGCGCAGTTGGATACGAGGAAGCACGCTTCTGTTACTGATGTAACGTCTATTGTAGGATGGAAAACCACTCCCTTATGCAAACAAAAAAATATAAGAACATAATTTTGTGGCTAGGAGAAACAAACGACATAACTTGAAAGTTCGGGATTCTATCTGACGTGGCATTTTACTCATCTGTGGACGGATGCTTAACGTTTTAATGATTTCCTGAAAGAACGTTCCTTTCATGTATGTCTCTGTGCCACTATGTCAAGAAGATTACAATTCAGAAGAATAGATTAGATCAAAGCTGTATTCTAAGCAAGAAATGTTTTGTTACCAATTGTCACAGATACTGCGCGTTTCCCTTCCTGTGAACCAACCAACAACTTCTATTAGTGAGATAAAACCAAAATGCATTTTGTGTTCGGTCTATGTGAACCACCTTACGAAACCGCATACAAAGAATTTATTGCGTACATGCATACATACAAAAACACACATTACTCGCATACCAAAGCACTATACAAAACACTATAGGGTACTTATACATAATAAACTCAAAAACATGATTCCCGATAGAGTAGAAAAAGACAAGGCGGGGGGGGGGGGGGGATATAAATTAGAGGGTCTCTTAGATGTCTCTTTGGAGGAGGATGGCGAAAGCCTACCCTTCCTCCCATCCATTTGCCTCCCATCGTTAGCCTCTTGTCGGCATTCGTTGCAGTGCTACATATAATTATATAATTATAATTGGTTTACAGGAAAGGAAAGGCGCAGTATCTATCACACTTTCTCCGGCAAGTGTGTTTGGACGGTACACCATCGCTCGTGTCGGGTGGCGTGCCTTGGCGCGCGTTCAAGTGTGGCATTGCAAATGGCAGGGACGCATCACGCCTCGGCCAATCAGGAAGCCGCAAAAGCGGGACGCACTTTGTCCACGATAGCATGAGTCATTAAAGGCCTTCGCCTTAAAAGTGCGTAAAGCATCTCAAGTCTGCTACCCCGTACAACATAGAAGCCGTGTGCCAGCACCGCAGAAACCGCTCTTGGCCGTCCGTTGAACGTGACAGAATAATAGAGTTGAACGTTGAGCTAGCTGGTCACACATCTCTTGAAAGGAGGTAGCTGAGCAGGTAACACAAAACATAAGAAGCACACACAAACACAAGGACAACGTGCACTGACAACTATATTGACAGAACCCGCACATCTTGATGTTGTTGCTGTTCTCCTCTAATTTGATGCCACATACCCACACAGAGGGATCGGCCAAGAATTGGGGTGCACAGATATTAGATTTTGAGATGTATAACTACATAGCAACAATGAATAGAGATAAATGCTAGAGAATAGGGAAGGAAATGTAAATCTTCTCCCTTCACTTCACGTCTGCAGCCAACTTCTTTGTCTTTACAGTCCTGCCGGTTTGCGCAGAAATTCTAATTGCTTCTTCAACAGAACCACTGAAGGCATACTGACACACTGGTCTCCCGAGTCACTGATTGTATATGCTTCATAAATTTCCCTTGCTAACTTATGTTTTGTGTTGTTACCTGCTCTGCTACCTTTTTTCAAGAGATGTCCAGACAGATACCTACAGATGACGAGGCGCAGCCTTTGCAAGGCTGGGTACTTTGCTCGGGCGGGAGTGCGGCGCGCCTCAGCGAGGCACCTACGACGCCACAACACAAACAGAACCACAGTGACGCAAGATGTTCGAAAGGGTTGCGCCGGGGTTCATCCGGACGTTAAACATCATATATGTGAGCCCCCACATTGTTCTCGCAACTACACATTAAAAAAAAAAAAGAAACATGCGAGAGACTCTCGGGAGCACCGCAGTTGGCACACTGGTGCAAAGAAAAAACACAGTTAATAGTAAACTAGAGGCATGAGCAGAAAAAAAAAAGGGTTAAAATTTTCCACACAGAACAGAGTAGTAGTTGTTGATGTGGCTGTTGTGGCTGTAGGAAGAAGGAAAAGATAATGCACGGGCCTGCTGCTGGTTGTGTAGACATAATTTTATTACAAGAAACTTGGCTTTTGCCAAATCAGCCATTTTCGCTCAAATATTTTAGAACATTTAGATCAGATCGCACTAGCGACCGGTGTGCTGGCTTGCTATCATTAATTTCTTCAAAACATTTCATCGGGTGAAGGTGTCACACAAAATTCTCCGACAAGACTGCGAACTGCTTGCAGTTGATATCGCAATTCCAAAGTTTGCTCCTCTCACTATTGCAAATGTCTACTTCCCAACAAGTGTCCGTACAACAGATTGTTTAAGTGATCTATTGAGTTCAACCAACAGACTGATTATTGCTGGCGATTTTAATTCACACCATGTTATTTGGGGTTACCGTTCAGATATATGTGGGCAGCGGCTTTGGAACTGGATCTCTGTAAATAATGTGCGTTGCTGTAATAGTCCTAGCGTAACCTACATGCGAGCAGCTTCTAGGTCAGTAATTGATGGATAGCAGCAAATGGATTAAGGGCCTCATCATGGGCTACGGTGGATTGTGGTACATCTATTGCGACCACTTCCCAGTTGCGTTTATTATAGTATCTGCTCCCCTTAGAGTAATTACTTGTGAACCAAAATTTGTCAGCAATGAACTCTTTAAAAAGTTTGTGAATTCCTCTTTTTCCACCGTAGCATCATCTGAGCATTCTGAACGTGCTCAACAAGCACTCTCTTCTCTGTCAGACGCCACTGAGCGTTCAGTGTTCACTGTGAAATCATCTGCCCTAGTGCCGATGGTGGAACGAAGGATGTGAAAAAGCATTCCGTCGTAGAAAAGCTGCATGGAAGAGCCTTTTCCATAACCAGTGTCCCCAAAATTGGAGAAATTATAAAGTTTATGCGGCTTCATTTAAAAAAGCTATTCGTATAGCAAAGGATGTGTATAATGCTAATATGAATATTTATCTTTCTAATCCAATTAATCGGAAGGATTAGTATAGGTTCATGGAACGCAGCCAAAGTTCATCTCCACCACATGTAACCGAGTCAGAGGTGTTATTACCCAATGCAGCAAAAGATAAACTTGAACAAATTGCGAACGGTCTTGCTATTCGCATTCAAGCGCGAACAGTGGTTCCCTTACTTCGAACTATGCCAGATGCTGATTTCATTGCAGTTGAGCCATCAGAACTGCATTGTTTAGCAGCTGCTCTGAAACCTGCAGCTCCTGGGTGTGACGGTAATACAGTCGCTATGCTGAAAGCTTTAGTGCAAGACCACAACTCGGAAGTGTTGAATATTGTAAATTTTTCCCTGGAAACTCTTTGGTTACCTGAAGACTGGAAAGTTGCTAAAATTATACTAATCCTCAAAGATCTGAAAAACGGTTTTGATTTGGGTAATATTCGGCCAATTTCTCTAACTTCAAATCTAGTGAAACTTATTGAACGCATAGTTCACCTGCGCCTCACAAACCATGTTAAGACCCTGAATGCGATGCACAAATTGGGTTCCGTCAAGGGTGCTCGATTTGGACGGCTCATACAGATTTGTAGAGTAGAATCAGGTTAGCAATGAAGCAGAAAGGAGTGTTGACATTGGTCACTTTGGATATCGCCAAAGCATATGAGAGTGTAGAACACTCTACACCGTTGAATAAAATAAACGAAATTAGACCACTTTTTTACATGTTTGCATGGCCAAAAGAATTCTTAAGGAGTAGGAAATTTTTCTGCACTAGAGGTTCTATAACTTCTGAAGTTTATTACCAAACTAGAGGCGTGCCTCAGGGATCGGTGCCATCTCCATTACTATTTATTATATTAATGAGCGATATTCCTGTTCATCCAATTAAAAAAGTGTACGTGTATGCGGATGATATTGCCTTTTTTTCTTCTGCACGAGATGTTCATTCTTTATACCAGTTATTGCAAGCCTACTTGAATGCCATTGAAGTTTCGCTGGGTAAAGTAAAATTAATTCTTAAATTGAAAAAATCCTCAGTACTCGTTTTCCCACCGGCACACCCTCTATATATCTCCCTTACGTATTGCTGTTCACAAATCCCACAGGTTGAATCCTTAAAGTACTTGGGTGTATTATACCACTCCAAATTAGACTGACGGCCTCATATCAAAGTAATTGCCTGTAAGGTGAGCGAGCCCTTCGTCGCCTGATTCGAATTAGCCATAAGAAATTCGGTATGCGTAGAGATACTCTTTTGTTTCTTTATAAAACGTATTTGAGACCAATTGTGGAGTTCGGCTGTGTTCTTTTCTCGGGCAGTCCTAAATACGAACTGTTTGTTGCTACTGAAGAGGCGGGCTTTACGACTTTGTTTGGGGTTGCCAAAATTAGTTTCAAATGCAGTCCTCTATTTAGAGGCCCGTGTACGTGACTTGAACGCTCGATTTGAGCTCCTCACTGTGCGAACCTTTTTACGAGCACTGGAATCTCTGTCTGGAGTGGCTTCTCCCATTTTTATTACACACAAAGCTCAGTTTCTAGGTTATCATTGGCCGCAATATAAGCAACCACAATTTGTATTTACTCAGTCCTTGCTGTCCAAAATTGCAGCTTCGCTTATGTCAGTAAGACGTGTTGGCAATGTTCAAGCTACTTCCGCACTCTTTGACGACTCGTTGCCGTCTAATGCAAAACACTTGACTACCACTGTAATAAATGGGCACCTTGAAGATTACAGTATCCACGACACGTAGCTATCTTCACAGATGCCTCACAACGGAATGAAAAAGCAGCATAGGTATTTATTCCCAAGCACTCGATTGGAGTTTTTCTGTACCGATCCCTAATTACACACCAATATTTACTGCTGAATTGCTTGGAATTGGTTTGACCCCTCAAAACGTTGCCGGTAACGTTACTCACGTAATCATACTCTGACTGCCTGTCAGTCTTAGCAGCATTATAAAGCACGAAAAAGCGTCTTTTGAAACAAATTCTGATCTTTTTCCATCCGCATGGCAGGTGCAATGATGGCCTGCATCTGTACGAAAATGAGTTGCCAGTAAAGAGAACTTGAATTCCTTGCGATAGATATATTTTGAAAGAAAAAAAAAACTGCCATTTCCATCTCGCATTAGCAATCTAAAAAAATTACGAGGGACTTTAGCGACTAAAGTAGTGAAAGGAGAAAGCCTGAGGTCTCTTTTTGACTGGCGTTCCTGCCATCTGCAATCCCACACTTGAACGCGCTCAAGGAACGCCACGCGAATGGAGCGATGGAGTACCGTCCAAACGCACATTTGTCATAGTGTGACAGATACTGTGCCTTTCCCCCAGACGTCTCATCTTGTCTAGCGTTCCTGCCATCTGCAATGAACGCGCGCCAAGGAATGCCATGCGACAGGAGCGATGGGGTACCGTCCAAACGCACACCTTTTGGAGTGTGCCAGATACTGCGCCTTTTCTCCAGAAATCTCATTTTTTCTAGCGTCCCTGTCATTTGCAATCCCACATTTGAACGCGCGCCAAGAAACGCCACGCAACTACAGTGCCTCTAGGCACTATAACACGACAGCCGCCGCAAAATTCGGTGGCAGGCTAGCCATCACCACAGGAGCGCAGACTCCGCTTTAGGAAGGGCGAAATTTTGCTACGTAGGAAAAAGCTTAATGGCGAATCCGGTAGATGGCGCTAGTATTTATCACAGACTCTGTTAAAGCGTGCCGCCGCCGCGCCACCGCTCCGGCGGTTCCGTACTGCCGCCGCGTCTGTCGTCTGCTTCTTGTCGCTGCACTTGCGTATAGACCTATTTAGTATCAGGTTTAGCAGGTGGCCGTTGTGGCAACCCTGTATTGCGGAGATGCCATAACGTTGGGCGGTTCGAAACTAAAAGCATACAAAAAATGCTTCCGATCGGCGCCGATCTACCAGCGTCCTGCTCCGCGCCTCTCATTTGTCCGATACTTGAGACGCCGTTTGGAACGCCGTTCAACCAGAGCTCGGATTTCAACGACGCCGTACCCTGATTTGCCGTAGGCCCTCTCTCTCTCTCTTTCCCCCTCTCTCATGGTGCGTTGTGCGTGCCATGGTGCCCCGCCGGGGTGGTGCAGTGGTAAGACGCCCGACTACTGTGCCGGAGTACCCGGGTTCGAACCCGACCTCGGCGGCTGCGTTTCGATGGAGGCGAAACGAAGAGGCGTCCGTGTGCTGTGCGATGTCAGCGCACGTTAAAGATCCCCAGGTGGTCCAAATTACTCCGTAGCCCTCCACTATGACTCCTCCTTCTCTCTTCTGTCTCGTACCGAGGAAGACAAGGTCAACTGTCTCATCCGCCAAACTTATAAGTCGGCTCTCGGGCTTCCCACTTCCACCCCCACTTCTCGTCTACTGGCGATGGGCGTCCACAATACTCTTTCAGAACTTGTGGATGCCCATCGCGTGGCACAACTCGATCGTTTATCTCGCACCACCCCTGGTAGAGCCCTTCTTACTTCCCTTCGCTTGACCCCTGTCTCCCCTATCTCTGTCACCCATCCCTTGCCCAGCTCCCTCTTCTCCATGCTCACTGTCAAGCCCCTTCCCAAGAACATGCACCCTGAGCATCATGCCGCTCGCCGATCTGCCCGCGCTTCCACCCTCTGGTGCCAGTACGGTACACGGTCTGACGCTGTGTATGTTGATGCGGCACCCTACCTCTCGCATCCCGCCTATGCCTTGGCCACTGTCTCTAATACACGAGCCCCCCTCTCCGTCGCCACTATCCATGCTCTCACTTCTACTGCCGCAGAGGAAGCAGCCATCGCCCTCGCCATTGCCAGCACACCAGCCCTTTTCATATTTAGCGACTCTAAGACCGCAGTCCGCAACTTTGCAAAGGGTAGAATCTCTTCCTCTGCGCTCAATATCCTTAAGCACTCCTCCCCCCCTTCCCGATCTATCCAACTATTTTGGGTTCCGGCTCACGCGGGGCACCCTGGAAATGAGGCGGCAAATTCTATCGCTCGCGAAATGACCGACCGAGCTGGCCCCCTCCACCCCGGGATGGACACGCGTGACTCCCTCCTCACCTTCCATGACATCACCCTCCACTACCGCAACTCCCGATTATCCCTCCCTCCCCCTCACAAGTCCCTATCTAAAATCGAACAGAATACGTGGCGCCATTTACAGGCCCACACTTTCCTCTCCCCTGCACGCCTTGCCCTTATTCACCCCGGTGCCTTCTCGCCCCAATGCACGCTTTGCAGCTCTCCCCGAGCAGACTATGCTCACATTCTTTACTCTTGTCCGGCGCACTTTCCCCCCGTCTCCTGGCAAATAAACAGCCCGCAGCTGTGGGAGGCTGCTTTGGCCAGCTCGGAGCCGCATATACAACAGCGGCTTACGACCTGGGCAGCGGAAGTCGCCGCCAGGCGTGACCTGGAGGCCACGACCAGCAGCCGGAAGGCCACCCACGGAACGGCGGCAACATAATTTTACTTTTTTTAATTTTTTGGCCTTCAATGAATAAAGTTTGTACCACCACCTATCCACTTTCACTCCTATCTTCCTCCCTTCCCTTACGGCGCGGTTGCGGCGTCCACAGAAAACAAGCGAGACAGTTACCGCGCCTTTCCCTTCCTATAAATAAATAAGTCAATGGAGAAGCAATGACGTCACGTGAATAAGCTCTGTAGCCTGCATCGCTGCGGAAATATGTATCGCCTGCATCGCTGCGAGGAATTTATCCCTAGAAATCGTATTGTCTGCATCTTCGAGCTGCACTGAGGTGTCACTTGTTGCCTGCCTCATCGCTGGCATATATCTCTTTCAGTCCCGTTGCGCTCACCTGCTTCATACAGCTCACCAATATTCCCTCTGATTCGGAGCGCTCAACAACTTTCGGTTCTCGATTTTTCTGAAATTTGGAATTGCGCCCTTTTCAAGGTGAGCCCGTTTTTCTTCATTAAGTAATACATTTCTTTTATAGCTGTTGTAGTATTTTAGAGAGAGAAATTCATCCTTGAAATGCCTCGCACATACCCTGTCATTTTGAGTTAATTCCTGTCCAATCTGGGGAATGTTCTGCTTCCACTGATCGAAAAGCTTTGAATCAGTTGGCGGCCGAAACAAGGGGACTTTTTCGTTTCCTTTGCCGTACACTGAATTACATCCAACGACGAAACACTTCGTCGCCTACCCTACCATCCGCATATAAAGAAAGAAGCAGTGCACAGTATGCGCTCCGTAACGTATATCTTGCTGAGCGCCGTGCCGTCTCCGTACTGGTGATCTCGCTGCGTGGTTTGTCATCTGCATGCCCCTGTTGGCTCATTCTCAAGGGAGTACGCAGACGATAAAAGACAAAAAAAAAACACTGGATCAGCTTTACCTTAAAGTTTTACTTTAAAAAAAAAAACAGATTAGTGATGACCACGATTCCACTTGTGCGTTTTTCGCCTAGCAGACGACGCGCAAAGCTACCCCTCCGTCTGCTCTCCGCCCGTTGTACGCGACGCTCGCCCGGTCGCCTGGATCGAGCTCGGAGGCATTTCGTTTTGCAACCCTATTGACAGGTGGCACGCATATTTGTCTCTTTCTGGAATTACGATTGGGAAGGAGGAAAGCGTGACCAAAGCCGCGTCGGCAAGGAAAGGGGAGCTGAGGGAGAGAGTACAGTACGAAGCTGAGCGCTGCACGCGGGCTGGGCGTTCGAGTAGCAAAATCGGCCTACGCCGAATGCATTGCATGTATCGAATGGCATGTATCGAATGGCACGCACACACACACGCACACACACACACGCACACGCACGCACGCGCACACGCATACACACACGCGCACACACACACACATACACACGCACACACACATACACACACATATACACATACACACACATATACATACACATATACACACACACACATACATACATACATACATACACACACATACATACATACATACATACATACATACATACATACATACATACATACATACATACATACATACATACATACATACATACATACATGCATGCATGCATGCATGCATGCATGCATACATACATACATGCATGCATACATGCATGCATACATGCATGCATGCATGCATGCATGCATGCATACTCACATACATACTCGCATACATGCATACATGCATGCATGCATGCATGCATACATGCATGCATACTCACATACATGCATACATGCATGCATACATGCATGCATACATGCATGCATACATATATACATATATATATACATATATATATACATATATATACATATATATATATATATATATATATATACATATATATATATATATATATATATACATATATATATATATATATATATATACATATATACGTATATATATATATATATATATATATATATATATACATATATACATATATATATATATATATATATATACATATATACATATATACATATATATATATACATATATACATATATATATATACATATATACATATATACATATATATATATACATATATACATATATACATATATATATATACATATATACATATATATATATATATATATACATATATACATATATATATATATATATACATATATACATATATACATATATATATATACATATATACATATATATATATACATATATACATATATACATATATATATATACATATATACATATATATATATATATATACATATATACATATATACATATATATATATACATATATACATATATATATATACATATATACATATATATATATACATATATACATATATATATATACATATATACATATATACATATATATATATACATATATATATATATATATATATATCGCTCTACTGTACGGTCTAGCGGAGACTATACATGCTTAACCTACTGATCAGCTAGACCACTTTACCAAGAAATGAATACCCGATTCATATCTAACTTAGCCTTCTGCATATTTTGTAACGCATAAAGAATATTCCATTTTGATAGCTTTCATGTTTAGGCAACTCAGCCTGCACTAGAATGAAGTTATTTGAATGTTTTCTTCAATTCCATTGCTACAACTCGCCCCTCTCGAGAACTTTAAACGTCAAGTCCCGCCGGGGTGGCGCAGTGGTTACGGCGCTCGACTACTGCGCCCAAGGACGTGGAACCGAATCCCGGTCTCAGCTGCCGCTTTTCGGTGGAGGCGAGAAGCAAGGCGCCCATGTGCTGTGTGATGTCAACGCACGTTAAAGAACCCCAGGTGGTCGAAATTTCTAGCCTTCCACTACGGCGTCTCTCATAGCCTGAGTTGCTTTGGGACGTTAAACCCCACAAACGAAACGAACGAATATAAATGTCAAAAAACTAAGTCACTGATAATACTTTCAAAACACGCACTGTTAAAATAATATCCCGGGCACCTTATAGATTATTTCTTAATCAAGAACCCCCCACCACCCCTCCCTACCCTTATGGTTCAATTTTCCAGCTGTGCGCATCATCCTCTACAAAGTTAGCAAAAGGCAAACCCCACTGGTACATATGAAAGAATTCTTCGCAATGAAAGAAAATGTGACTACGCAGATTTTTATACGGATGGGTCAAGAACCATGTGGTTTGTAGAGTATTATGCAGTGTAGATAAACATAGGAAGATAGAATTCCCATGTGTTCACAATATTTAGTGCGTTATATTGCTCTCTGTGGATAGTTGTGGAAAAGATCAGCGGGTATATAAAGAACATAATCTACACATTTATTTAACAAAGGTCACAGCGCAACATCCATGAAGTATAGCCACACAGTTAGTTCGCGGAATACACAACCAACACGAATAAATAAAATTATTTTCTTCGAGGTTCTAAGACAGGTAGTTATTGAAGGCGAGAAAGCTGCGTCCAGCGTAATTCCGTCTCCTCAACGGTAGGGTCCCGCAACATCTTTCTCCTCATTTGTGGCCCCTCAGCAGGTTAAACGGCGATTGTTACCGAGAGGTGTAAAGATGTTGCGGGACCCTACCGTTGAGGAGACTAAATTACGCGACGGGTGTGCTTCACAAGATCGCAGAAAGAAAATAGAGAATGCAAGCATGCCCGATAGAAACCAGTAGTAAAGAAAAAAACTGGACTACAAATGGATGTCCACATGGAATAAGAAAATCACACAAAAATAATTACTCCTGCTAAAGCCCATTATGCGAGAATGCAATTTGAGAAAACTAATGGAAGGGTCATGAAAATAGTTTCTGGAATTTTCATTGTACACGCACATTTTTTCAGTAATAGCCCGAACAAACCTACAGGCGAATATTGGTAAACGATGCTGATAGCCAACAACTTACTCCAAAAACTGCGAAAAAGCATTTTACTACATTTTAGTCATACCATTGCATTCAACCCCAGCGTATACCCTTGGGAGCAAAAGCAGTTATGGACGGTGTTTCTAGTTAAAGGAGTGTTTTTAAGCTGTCATTGTATGTAATACAAAACATGTATATTATAACCTTATTGTCTCATTCTCCGCCGTGGTGGTGCAGTGGGTAGGGAACTCGACTTTTATGCCCGAGTATACGGGATGTAATCCAGGCAGCCTCTTTTCAATGGAGGCGAAAAGCAAGGCGCTCGTGTGTTGTGCGATGTCAGTGCACGTTAAAAAAAAACAGCTGCTCTAAATTTCCGGGGCGCATGCCCTCCACAACGGCGTCTCTTAGGTTTGGTTTGGTTTGTGGGGTTTAACGTCCCAAAGCGACTCAGGCTATGAGACGCCGCAGTGGAGGACTCCGGAAATTTCAACCACCTGGGGTTCTTTAACGTGGACTGACATCGCACAGCACACGGGCACCTTGCTTTTCGCCTCCATCGAAAAGTGGCCGCCGAGGCCGGGATTTGATTAACTGTTCGGTGACCACAGATTCTGGGAAGTAAAACACTACATGAACACACATTCTAATAGTTCTTGGCCGTTCATGAGAGTTGTAGAAATTAGAGCAATTTATCCAGAAGGTTCTAAAAGACCGTTTGATGTTACTTGCACCGTAGCTGAAGAATAAAGGGAAAGACAGAAAGGTTATGCTTTGTGGGTATCTGTTTTCAGTGCCACACGTAATGAAATTTCCTTGGCTGCAGAAAAAAAAAAATAAATAACAGTTCTGCAAACAGTGCGCCCTGCGCAGATTACTTCAATGCAATTGCAGCAGAGTGCTAAATAAATGCAACGTAGCCTTTAGTAAGGGGCACACTACATAGCGATGTGATAAAGCATGCGGACGTGCGCTTCAGGTATCGCATCTCTCGCAGTCATGTAGGTATCAAATGTAACGAAAACTGCTGATGCATGTGATTCACGCGAAGCTAAACAGAGCGTGAATATGCCACAAAAATGCCATAAAATATGTGCAAATAAAACGTGGAAAATTACAAACCTTTCACTTCACTTCACTTTAATACCTTAAAGACCCTCATTAAAGATTAAAAATGGCGCAGTCTTAAAAAACGGTTTGTCGAATTTGTTTATATTGTGTACATATCAGACCCTCTCATTTGACGCACGCTTTCTTCATAATGAGATCATAAACCAACATGTGCAGGGTTCGCATATAACCTGCCTTAAGAGTACATATTTATTGAAATGTAAATAATCCTATCAAAGTCGAAAAAAAAGCGGCTTTGTTGCAAACATATTGAGTTGTACCTCCCACTGGTCCTAAAGGAGACTACATTTCTCATTACTTCCTGCATTTTTACTTCCCAAAAAGAAGGGATCTTTATAAATAGTTTGATATCCTAGCATTATCGAAGAAATTTTATTAAACCTAGTGCTGGCGCGCCATAGTCGTACTGGATTAGGCGACATAAAATGCATTAAAACAAAGCGAAATTTGCCTACTACAGATTACTTAAAAAATGCATATACAGGCTTTTATTCAGCGCAAAGATTCATGTTATTAATGCATTCCTTTTGCGAAGGAACAAAAACGTCAGGACGTCTATAGTTTTGAAGTTTGAGATAGAAAATGTTTCCCAAGGAGATGAACCACTGCCACCCTCGTATTCTCCGCGCACTTTCTAAAATCATCCTGACCCGCTTCCAGGAAAAACGCACACTACTGGCGCGCGTCTTTTTCTCCCTCTTCTTTTTCCTTTCTTCTTTATTTTCTCTTCTGTCCGCACTAGGCAGCGGAGGTGGCTCAGCTCAGCAGGCCCGTGCATTTTTTCCTTCTTCCTGCAGCCCCTACAACAGCAACAAAAAAGCTGGTTGCGGTTTCATAACAATAAAGCAAACAAAACACTTTATTCTGTAAAGCTCTTCTTAAAATAGTGCAATTGATGTCGGCTTCAGGAGTGTTTTATCACAGGAAATTAAAAATGCCTACGCTTAGAATAAAGACATATTGCACAATTTTTAGTGACCAAAAGATAAAAACCTTTACGTGAAATGTGCCGTAAACACTTCATAGTAAATGATATTTAATGTCATGCACATTACTCTTAAAAGTACAGAACAATAGTTTTTTTTTATTTACATTCAATACACCCCTTTTTATACAAAAGTAATTGTGCACACGATTTTGCAAACTCTACACAGTCACGTAACCATTGTTACTTTAGACAAAAGACAATTTATTCTTTCGTTTCGCACATTAACGCGGTTGTTACTTATTCGCCAAAGAGCTCGTACAACAAAGATGTATAAAGGTTCTATCGCAGAAAATGGCGACGGATCTTCTGCCAATCTCGTATTGAACCTAGCTGTGATGTCGCACATCTGAAATGCTCAGAGGTTTTTACGAAATAGAACGTCGGCTTCTGTACCAAGGAAGACATTTTAAATAATGTATTTGCATGCAATAACGTTCTTCTCTCACAGCACAGTCACGCAGAAATATATGCACTGCTCGAGATAGTAAAGAGGTCTGATGAGCGAAATTGAAACGCTCATTACTCGACTTCTAAACAAAGCATTTATACCTGTCTATAAGAGCGCAATTTAACTACCCATTTGCAAAAAAAAACTTGAAAACTCTATGTGTAGGTCTAATCCGCATAAGCTTGGTAAGCAGATTTTGTAACAGGACTGTTTGTTTCTTCTGTCCGGTCCCCTTCAGATTTCCATGGCTTCAGAAGCCGCTCAGGGGTCTGTCCATGAATTCGCTGCCCATGTGCACCAACTCTTATCAGCCAGACCACAGAAGGCTCCACTCCCCGACAAACTCCTCCGTATGCGAGCACCCTTCAGCGGAGAGAGCGTGGAGCTCCCTCTGCATTGCACTGCGGGCCCGGACAGGGCGTGCGCCCTGCTCAAGCGCCTGCCCGTCAGCAATGAAATGCTCCATGCAATGAAGGCAGCTGTGATGGAGGAGGCTCATGGCAAAATATCCGTCCGCATTCAAAGTGGCTTCGCCAAGCCTGTGTACAGCGACGACGGATCTGCACACGAGACAGCGGCCATTCTGCTCAACTGCGTCGTTGCCCGACACCGATGCGTGGAAAGTGTACAGGTACCGCATGCGCTTCTTGGGAAACTTACGTTCACGTGGCTCAAATGCATATTTTAAGGCAACAGCCTTTCTAGGTTCCTGGTCGCGTTCGGAAGATATGTCCGCGAGATTCGATGAGAGGCCGCGAGATGTGTCCGCGAGAGGTCCCAATAGGTCCTGACGTCCACGTTACTCTTCATTGGGGGTAGTTAATTCTTAATCTTTCACGTCGAGGTGAAGGGTCTTGAGATGACGTTGTTGCCGGCGATTAAGCCAGATAAAAGAACTGAAATTATAAGTAGACAAACAAGTGAGATGGCGGAGGTTAAAAAAAAAGGTAGAAGGGGCAGAGAGAAGAGGTAAAATAGAAGAAAATGCTATTACAACACAACAATTAAGGTTGAGTCACTGACCATGTCAAGTCAGGAGAAAATACTTTCGCCATGGAGATCTTACGCGAATCTTACAGCAATCCTATAATTTTTTCGAACTGTTCAGAATTTCCCTTCTGCCATTAGAGATAAAAAAAAAAACACTTTAGAGTTCTAATTGACCTTCGGGCACAACAAATAAGCTGTTTTTATCAATTTAATGGCTCTTCGCGCTAATAAAAATAAGTACCAATAACTCGTGGTCGCCTTTAGTTAGCAAGCCTGTGCCTTGACCCTATTAAATACTGATTTGACTCGAATATTTCCCGAGGCATTTATCACAATCGGAGCCAGAAACGGCATGTACTTTGCAATCGTATGCAAAAACAAAAAATGACTACGACAGTCACATCATTACCATCATAACTTGCATGTTAAGTCTTCCTCCTATGGAGATTGCCGCAGTCGTCTGTGCGGAGAGTTTAAGCTGAACATGTATATCTCCTATTATACGTTTACTTGAAGTTCGACAATGGTAACGTTTCGAAATCGGACAACAGATTTGGAGTGTAGGCGCCTTTTTCCTTTGCCGACTTCGGACAGCTATCAAGATGCTCCAAATGTAAAAATATTCTTATTCATATTTAGTGTTTCTGCGGTAACAAACTTTATGCTAACCCAATATTTACCCGGGTCGCTATCTCTCATGGCGTTCACTCTCCCAGTAGAGCAGTAGGAAGCTTGAATGATTACTATAGGTTGATATCTTCAATTTCGGTAACATAAGCAGCCTGCGCTTTGTTAGAAAGGCGACCTGCACGACAGTTTTTTTCTTGGGTTTGCCGCATACCAGACTATTTGCAGGCAGCACGAGTTTATGTAAGGTGTGCGGCTTGTTCTCGTATGACCTCCGTTTTTCTTGAACTTCTGCCGCACAGAGGGTGTCTACGAACATGGAATTTTCAGAGTTAAACACTATGGAGTCGTAACAGATCGGTGCTTATGTATAAAAAATGAACTGTTTTAATTCTTTACTTTATATAAAATAAAGTCGCGATAATTCGGGCTAAGGTAACAAAGAGGAGGCCATAGAGAATACGCTTTCTGTGCCTAGGTGTCATGGCTCCTCAGCACCCGGATACCTCCCGTTGTTCCATTGTCTCAATGGATCGTTCTAGGAAAGCGGATGAAATGGCTGGGGCGATTCAATAATCTATTCGGGTATAGAGCGTATACTAACACTCCACAGTCATCGATGAAGCCTTGCAGCGGAGATAAGACGCTTCCTGTGGTTCAAACATGAAGTATATATGGTGGGCTGCCACGCGGCTCTCTACAGCTGTCCGCCTGTCCTTCTTTTCTACTTCCCCAGCAGACAGCTCCAGTAAGCAGCTTGGCATTCTAAATTAGAGCAATGGGAGTCCTAAATTAACTTATCCTCTGCCAGGGTTTGGTGGAAGCGTTCGTTTCTCCTGCATGTAATACAGCTTCAGAAAAAGGGGACTATTAGCAATTTTCATAAATTCGACGCTACGTAGCGTCGCAGAATAGCTACAGAGTAATAGCTGCATTCGCCATAATTAGTTTGCTCGTTTGCACGTGCTCCTTTGAAGCATTCAGATAGCGCTCTCATCGTTTCTCTATGAAAGTATTTGCGAATTCCCCACCACTGGCACCGGACTGCGACCGTACCACGATCCCGTCTACAGAGACCTTGCCTGGCAGATTACCGTCGCTTACTGTTGGGCTGCGTGGGAAGGACTTTACTCCGAGGCGTCATGGCAAAAAGACCTCGGTAACATAGACGCGTGCTTTTTGGTATTTCAAAGAGTGCGAACAACTGTGGCAGGCATATTTTCAATCCTTTGTCGCCATCATCAGCTGAAAAGGAAGCCAGCTTTTATGGAGGAACTGCAGATTGGCAAGTAAATCACACGGTCAGTGGTTGTGTGTTCGCAATGTTTGCTGGCAGACTACCGATGCCTTCCTCGGAAGGAGTCGGTGTCGTTATAGCTACTCCATGCCTATTGAGACTAACGTGATAGCCTTTGTTTGCTGCTGCAAATGTGGTGGCAATGCGACCGTAACGCTGCGAAACCTGTTTCGTTGTAGCCGAAGCTCCACTTAAAGCGCCAGCGCTTCGCTTTTTTTGTTATCCGGTTTCTAGTTTTACTTTGGAGTTTGGTATTCAAAACTTGGAGGGTTTTTTTTGCCCTTAATTATACCGGAGAAAAGCAGAAGCAAGACAGGCTATGTACGAGCACATTTGTTAAAGTAGGAACCAGTCGGTAAGACAAAAAAAGGTGTAATGCAGGTCTAATTTTTGCAAATTAAGGCTTACACTTTATAAAAGATCGATGAACGGCGACTCTTCCTTGCTGACGTCAGTGCTCAAGTCACGCACAGACGTAATCAGGCTTAACTCAAGATGCTGGAGCAGTGCAACAAAACGAGGCCAAATATTACATCAGATAACCGCTTTCACATTAGTGCTTGCGATGATGCGAAGCGGCTTACAGACAACAAAAAAACAAGAAGTTTGTCTTAACTGGAGTAGTTGCGTTATATCTTCGCAGCCCACCAGTCTAGCGCTCTAGACAAGTCTGCTCGCGAAGGTACCTATGATGTTGCTTCCTCAATTAAGGATGCCGGCCACATAAAGTTTCTGTTGGGATTGTACTTAGTGAACAGAAATCTAAGCATATGACGTTGGAAGTCGAATATATATTGAAATCTTCTAAATTTGAGCGTAAAACAGTGATGTCGCAAGATATACGAAATCATCCGATGAGTCTCTGCAGAGCCCAGGCGCGTTCCTCAATGATTTATGAGGAATGCGGAGAGCGCTGCTTCTTCTATAGACTCCGATGAAATGTCATCGTGAAATGTCAGTGAAATCCGATGAAATGTCAAAGTGATAACTGTGCATGTTGTCAAGTGCAATTCACAGGTTGACGTTCTTGCAGTTCCTGCTGGCAGAGCATCCCCAACGCAGCTTCGAGCTTTTGTTGTGCGATGCCCTGACCACGACACAATCGGTTACCTGCCTAAATTTGACCGGATTCTATATGAATGCGGAGGTCACTTCTGCCACACTGGCCGCCATCTGCCGCATGCTGCCCACTCAGCTGCGCCAGCTGCACCTGGAGTCGCTCGAACTCTGTGGAGCAGCCTGTGCGCCACTGGAGGCCATGGCAGAGCAACTGGCCACCTCAATCAACCTCAAGACGCTGAAGCTGATCGACATCTGTGTGCTTGATCAGGTGATATCATCTGCGCCTCTAGATACTTCGTTTAAATTATTTAATGAAGAAATATTATTCTAACGGTAATATCCGCCAGGGTGCCGCAGTGGTCAGGGCACTTGACTACTGTCCCCAAGCATGCGGGATCGAATTCAGCCCTCAGCGGTCGGTTTTCAATAAAGGCGAAAGGCTGTACGATGTCCTTGCATGTTGAAGAGCCCCTGGTGGTCAAAATATTTGCTTTGGGATGTTAAACGCCATAAACCAAATCATTTTAAGGGCAGTGCAAATGCTATTTGGTGTTGCGGTAGGAGTTTATTATTGGTGATGAAACCCGTAAAGCCAGTACAGATTGAAAACAGTTGAGTAAGCAAACAAATTTTTAAGAAAACAAATTTTAAACAAAGCTTGCAAAATCATCTTAAATTTGATAAACATTGTGCTACAGCCATTTGCTCTCTGGATACAATACATAAATACAACAGTTCAGGAGAAAAATGTTCACACAGAATGCAGGTTTTTACGTCAGTCTCCATAACAAACATGAAGTATTATTTAGCAATGACGGGAAATTCTATTCAGATAGTGAACGGCGTGGTTGTGAACTTTAAGGAGATTGTCTGTTCTTAAAACGCGGCGGTAAATGAATAATTGTATACTAGCCGTCGTGCATGTAAAGGAATGATTTAATCATCTTTCTGCGCGACAGGGACGCAGTTGCATGTAGATAAATAGTTTTATAGGGAAAATGAGAAAAAAATAAGACTCCTTACTTCAAAACAAGCACACACTGCCGGCATGCGGATCAGTTTTTCAGTATTATCAGTGGCGTTATCTTGCTAGATTTTTCAATGCGAAAGCCGCTGCTCCGAAGTGCAAGAACGTGAGGCTGATATCGTAGGGACGTGTTCAAGACCAGTGAGCGTATTCAGGATAGCACGTACGTTAAAGTTCGTGAGCAGAAAATTCCCTTCTTTCGTCTCACTGTGCCACATTAGTTTACAGATCCAGATCACATGTTGTCATGGGTGGTATCCATCGGTAATAACATCAAGGTTATTGTATATCTTGCCAAGAAGCTAATCGGATACGCACTCCGGAATTTCAACGGGAAGGTCGTCGGTTCGCTACGAGGAGCTGGAATAATTCAATGAAAAATCAGACCCTGTACATATGTAGAAAAATTGGATTAAGAAGAATTAATAATGAACATAAATGAAATCCGGCTGTGAGGTCCTGGAAAGTCATATGGAGTAATTCAGCGACATTGCGAGCTCCCAAATATATCGCGTGTCACAGGTTAATGCTCTTACGTTGCTGGCATGCGTAGTATGCATTTGATTTGAGTTGTACAGAGAAGCAAATGCTGAGGTGATGTTCTTTGCGCAATCCATCTTCGTCCTGTTTATTCTGAATGCTTCCTAACGTTGCTAAAGTTGAGAAAGATTAGTGGAATACCATTTCACATGCTGTTATTCGCGCATATTTGTATATTATTACGACTCTGAATTTCAAAGCAGAAGACAGGCCTTGGCAAACCCTTGGACTTCATAGGAACAATTCTTCGAGCCCTGACCAAGAACACCACCGTCTCCAGCCTCACCGTTGACGCCTCATTTGCTGCACGTAAGTACGGCGCGAGCTTAAAGCGCATGCTATCCAACCTTCCGGGGCCAGCAGAGCTCACCGTACGGGCGCACGGCCACCAGTACCGGAACAAAGCACACTTGGCCCTTGAGGCACTGCTGTCCAGCACAACTGTCAAGAAAGTGATCATGGAGGATTTCAATATAGCGAATATGGATGCAAAGGCTCTTTCGAAGCTCGTCGCAATCAACTCCACGATTGAGGACATCAGCTTCTGCAGTTCCCAGTGGTGCCTCAGAAACGACTTTAAGCCTCAGGTAGGTAATAATGTAGGCACGTCAGCTCTACTAGAGAAATTCTAGTAATTTTGAAGTTAGTTATTCCCGGGGCCCGCATATTGCGTCGGGAAAAAGCAGCCTTTACAGACTGCGACGCTCTGATGCGCTCTGAACACTTTTTTACACCTCATCTCTTAGCACACTTCTTTTTTCAATTTCTGCAAATCAGATAAGGGGCCGTTGCCGAAATAAATTGCAGTTTTCGTAACCTGTGCCGCGGCGACGTTGGTAAAGCAAATGGAAGGAGAATTGACTTATTTTACCTATTTTATATCTCCTTTCAAACAAGCCCCAAAAATATCAAAAGGTGAGGGATCCCGGACCAACAAAAGCTTAACCGCGATTAAGTTAAATTAAAAAGAAACGAAAAACAGGAGCTCAACGTAAAAAACAAAAAAAGGTTTTGAGGAAATGGTGAAGTAAAAAAAAATTAAAATGACGAATTCTAATTCTGTAAGGAAATCATCGCTGGCCTGAAAAAGGCATCCTGAAGGTAGGGTCCAAAACTGTAAATGTCAAAAGTAGAAACCAGAATAGGATAAGCAAAGAAGAGCTGAAAAACAAACGAAAGAGCAAAGAACGTGTGGTGAGGGAGACACGCTACTCAGAAATATTGGATAAAAAAATACCACAGTAAGATAGTAAGCGGGATATTTGAGAACAAACAGAACGGATGGAAAACTGAACTTGACACTGACCTACGGCACTTTAAGTGTGTCTAAGAGGAAGGCGCTAAGAAAGACTAAAACCCCCCAGGAGCAGAAGAATGAAATACAACAGAAAATAATAAAAGCCAATAAATAAAACGAAAGGCTAGGAGAGAGAAATATATAGCCGAGAGTAAACAAAAGAAAGGTGCGAGTGAGCCTGGATAGATGCAGATGTCTCACTATATCAAGTTTATATCATACTGGGGCGGTCAGAAAGAGGCGGGGAGCGAGACGCTTGACAGAGATGCCTAAGACACAACTAAAGCATCACTGTACCTGACAGGCCTGACAAGAAGCATGCGAGACAAAGTATTTGTAAGTAATACTTAAAAATAATATAAAAAAGGAAGTTTTCGCATATCAGTCACAGGCACCTCCAGAAAATTTGAAAAGACAGCTAAAAGCACTCAGCTCAACACAGGCGCACGGAGGGGGAGGAGCAGGAGGAAAAGAATTAACCATCTAACTCTTCATTTACACATTGAACCACGTCTCTATTGGAAAAAGGGGAACGAGGGCTTCGAATAGTAAGTGAAAACGCATCGCCATATTCATAGATACTGGAATATTTCAGGGCACCCTTGATTCTCGACCTGCACATAAGATAACACACTAGAGGTTAGTGTCGATTGCATCTTTCTAAATTCAAGTGCCTGACCGGCAACCCTAGGCCGTGAGTTAGAACGAACCTGTCGCTTTGGTTTCCCCTTATTTTTGTGTTCTGTCCTACGACGTGAGTTCGGTGTTCATCCAGAGTAATCAAGCCACTGCGTATATTGCTGCAGCGCTTCAAATTGATCTGCAGACCTGCATCGCTCAGACATCGAAAAGCACTGTCGAGGCGAAGATGATGGGACGGAAAGCCTTTCGAGAAGATGACAACATCGTCTAGGTAGCAGACATTAGTCCGAATGCTTGAGCAGGTAGTCGCTATCTTCAAATCACTGTTGCCTCGATTGCGACCGCACATCGAGATAAAATGCAGCAGGCACAGAGATCAGGGGATGGTGATTCGCACAGCATGCAACTGGACCACACAGAGCGGCCGTGTTTTCGCTACTTGCAATAGACGAGCAAACACCTCCTTCCGTGTTTCCATTACGATTGGATGGATCCTTACACGCGTGACACTGTCAACTTAATCATGCAAAGTCAATAAAAGCCCACCTCTCCTGCAAGCTGGACGCTGTATTTGGTGGTGGCTACTTTGTAATTGAGCGAAATTACATGAGTAGGGTGTAGAGGCAAGTAGGTGAAAGCTAGTGTCCCAAGTGAAAGATGGAAGGTAAAATAGCCGGGCACTAATGTCACGTTCGCACTAGCGTCATGTGTGGTTTAAGAAAAGGTGAGAAGTAAACGGCGGGAATAGGGTAGGTGTTGATGTTGTATTAAGGGATAGCTTATTCAGCTCGTTTGCCCGAAAAGCCATCATTATCGTAGTAGTTGTAGTTGGAGTCATTAGAGTTGTCGACACCGCGTGTTTGAAATAATCGGGCGGCAGCGTTAAAAAGTCGTCTCATGGTAATTTGTGGTTCTAGTGATTGGCGATTGATTGGTTTGTGCACAAATAGGAAAGACAGGTGTCAATATGCTCAAAATGAAATAATTCTGGACGATGCCAATTAAAATATATGGTGTCTATTTCAATTAATAATACGGTTAAATAAAAATTTGTGAAAAAATGGCCTTAAATGTATCAAATTGCTCGAAATGAAAAGCTAATGTCGCTGAGGCTAAATAAAAATTAAAAGCATAATTTCATGAATTATATAACTAAAATAATTGAAAAACTAAAAAGATCGCGTTCCAAAGGTGTCAAATGCTAAAAATGAGAAGGCCATGCTTGATTCTAAATAACAAAACTTAAAATGTATAATTGATGAATCAGTATCGAAACAAAAAATATTTAAAAAAAATAAAAATTTGGAATCAAATGTGTCACAATGCTTTAAAGAAAAAGCTGATGTTTGGTGCTACTGCATATGGACGTTCTGTTCAGCATTTGTACATCGAGAGCATAATGGCAGTAGAGATGGACGACGCACTTCGCTTCTTTGCGCACTGTGGTGAGGATGGAAGAGGAGACGGTGAAAATAGCTCGCATCGTCCCTGCTCTAAGGTCATGAGTAATAAAACGGTACCAGTGACCCACTAGAGGCAAAAATGCTTACATGTGGGCTTCTAGTGTTTGAGCCTAAGGGCAGAAAATATACAATCATTATTTAGAAGCAAGCGCGGCACTGTATTTGTAACGTCTCGATCGCGTGTCTTGGTATTGACTGTCTAGAGGTGATATTAGCCTCAAGAATGGATAAAGTATTTCCTTTTGTATTTTCAGAACGTTAAGGCTTATTAGTGAGGTATACTCAATTTTTAAGAGCATGGCGCTGTAAATATGTAGTTTTGATCAAAAGTCCTGGCGCCAAAGGATTTCTATCTCAGTAGAAAAATGAATCCGTCCCTCCATAATTAAAGGGCAAATGGTATTTAAAACCCTGCGAAATGATTTCTTATCAAAAGAAGCTGTTTCACAGCCTTAATGTCGGCCTTGACGGTGCCCTACTTCTGTGTACCAGGCTTCAAGACTCGGTGTTTAGAGGAGATATCTAGCCTCTATAGAGGATTATAGGTACTAGTACATATAATAATATTAATATAGAAAGAATTGCTGCCCCGCTTAGGCGGTTTGAGACGGGTGCAAAACATGTGGTATAAATAATTTCGCTGCTAATAGCCCCGAACAAACGAAGGATCCTGTAAAGGTACCTTGTTGTTGCATGTGAGATCACTCGCGCAGTCAATTAGTAATTCAAATGAACTTAAGAGTAAAGAATATATAAACACGCCAACCTGTTCTTACCTCTGAGTTTCTTTGGAAACTTCAAGTAATTGGTGGACACTATAGTTATGCCATTTGCTCTAGGCTCAGGATTTTTCCGCAGCTGAGCCCGTAGGCCCACAGGTAAATGGCTACTTTTCTCTCACTTTGTTCCATCAGGATCGGCTGCGTTGGCACGCTGAGCCTGTCGTCAAAGGGCTTTCGAACTCTACATCGCTACGTCGCCTGGCTATTCCGTACAACTTCATGCCCAAGGAGATTGATGCGGTGCTGACGGCAGTGCGTGATTGCGCCTGCCTCGCAGAGATCCATTTCAGCTGCATTCCATTCCGAGATCTTGAGCCATTCCACAGTGCGCTAGTCAAGACCGGCGCTGGAAAAAAGGTTACAGTTGGAAGGCGAGTGGTTTATCTTTTATTGGCGTTGCTAAGTGAAAAGTCTGCATTCTCAAAGGGTTTGCGAAGTCCACATTCTACGAACCAGCTGCGGGCATGTCCCTATCATATAATTATTTGTGCACTTCTATAAAAATTGTTCTTATTACAGATGCTATTTTATCTACTCATAAATGTATACAGTCATCATTTACGGCGATCCTGCTGTGAAGCCATAATAGCGTCTGTATTAATTGTCCACTTTCTCGCCCTTGTTTTTATCGCTGCTATACTTTCAACCGGACACCTTACCAATTTGGCCAAATTGCCATTCTTCCATAATTTAGTTTGTTCTTACCGCTGTAAAACATGTTTTACTTGGTATGTACTAGAATAACTTACTGCATCTTATCCAATGTCTTCAACAAGACATCCGAAGAAAGAAATTATCTTATATACAACTGGACTCATTTCGACGATTTCGAAAACACTTTCGAGATGGTGTTGCAATACTCATGTGTGCATCACGGCAGCGTGTCGGCTCTCATGCTTTTACGTCATTGTTCTCTCCCCAAACAAGCAGCAAGACAATTACCTTATTGTTCATTGTCATCGAGAACATGAAGACATCATAACGAACTGTACATAGTTGTCATGCAGCCCACACTAATGTCGCCTGCCATCAGCATTGTTTTTACTTGAACATCAAATGACGTCAGAGCTCTCTCGTGTTTTTATGCAGCTGGTTAACGAATGATAGTCACATGACTACGCTGGCTATTCGCACCTGGAGCGAGCTGCTGAGCGGCGGACAGCAACTGCACTTCAATGAGGCCGCCAACCTGCTCAATCGGAATCAGTCCATGCCAGACATGTGCCGCACCCTCGCTGATTACGGTTCAGATCGTCTGACTTCCTTGGAAATCTGGGTTGAGTTTCTCAAGTTCGGTCAGGAGGCTGCGGAGGCCTTGGCCGCCTACTTGCCCTTGGCGCACGGCTTGCGGAAGCTTTCATTAAGGTTCCTGGCCTGGCCCTCAATTGCAGGTGTGATCGTGAACGGCATCATTCAGTGCGCAAGCATCGAGGTGCTCACATTAGATAGTAAGTTTATGCTAATTTCTGTACATATCGAATGCTCATATTTATACGCGGAACAGAAGTAACGTCAAAAATGTAAGCCATAATTTAAAGTTCCACGAAGGCTCATCTGCAGCACAGACGACTTGTGTTCGGGAAAAATTTAGCCATTTGTTGCTAACTTGGTATCTCTATATGCTTGTACAGCCGCCCACATCTTTAGCTGGCGTGCATGATGGCCGCCTTTTCTGTGCTCCTGCGTCTTAGTGCAGATAAAGGTTGCTGGAAGGTTAAGATAAAGCAAGGGTTTGGTGATTTCTTGCTTATACGTGGACTTTCCGCAGGCTAACTCCTCTGTCTGTAGCGCTCAGAATGACAGGAAATATGGGCGGCACGCGCGCCAGTTAAAGATTTGGGCGACTTTACATATATACTTATTTATGCCATTTTTCTCGCCCTCAGTATGATATAAGGTCATGTATACGTGGCGAGAATCGGTTCGCCTGGTGAAATAGTCTAATATTACAATATTGTATGAATTGATCCCATAAGCTCGTTACGGTAAACAATGAAAGATATCCTCCACCCTTCCAGATAGAGGTGAACAAGTAAACCGTATTTCGTCGCAAATTTCGTACTACATGTGGTTACCATTTAGCCGACAGTAACACACCCCTTACCCAACTAGTCGGATTTTTCAGCGACCCTATTTTTTTATTACTCAAGAAGCATAATAGGCGCGTAATGTACTGTAAAGATTAGAACATAAAAAAAGATTCTTTTTGCGGAAAGTAACAAACTTAAAGCATCCCACAACCTTAAGAAACCACAGGTGACCAAAATTATCAGGCATACAGTACGGCGTACTTCACAACCGATGTAGCTTCCGTACAATAAACTCCACATACCGTGCGATGTCATATGGTGAACAACTTGATAAATGTAGTACGCAAGGTTAAATGACCTTTAGATTCTTACTTAGGTAGAGAAACGTTTATCGGCAGGGTACAAATGACCGTATGGATGATTTGTCAAGAGTAAGCAACATCGATGATACCCGTAAGCGTCACACAGAAATCTAGCAAGAAAATTTAAAACAAAAGTACACTGTGCATTCAAACCAGTCTTCTCAGCGGGACGACTGCCATCTATCCGGAGGTACGCTGTAGTTTTTCTCATTATAAAAGACAGTCTGGCGAAACTCTAAGCCGTAAAAAGATAAGGAGCAGCAGCCGTCACCCGTTGGCTATATGTTCGAAATAGAATTAAGAGGCGTTTTGCATAATGTTAGAATTGACTAGTATAATAGCCTTATTTGATTCCAAGGGGGTCTGTTTCATAATAATGCGATCCACTCTGAAACTTTGGTTAAACACACATTGATGTAAGAGGAGTTGAGCATTTAAATCATTTTTTTTTCTGGAAGCGACCGAAAAACAGCGTATCAGCGCATCTGAAAACGTGCTCACTAGAGGGGTCGTTGCCAAAATGCGTTAAGTAGAACCGCTGCAGAAAATGTTTGAGTGCAAGCGGTTGTTTTTGTCTTTTTAGTGTCGAAAATACGATGATCGAGCTAGAATGCAACACTGTTTTTGCAATGGTCATATTTTGAAACTTAAAATAGATCTCCATAACTAGCTGACAATCAAATGCGTTAAAATGAGAATAACATCTATTTCAGTTTCCAAACTCGAGGCTCGCAAGGTATAGAGACGTACAGCCAGAGACACAAGTTTTCGGGACGTATTTATTATTTATTTATTATTTATTATTGTTAATATTAGTATTTCTTTTTATTTATTTTTGTATGACCAGGGAAACAGTGAATAAAATCTGCTGAATCCCTAGGAGAAATGGACGCGCCATTCAGAGAAAAATGTCACAGGAAAATAGCGAAGCAAAGAAATGTTTTTCCACAAATCCGCATTCCGGAAACTTTTCTCCCTGACTGTACAGTTGTGAGCAAGCGTGGTATACAATAAGCAGCCCCTGGTGTAGATCGGAAAAACTGCACCGAAAAGCCATCTAGCGAAGTGACACATGCATGTCGATAAAATGGGACACTGCCACGGTTGCATAGATCCGAAATAGCTGTTGCTAGATAGCGTTCCAATGCAGTTCTCGCGAGCTCCACCATGAGCTGCGTCTTGTACCATTTTTGCTCACGGCTGTACTTTTTCACGGCTGTTCTTTCTGATCTTTTTTTTTTGTTTGTACGTTCTTGGACAAAGTATTAGCAGACCTCGTTGCACGCCACGAAATCCAAAACAAATGTGCGCCATTAATTAGCAAAAGCCACAAGCATGCACTTTGCGATGCGAAAGAAGCGTTCATAGTCAAGGATAAGCAGGGCCAGTGCTAGACATAATAAAAACATGACAGGCGGTCCTGAAGGAGAAATTATCATTGCCCACTTGAAGGAATCAGTTAAAATTTGGCTAAATATTGTTCTATATTGGATTAGAATGATAATTGCAGTTTTTCTGCAAGGCGATATTTCTTTTTTCAGTTATTTTTGGCTGTCTAGAAAAATCTTTATTTCTCTGGTTTTGAATATTCCAGTGCTCAATATATAAAATACGGCAGAAGATGATTTCATTACATTCATAATAACGTGCCATATTGTTGGCAATTTCATTATCTCTGAAGAGCGTGCGCTGAGGGTTGGTATCAAGCTTTGTTTTTAAAATTGTCAGTTTAGATAACAAGGTGGCAATATGTTTCTTATTTTACATCTGTCGGTTGCACTGGACATTCACAGTCACGATACGGAACGCCATATACAATCTTTTAGTTTTCGTTCCATAGCTATAAGAGGATATTACTTCATGCAAGCTAAGCCTCAAATATTCACTTTTTACACACCACGCAAGGATTTCAGGTTCGGATACCATTCTATTCAGCCGCATTCCATAGTTGAGGAAATTAGTTTCACGCACTGCTAATCGTATATATAGGTAACTTCAATACTAAGGTAGGCAAGTAGCACACTGGCGACCAGATATTAAGGGACTACGGAATACCCTCTACAAATAGCAGAGGAAAGTCTTTAGTACGATTCGCACAAAGTAATAATTTACGTATCATGAATACCTTCTTCAACGTACATTATCTGGACACGGATAAGCGTTAACTGGAAGGCTAAAAATGAAATCGACTTTATGTGCTCTATGCCCCTCATTCTGCAGGATGTGGAGGTCATCGAGGAGGGGCGATGCAATAATCATAGCGTAATAAGGTATAGTCATACAGAAGATTTACAAAAGGGAACTGAACAATCTGGTAAGCAAGAAGCCGATCAATGAATTGGAGCTAAGCGGGAAATTAGAGGTACTCTGGACCTCGCTGCAGAGTTGATGCTTAGCTTACCTGACCTTAATGTAGAAGCAATGAGCAATAATTTCAGAGATAGCGTTAGTGAGTGCGCGATAGTAGGTTGGTAGTGTTAGGCTGATACCGGTAAGCTATCTAAGGAGACCAAAAACCTTTTTGAGAAACGCAAAAGCACGAATGCCTTCAAACTAAGAGAAGATACATTCTGCAGATCTTTCAAGCGAGATCGGTTATTAGCATAAAATTTCCCCAGAAGGAAGCGTAACATGGAGATTTCATGCTCTCTAGAATAGTGGTAGCCTCAAAATTGTCCAGAGGAAACTAGGACTAGCAAAAAGCAGGTGTATGCGCTGAAGGATAAAGCGGCAATGTCATTACAGGCATGACGAGGACAGTCAATGTAGCTGAGAAGTTTCATACAGATTTATATAGTAGCCAATTTAACCAGCAGAATAATAAAAGTGTTGAGCAAATAAACGTTTGCGCCTGTACCGAAGTACACGAAGTATTAGCAGCAATGAAAAGAGGGGGAGTAGATGGGGAGGACAAGGTAACTGCAGACTAGTTGAAAGACTGTTCAAGGATTGTGCTATAAACACTGGCCCCTTTTTATAAGGAATGCCTCATGACCTCAAGAGTACCGGAATAGTAGAAGAGCGTTCACATTACCTGAATCCTCAGAAAGAGGACAAGGTCTTGAAATATTTGACCGAGAAGCTTACTATCCGATACGTCTGGCGTCATCCCCTTCAGCTATTACACAGTCAATGCTTTCAAAGCAACAATGCGTCTGACGTAACTGCATATCGCTGCAGAGCGACACAAGCACAGGGGTATCCGGCGATGGTGCTCCGCATGGCCTGCCACTTGGCGTTTTGCGTTGTCGGGTCAGAAGCAGTAGGGCTTTGAAAAGAGTGAATATGTTTTAACTAGATGTGGATGGCATTATACAAGGTATTTACTAAGGTACTAGCTAATCGGACACTCGCCACCTTAGACTTCAATCAACCAAAGGATCAGGCAGGCCTTCTTAAAGGGTACTCTGCCTTTGATCATATCTATACTATCAACAAGGTGATGCAAAAGTACTTGGACTATAACCAGCCCTTTGTACGTAGCATTTATTCATTATGGGATGGAATTTGACTCAATATAAACCTCTGCCATCATGCATGCATTGTGAAATCATGGAGCCACAAATGAAACTGTAGTGACTATGAGATTCCCATTAAGAAATGTGTTAGGCAAAAAGCTACAATCTCCGCGGGATTATTTACTGCTTTATTTGAGAAAGTATTCAGAGATCTGGAGTGGGAACTGTTAGATGATAAACATTGATGAAGAATACCAAAATAATAATCGCTTCGTCGAATGTATTGCTTTGCTAAGTAACTCAAGAGCGAATCGCAAAGAATGGTTAATGGCCTATACCAGAAAAGCGGAACGGGAGGCCTATGTATCTATATGCTGAAGGCAGGTAATGTTCAACATCCTTGGAATGGTATAGCAGTGTACAATAAGTAGCGAAGCTTTCGAAGAGGTAAGTGACTATGTGTACTTAAGGAAGGTAGTAACTGTAGATCCAGACCACGACAAGTTTATAGCTAGCAGAACAACAATGTAATGTAGCGCATTTGGCGTGTACTCTCAGAATATCGCAACAGGTTTACTGCCTTCGTTCAAGAGGAAAGTATACAACAGTTACACTTACCAGTGCTCAAATATGGGGCTGAAATGTGCAATCCAATGAAAGGGGTTCCAGTTAAGCTGAGCACAACGTAGAGCTCTATGAAATGGAAAATGGTAGATATAATGTTAACAGATAGTACGCGTAGAGAGTAGGTCAAATAACACAAGTTAATGACATTCTAGTCGAAGTCGACAATAGGTATGGGCAGGACATGTGATGCGAAGCGAGGCTAAACAATGGTCGCTAAGGTTAACAAATTGAGATCAAGGGAAAAAAACGCAGTTGGAGCGGGAGAAAATTAGATGGGCTGATCAGATTAAGAAGACTCAAGGGCACAAGCTCGATTGGAGGAATATAGGAGAGGGATTTGCCCTGCAGTGGGTGTAGACCCTAATCACTATTTTATTTAGCGGGCGGCAGTTGTGGGAGCGCTGTGATAGGGACAGCCACCACAACGTTACCAGTTTCGCAAGTACACGCACCAGAAAAATATTTTCGACGCGTCGGGGCGGTCTTCCGCCAATTGTGAGGTTCGAGTAAATGCGCTACTCCCAGCTGCACGCCGCTAGTTTGTCCGACATCAAAGACTATATGCAATGCCGTGCAACTAGGACTCTAATTCCACCAATGTCGCGCCATCAACATACACCGTAAGCACTGCCTCCTTCGTTTAAAATAATTGATGTCGCGTGTGGCGTGCCATGGTTGCTAGTAAAGACAGTGATGCAAAGTAAAGACACAGCGCCTGTTTTCGTCCTTTCTCCTGTTTGTCTCCGTGTTGTGCCTTGCGCTGTTTTTAGGACGCAGTGACGGCTCGTTATTAAACCCTATAGAGCTTACACATGGGAAGCCATTGCCATATCCGAATTCAGCGCCGGTTCCTCTTAGACAAGATGAGTTAGTGAGAACATAGTATACGTGTATCTTGTACAAATGCCGCACAAGGTTTGCGGCGCTCCCTAGCTGTGTCCACAGGAAGAGCAGTGCAGTAATGGAGTTAAATAAAAGCAAGTGTTGAAGCAATAATTTATTCTCACTGCCATTCGCTGTTCACCGATGTGATCATCGTCTGTGCATGGCTAGATTCCAACCTTTGTGTTCTCTGATAGAAAAAAATTCAGTTTTCCGAAAATTCAGAAACAAGTATACAATTTAGTGTGATTACCGTAAATAACTGATGTCAGCAGTAAAACAGCCTAAATAATATAGGTACATCAGAAAAAAAGCAAGCCGAAGCTCGTCAAGAAATATTCTCTACCATCACTCAATAGCCCCCCCTGACAACCTTTCAGTCTTGATAGTGTGGAGCTCGCACATGTCGGAAACGTGGTCCAGCGAGGCCTCTACACATTCCATTGTATTTAAAAGCTGGGTGTAAGCTTAAAAAGATATTCAACAAAAAGATCTAAAGCTATTGCTGTAAAAGATAAAATGGATAGGGAAATGTCAATTTGCCAATTTGCTGTAGTGTTGCTTCTTTAGTGATGGCTTCCCTGCTGCCTCTTCTTCCTCCTCATACCGATCACCTTTGCTCAATTTTGACAATAGTAGTACCGGTAGAAACAGGAATCCGAAGATGCTATAGAGTAAACATCAATTTTCATCTGTTCATATTGCGCTTAAGGAACATATAGGGCCGAAAGAGGTAAAACAACCCACATGGTAAAAATTTCCGGAGCCTTCCCCTACGGCGCATTTCATAGCCTTAGTCCGCTTGGGACGTCGAACCGCTAAATAAAATCAATCTGCACTTTGTATCAGCATAGAAGCACCACATGTGGAACCAGCTCCCATTCACAGAAGCAGCATGCTATTGCCTGCTACTGTCGCTTTACAGAGAAAACGGTTACACGGTCTCTGCATGTCGCAAGTGTGAGTGGGTAATAAGAAGACATTCAAAAGGGCTCCGGAGATTTCCTATTACACGACGTCCCAAGGCGAGCATTCAAAAAGGCTCGCTCTACGCAGCACCGGTGGCAAGAAGCAAAATTCTACCTAGCCAGTTCTAATTGGATGGGTTCAAAGCACGGTTGTGGTGTGGCGTCTGTGGCATGAAGAGCGGCAATAAATAATTCCATAAGAATGTTTACCACCGACCTAATGGGCCAATAAAATAAATTGAGCAACCTTATAGGCTCCGCACTCTACCTTTAAGTTCAGGCGCCGTCACGGCGCGATCCCATAGTCGAGTTGATATTATGAAAATAGCCATTAATGCTCGCTATGGGTGGTGAGAAAAAACGATGGTGCAACGTGCATGGCGGACAATGTGTACTTCTTCTTTCAACGCGAATCCTTATTGGTGACGAAAGCGAAGAAGGGCTTAAATATTTTATAGACGCGCACCGTGCGTATTCTTTAGAAATAACCCAAAATAGCTCCGAAGTATTATTACTGCAACGAAGTGACCCATGAGTACCACATAGCTAGCCGAAAATCGTCTCCTCACGTATTGTCTGTGCGTCGCTGTTATTAATTGTGCCAACTCTAAGAAAAGCTGCTCATATAACTAACTGCTCGCAGCAAGTTATCGCTTATATTACTTTGAGGGGAGAGTCGGGCTTGCTTTTTCAGGGAAGGAAAAAATAAAGGAAAGGTTTAACCCGGCTAAACCTTGGTTGACAAATCGAAAGCGTGCGACACCTCTATGGATATCTGCAAATCTCAAGTCCACTGTAGCCAGCTCTAGATGGGTGTCGAGTGCATTTTGAAGGTAGAAGTGCCAAGGTAAGCCCGAAAGGCAGCCGTGGCCATCGAGGGAAAGGGTAGGCAGGGAACTGAAAGGATGTGTCGCATCGTGAATGAACCGGTACAAATTAAATTTGTCAGGTGTGCGAAGAAGCGATGTGCGATGCAGAAGAGCTAAGCGGCACAAGAAGCGTGCACCGTTAGGGCCGAGCGCCACATTTACGAAGAAGCGGGCGGTACTGAGGCCGTGTGCCGCTAGGCACTTTGAAGGCCATGTCAAACACACGCTGTCCAAGCTGCGCAGGGGCATAGTAAAGCTTTTGCTTTATAATATTTTCATTTACGATTCTTCATTTATACGCTAAAATGCCGCGGGGGCCAAGCAGCATGCTCACATGTCTCGCCCAGCCATAGTGACAATCGCAATACAAGTTGCCGTTTCTTCATGAGAGGCGTCTGAAATTCAATTGAAAGCGCGCAATTGGAAGCGGGGCATTTGGAGGAGCCGCTGTGCCAAGCGCTTGCTTGGCTAGAAGCATCATCGTCTGCGTCATAGCTGAGGTCTTTAAGATCAAGGAATGGTGTGCTGGGCTTGCAAGCGATTAGTTTCTATTTTGAGGCCCTAGGTGATTGATAAATCGGGGATATAAGGAGCGCTGATTATACTATGACAGCCGCATACCCTGCGTTGCGAGCGAAAACAGCCCGAGCATTCCTTTGACAGTTGGTTTTTAGAAGCTGGCGTGGGTGGGGAGTGGATGATCGGTGGGATCTAGACGTTTAATTAGCACATAGTTTGGCCGAAATGCCAAGAGCTTTATTAATGAATGAGAATTAAACCCGAAGCCTGTGCCTATTGGGCACGTCGGTACTGCTTCGTTGAAGCGGGACTCTGTATCATTGTTGAATGGTCTGTTACATAGCTGTGTTGTTTACGACTGTATGTTAACTGTATGAGATTACAGAGGTACAATTGAATGGATCCGTGAACAGGCGAGTACTAAAGTGCATATACGCTAGCGAGGAACCACCAAGGGAGCCGACGCGAGGAGTCGCTAGTGCTATCGCAGCACTCCTAAAGGCCGATCGCATGTATCCTAAATATTTATTGCCGTATTGAACATAGGTAGGGGAGAAATATACAGTGCTCATCGAGTGGGGGTTTTCTGCCGCGATGATTCCGCGGGCTGATCCACTGTTTCAAAAAAGCTATAACATTTGTTTTCGTCCAGCAGAACGATAAATGCGCCCTTAAGCGACATCTTTTTATTTTTATGCGCAGGCTTTAACTTCAACGACGATGCTATCAAGCTGCTTAGCGAATGGCTTCGGGACCGCCAGCGAACGAACAGCCTAACACTGTCACTGGTATTTGAATCGGCGAATCGAGTCCTGGAAACATTTGCTGAATATCTACAATCAAACTACTCCTTGACATCAATCACTGCAATAGGCTACGAATTGAATGAAAAGCACAAACTCCAAGTCGCCAACCTGGTAAGATTTCTTGACACTTTACCGCATATAAAACTTCAGCTCCTCGGGCATGTGAGTTGCTGGCGAGTCCTTTTGCGACACGTATACCTTTCATGTGCCAAATCCGCTGTATACACTTTTTACTTCATTCGGCTGCATTTTTGTACCTTTATACGGGGCAAATAGCATAAGCCAATTTTTTTCTCACAGAAATGTCTGTTGTCATGAAGGTTTGAAACATAAGCCTTTAAACTGCAGTCCTATCGCTACTTGATTTGCATGAACTTGAGTTGGATTATTCACTTAAGCTATAGGAGTCGTTCTTCCATATAACTATGACAAGCCAGTTGCAAAAGCTTTCCGAAAACCTTCCCCTGGCAACGGTGAATCAGCTCGTAATTTAAAGTCGCAAACAAGCTATTTAACTCTTACGGAGACACGGTTGTGTTTGCAGCTATATTCTCTCAATGTTTGCACACTGTAGGCTCACCGTAACTACGGTCTTCTCCACTGCGCCGTCGGGTTCGTTCTCGGATCTGAGAATAAGCGCGCAGCACAAGCCTTCCAACTGGTTTTGTCGCAACCTCAGCTTGTGGAAGCGGTGCAGCGGATCGGTGCTCTGAGCCAAGCAGAAGCTGAGAGAAGGATCAGAGTTGCCGCCTGTCGTGTTCACTGCAACGTAAGTGCTGTGCTCCACACAAAGTTCCTGGACCACGTAGACAGTAGCCTTTTAGATTCTTCCCACAGCCGAACAATTTGCCGTTGACGGCATATGCCATATCCATTTTAATCGCCTCATAATTAGTTGCTCCACTTTTCTGTTCTGGCTTCCGAACAAACGAAAAATGTTTCCCTCTGGTCATCATCATCACCAGCCGGACTATACCAACTGTAGAGCGAAGGCCTCTCCCATACTTTTTCAATTAACCCGGTCCTGCGCTAGCTGCATCCACTTGACCCCTGCGAACTTGTTAACCTCATCCACCCACCTAAATTTCTGCCGCCCTCTACTACGCTTTCCTCTCCTTGGAATCCAGTTTGTTACCCAAAGCGACCTTCTGTTGTCCTCTCTGCGCACTACATGACTTGCCCATGCCCATTTCTTCTTGATTTCCACTAGAATGTCAGTAACTCGAGTTATTTCTCTCACCTATTCTGCACGCTTTCTATCTCTTAAGGTTGCACATATCATTTTTCGTTCCATAGTCCTCTGCGTTGTCCTCAGCTTACGTAGAACCCGTCTCGTTAGCCTCCACGTTTCAGCCCCATAGGTAAGTACAGGTAAGATGCAACTGTTGTATACTTTCCTCTTGAGCGATACCGGTAAGCTGCTAGTGATGATCTGCGAGTGCTTGCCAAATGCGCTCCATCCCCAACCTTATTCGCCAAGGTATTTCCCTTTCATGGTCTAGATAGTAGTCACGCAGGGGTAGTGCAGCGTTTAGGGCGCTCGACAACTGCACCCAAGGATGCGGGATCGAATCCCGGCCACGGTGGCCGCTTTTCAATTGAAGCCAAAAGCAAGGCACCGTGTGCTGTGCGATTTCAGTGCATGTTAAAGAATCGCAGGTGGTCGAAATTTCTGGAGTCCTCCACTACGACGTCTCATAGTCTGCTTATCTTTGGGGCATTGAGCCCCACAAACAGTCTCCCAAGTAGAGAGATTACCCTACTCCTTCTAGTGCTTCGCTACCTATTGTGAACTGCTGTTCCTTTCCTAGTCTGTTGAACATTACCTTAGACTTTTGCATATTGATTTTCAAGCCTATCGTATTGCTATTTCTGTCTAGGTTATCATTCTGTGCAGTTCAATCCCTTAGTTCTTTAGCTAGGCAATGTCATAAGCGAATCGAAGGTTACTGAGTACTGGGGAGTTCGTGTCTTCTTGCCTAACACTTTTCTTTACAGGATTTTGTTTTGCTTTTCTAACGCAGAACTATGGTTGCTATGCAGCCACTAGAGATATTTATACGTGGCAAGGAAAACCAAAGAGATACAACAGCTGATGACTTGCTTGGATGTACCTGTACTTCTCTGCATCAACCGCAGCCACCAATTCGTCTTCAGTTCTGTTATTGATAGCCGTCTTCTGCCTTCTGCAATGACATATATGTAACAATATATATATATATATATATATATATATATATATATATATATATATATATATATATATATATATATAATGTGCGTGTTTATGTGTTTGTGTTGGCTTCAAAGCTTGTATCACCTGTCTCTAGACAATGTCTGCTCCACCTGCTTTATTTCATAAAAGCCTTATTTCCTATTTATCATTATTTTTCTCAAGTCAGCCAACCGTAAATGATGCACTCAATCAGTTTTTCATTCTCTCCGCTCCTCATACTACGGGGTGATGAAGCACTTAAATGTAAAAATACTCCGTATTCGAGTTTGTATTTTGTCATAAAAGTGATAGGTTTAACGGGTTCCGGAAGAGTGGGGGATACCTCCGCAGTGCAACTGCTCTGCCCAGTCTCTATATGAAGTTGGATTTGTTGATTACCACGCCAGGCACACACATTCACTTCGGATTTCTTAAGTTTTGCTACTTGTACGATATCGCGATTATTACCTGTTCACTCCTTTAAAACGGTACTCTAGTATCGATTATATCCATACCAACAATCAGGTGATAGAAAAATGCTCGGAATATAACCAGCCCTTATACATAGCATTCATTGATTACGAAAAAGCATTTGACTCGGTTGAAACCTCGGCGGTGATGCAGACATTGCAAAAAAAGGGGGTAGACGAGTCGTACGTGAAAGTGCTGGAAGATATATATAGGGACTGCACAGCAACCATAATTCTGCATAAAGAAGTAACAAAATTCCCATAAAGAAAGGTGTTAGGCAGGGAGACACAATCTCCCCAGTACTATTTACAACTTGTTTAGAGGAAGTATTCAGAGACGTGGAATGGGAGCAGTTAGGGATAAGGGTAGATGGAGAATACCTCAGTAATCTGCGATTTGCTGATGGCATTGCCTTGCTAAGCAACTCGGGGGATGAACTGCAAATAGTGATTGATGACCTAGACAGGAAAAGTAGAAAGGTAGGGTTGAAAATCAATATGCAGAAGGCTAAGGTAATGTTCAACAGCTTCGGAAAGGAACAGCAGCTCACATTAGGTAGAGAAATACTGGAAGTAGTAGGCGAATATGTCTATTTAGGACAGGTAGTAACCGCAGATCCGGACCATGAAAAGGAAATAACAAGAAGAATAAGATTGGGATGGAGCGCATTTGGCAAGCACTCGCAGATTATGACTAGCAGCTTACAGGTATCGCTCAAGAGGAAAGTATACAACAGTTGCATCTTGCCGGTGCTCACCTATGGGGCTGAAACGTGGAGGCTAACCAAGAGAGTTCTACTTAAGTTGACAAGCCAGAGGGCTATGGAACGAAAAATAGTAGGGGTAACATTAAGAGATAGGAAACTTGCAGAGTGCGTCAGAGAAATAACTCAGGTTACCGACATTCTAGCGGAAATTAAGAAGAAGAAATGGGCATGGGCAGGACATGTAGTGCGAAGAGAGTATAACCGATGGTCCCTGAGGGTAACAAACTGGATTCCAAGGGAAGGAAAGCGTAGCAGGGGGCGGCAGAAAGTTAGGTGGGCGGATGAGATTAAGAAGTTCGCAGGGTTCAAGTGTATAGAGCTAGCACAGAACCGGGTTAAGTGGTGAAATATGGGAGACGCCTTCACCCTGCAGTGGGTATAATCAGGCTGATGGTGATGATGATGACTCCTTAAAAAACAGATCAAATATTTCCAGCTCTGTTCAGTGGAGCATAACATTCAATGTGAGTCAACAATGTATCTACCTCGACATATAACGGTGTAATATTAGCGCTAATACAGGGCTGTTTTCTCTCTGCAGTGGTGGCGAAGTAGAGGGGTCGCTCGCACACTGTACCCTAGAATACGGGATAGAATCCCGGCCTGGGCCACTTTTCAATGGAGGCGGAAAGCAAGGCGCCAGTGTGCTGTGCGAAGTCACCAGAGGTTAAATAACCCCGAATGATCGAAATTTACTGAGCCTTCCGCTGCGACCTCTATCATAACCTGAGTACACGGGGACGTTAAATAATATAAAGCAAACCAAGCAAAACTATACTGCTGTGATGCAACACCTTCCGGAATGGTTTGGCAGCATTTTCACGAAATGCATCTGATGTTTGTGCCAACGGTGACTTCTGTTCTGTTGTATGCAGTTCTGGCAGCTTGCGAGAATTGTGAAAGGAGAGCTCCAGTGCAACCAACCGGACAACGGCAGCCACGATGACAGAGATGTGCCCTTACAGCTTGATCAACTCGGGCAGTACGTGCTCACGCATATCTCCTCCTTGCTCAAGCTTAGTGACATCCTGGACGATGAAGATCAGTCAGCAAGCCTTCCTAGCGAAGCCTTGCATCTATGCAGCACACGAGACGAGGAAAAGCCGACTAAAAACAGCCTTGCTCCGTCAGGCGCTTAGCGCCGCCGGAAGGTATAAGGCCCAAGTCCTGCGGATGAGGTAGACGACGCTCAGATAACGAGTGCTCACATCCCACCATTGCATGTGTTTGAACCATTCTCCCTTATTGTACCACTGCTGCGGCGTCAAATACGCTCATCGCGTATTTTATGCACTGACAACTCTCCGTTGAAGCCAAAAGAACAACACTGAAGGCAAACAGAATAATAAAGAGGAAGAAACTTCGCAATGGAACCCACAGGTAATTGTTTCAATCTATGCCCCGGCGTTCACTCTTCAATGAACGCAAAAAGGCAAACACTAGTGTCTTGGAAAGAAGTGTCTGGGTATTAAAAAGATGGACGAAGTTAGAAGAGCGAATCATATTGGAAGTTGCTTTCGGCGCGTGGCGGCCTGATCCAATCACGAAAATCTAAGAACACGCTGCTAAAGGTAACGAAACCTTTGCCTGGCCAAGATAAAGCAAGAAATTGTCCATCACAGAGTGCTAACCACAGCCTGCTCCAGCGGAATTAAAAAAGCTAGTAAGTAGGAGTACTGTAAATTTTCCCTTGCACTGGCGTTCAATATCTCTCTCTCTCTCTCTCTCTCTCTCTCTATATATATATATATATATATATATATATATATATATATATATATATATATATATATATATATATATATATATATATATATATACATTACTCCGTCCAGATGGTAGAAGTTTCCGGAGTCCTCCACTACGGCGTCTCTCATAGCCTGAGTCGCTTTGGGACGTTAAACCCCACCAACCAAACCAAACCAAACTTAATGTACCTGTGTGCTGGATTGGCGTTGTCTTCTTATAGACCTTGAACATACAAACTGCAATAGAAACCAATTCATTTTAGTGCGCAGCTCTTTGGCGCCCGTTTCTGGGTTTCGCGTCTTCGTCTGCGTCATCCGCGTCGGCCTCGTAACCAGCTCCGCCCCCTTTCATCCCCCCCCCCCCCGTTTGAGCTGGCGCTTCCGGATTTATTTATAGGAAATGAAAGGCGCGGTAACTGTCTCACTTGTTTTCTGTGGACACCGCAACCACGCCGTAAGGGAAGGAAGGAAGGTGGGAGTGAAACTAGAAAGAGAGAAAGAGGAGCCGTAGTGGAGGGCTACGGAGTAATTTCAACCCCCTGGGGATCTTTAACGTGCGCTGACATCGCACAGCACACCGACGCCTCTTCGTTTCGCCTCCATCGAAACGCAGCCGCCGAGGTCGGGTTCTAACCCGGGTGCTCCGGCACAGTAGCCGGACGTCTTACCACTGCACCACCCCGGCGGGGCTGATTTATTTATAGGAAGGGAAAGGCACGGTAACTGTCTCACTTGTTTTCTGTGGACACCACAACCGCGCCGTAAGGGAAGGGAGGAAGATGGGAGTGAAAGTGGAAAGAGAGAAAGAGAAGCCGTAGTGGAGGGCTACGGAGTAATTTCGACCACCTGGGGATCTTTAACGTGCGCTGACATCGCACAGCACACGGACGCCACTTCGTTTCGCCTCCATCGAACCCCGGCGGGGCTAGCAACCGGAGCCTCGCAGGAAGAGGGGAGGAGGGTACACTCAGCGGCGAACGATGAGGGCAGGAGCCAACACCACCTAGACTACTCAAGGCCTCTCCGCTCCTCCGAGACGTCATCACACTACGACGAACGCGGAAGGTGCACGCTGCTGCGCGTTGCTGCGGACTTATTGTTTCACTAGAATTGTAGTTGTTGCCGCACGCGAAAATATTCTTTGGTGTTTTAAGCCCCGTTGTTTAATAATAATAATAATAATAATAATAATAATAATAATAAAAATAATAACAATAATAATAAAAATAATAATATAATAATAATAATAATAATAATATAATAATAATAATAATAATAATAATAATAATAATAATAATAATAATAATAATTGGTTCATAGGAAAGGAAAGGCTCAGTATCTGTCACTCTTGTTTCTGTGGACACCTGAACCGCGCCGTTAGGGAAGGGAGGAAGGTAATACATAACTTTTCAGTCGGCTGCAATATCGTAAGTAAACGTCTGTATATTCGTGCAGCGGGTTTTCTAAAGGTTAAAGTTTCAGACAACAGCACATAATCTAAATGAGTTTATGAAAAGCCAGAAGCACTGCTTTTATTGTGCCAGTGTTAGTATAACGCTACGGATGTAAACATAGCTTCAGAGTCAGCTCTATAAACGGTGGGACGTTCTTAAGTTTCTGTACTCGTTTTGGAAACAAATGTTAAGAAAGTTTCGCAATGATTTCATAGCACTCAAAACATGCAACTCTACGATCAGCAGTAGACTATTTTTGGCTATAGAATTGATTTCAGCTCAATAAATACGTAAAACGTATCGAGTATGAAAGTATTTATTAAAAAAATACTCTCGAGAAGCACTTGTAGCTGGACCAGAAAGATACGTTTAGCAGTTTGGGAGTATGCTTGGTACTGCGTCAGGTCGAAGTCGTACCAGTCAGCTTAGCTTCAATATACTCTTCCTGTCTTCGCATCCATGTATTTCTTCATGTAGGGCACGTACAAAGGCCTATAGGGACGCGGCCAGGCCTAGGATGTGAAATGAGACGTTAGAAGGATGCAATACCAGAAGGTAAAAACAACCAGCAGCCCTTCCTTTTAAGGTTCTAATGATCGCAATTTAGTTTAAGTCCGCGCGCACTAAATATCAGTAATACTGTGTTTCTAAGTCACATTCACGTAGTATAGAATAACGTTCGCACCATAGCTATGGAAACTTTCTCTTTTAAGGCGGAAGCCTTTAATGGCTCATACTGTCGTGGACAAAGTGTGTCCCGCTTTTGCGGCAGCTGTCACTTGGCGTCCCTCGGTGTGCGTTCAAGTGTGGAATTCAGATGCAGGAACGCTAGACAAAATGAGACTTCTGGAGGAAAGGCGCAGTATCAGTCGCACTTTCTCCGACAAGTGTTAGTTTGGATGGTACGCCATCGCGATCCTGTCGCGTGGCGTTCCTTGGCGCGCGTTCGAGTGTGGGATTGCAGATGTCAGGAACGCTAGACAAGATGAGATTTCTCGGGCTTTCGCCTTCCACTACTTTACTTGCTAAAGTCCCTCGCTATTTTTAAGGTAAGTATCACGTACACATAATCTCGGAGTATCTATGTAGCGTTAATGATGCAAAGAAGTTGCCGATAACAAATAGTAAAGAGGAATATTTGCCTTACCACCGATCGTTTTCCTGGTGTGAAATCAGCACGATGGATGGCTTTTATCCACTTAGCCCTTCTCACAGGGTTCGTTGGGAACGTGAAGACTCTCACTTTATCCCCACCATCACAGTTTCCGCGGCACCGCGGTACACAGCAATGTCCAGGCATTCTCAAAACGTGCACACTCGATGAAAACACTGCAGCATCAGCGCAGACCTGTCACCGCCACTGATCCAGTGCTTATTTCTAAAAACAAATCAGCAAAACTTTTGCGACACACGTTGCACAAAGGCGAAATCTCGCACTGCAGTTGGACGTACGCTGTCAAAAACAGACACGAGTTATGAACGCGTTGCGAACGAGGTATGAATGCGCGTCTGTCAAAAAAAATTACGAGGGCCTTAGCGACTAAAGCAGTGAAAGGCGAAAGCCTGAGAAGTCTGATCTTGTCTAGCGATCCTGCCATCTGCAATCCCACACTTGAACGTGCGCTAAAGAACGCTACGCGACAGCCGCCGCAAAAGCGGAACACACTTTGTCCACCACAGTATGAGCCATTGAAGGCTTTCGTCTTACCATAGGAACATGAACGTTTGAGTGTAGTGGGGTCGTCGGGCGCCCAGGGGCATGCATGCCCCAAACTCCTCTATTTTAAAAAAGTTATTACCACCACCACCATCGCACGTTCAGTAGGTCCATCTCTATTCAGTTCGAACCAGCTGCTTCGTGGCCTAAGAATTGCGCGTCTTCCTCACACTCCTCTAGCCCTGGACCCGAATTCTGACCCCACTCAAAGCTAAGTCCTTTCATTTACTGTTCAACTACTTTCTTTTGGTTACATGAACTTCCTTGTGGAATTTAACAACAATTCGACATTTCAATCTGGTCTTGAATTTTAATGTCCATCGGGTTTTTACGCTCACAACCAATGACGATGCTGACGCAGTAAGAGATTCGTCAACACGTGACATTTAACGACAGCGCGCTAAATCCTTGTTAATTCGATCGTTGAAGCGATATATAAAAAGCCGAAGCTGACGCGGTGTTTTGAAGGGTGGCGCAAGAATGTCTCAGTGGGTCGAGGCGCGCGAGTATGCGCATATGAAGCATTCTTGAAGAAAAAGGGCAGGATAAATTTAAGAAAAACAAGAAAGCAAAAAGAACACCAAATGTTCTGTTTATGTAAATCAGAAGGTTGTAAAGCATACCCACAGTGAAGCTAGGCTCAACTTTGCAGCAGGCCATTTAGCTCTGCATTGTAGGAGGCACCTGGAGCGTGTAAACATTATTTTCTACCAAATGGCTTCAGTGTCATAAATATTTTTACTTTTACACAAACGGGTTACCTTAATTTTCCTAGACCAAGTTTGCTGGCAGTATGAGGCACGCTCAAAAAAGCTGCTTTTTCCATTCACATCGTCCCATTCGAAGCTAGCGAAATGAGGGATCGTCGACTCATGAGCGCCGTCGAGAGGTCCTGAGAGCATGAAGACAGCTCCAATTTGCGCGTCCTGATACAGAGGCTAGCATCGGCAGGGTATACCTCCCATCTGCTGTGGAGCATCGCCGATAAGTTGCTGAGTGATCTACAGAACATAGTCTTTTTTTTTTATTGTTCTCGCATTCTTCCCCTGATAGAGGTTAATACTTTATTCACCTTCAGCGCAGCTCTATTTATTTTTTTTTTTTGTATATGATTGGTATGGCTTCGGATGCATGGCACCTACAAATGTACTATTAGCTCTACCTTTATTTATTGCTCTCCATAATTGAAGGAGTATAGAATAAATTTTGAGAAAAGTATTACACAATGAGCATTGTTATTGACAATCCTGACCTCCACAACTGCTGGCTTCCAGTATATTGCGTGAATAATTTACATTTCCAATAACCAACACTTGCAAAATAAAGCTGTCCGCTGTCTGGCGTCCAAGCAAGCTAAACAATGGCAACAATGATTAGAGAATTCCGGCAGAGGCCAACGTTTGTACACGAATTGCAGGGTGTTTTCCGATGTCGCAGGAGCAGATGCAATTGTTGGCCGAACAGCAAAACATAATGCAATGCTGGAAATTATAAAAAAAAGGTTCTGAAAACAAGAGGCACACTCTTATATCAGATGCATTTAATGCAACCACAGTGGTCAATGGCAGGAGTTTATTGACCTTTTTCTTGGATCCGACCAGCTAAATTCTCGGAAAACAGTATCCACACCTTTCCCAAGCACTAATCTGGTGACAACTGGTTTTGTCGCTCCACCTGTAGCACTGAATTACAACCGTCTATGAATCAGGTCCACTTCTGGCGCTGCCGTCTATAAATACTTGAAAAATTCCTGAAAGAATGTTTCTTTCACCAGAGAAACGTATTACAGCAAGTGCACTTGTATACATACAACTGCCAGCCCGCATGAAAACTTGTGTGCGATACTCAGCTTCAGATTTCTGAAAAAAACTTCCGCAGAGAAGTCGTTTCTACATCGCATATTCAGCTGTGATCATTAAACCTTAGTGTGCGGAAAAGAGTCTTTCATGGCGAAGTATAGAGAGTTTAATTTTAACTTTTGCAAATGGACATTTAAGAAAACACTACATACTATGCGCCATTTCAATCATAGGTTATGCGATGTTTATGTGTGGTATCCCTACGGGTTATGCAAAAGTCCTGAATTCTTTGAAGGACTGGCAGCCCAAACCACCTCAAACATTTTTTATTTAAATACTGATCAATATACAGCCATGCAACGGTTATATTCTTATTCAGCCATTTTGAGCAACTGTTCAAGAATAGGTATGCTATAAAATTACGCTTGTCACGCCACCGTTGGGGCATTCCAGGCAGAAGCATCAGGTTCAAGAGAAGAAAAAGGAACCTCAGTGCAAGCTACATAATATAACTAACGAATAATGCCCCTCACCGGGCCTTTAAGGAAAATAAATGAAATGAAATGACTATTTCTTAGGGCAAATATTATTCCGTGAGCATGAGTTATAGTTGCAAAAAAGCCAAACCTTCAGAAACCAGAAACGGTTCGGGCGAATGCTACTGGCTACTCCTACTGGCAATATTATGTGGCAAACTATGGATCCCCTCAACGAATCCCCTAGGCTCCTTTACCTTTATACAAAGCAAAGATATAGGCTTAAAACAAAAACCGCCAACTTGTTTGCAAACTGGTGGGCATGACTATCCGCGCCCAAATTTCTCTTTGTTCATTGTGCAGGACACGGGCATGAGACAAAGAAACCAATTGAAAACATCATTTTGGAGCTAAAGTTCCGCTCACAGCACCAAGCACATAGAATAAGAAACTAAAGGTAAACCTTTCACGTGTATAGCTCTGCATAAAGGAGCTGCACATATATAAAATAGCAAATGAAATGGAAATCGACGAATTGGAACTAAATGAAGAGTCACTGACAATACCTAAACAGATTGGTAAGCTTGTCTGAAAAAACTACTACCGATATTGTCATCGATATACGCCATAGATCACCGGCTGCAATCCAATTGATATCACTGGCTGTCTTCACCGACGCAGAATGCCCAACGGGGTCACTCAGAAGCACTCAATTGTTACAAAATAAAAAAAATAAATAAAATTATTAAATAAATAAATAAAAACAAAACAAAATAAACAAAAAGCATCAATTCGTCCATTGCTGTTTTCGTGATGCGCATAACGCCCGTCGTGGTTAGGAGCTTCTCGGTGCCAAAACGGCGCCAGCAGAACCAAAAACGTGAGGCTTGTTGTGTTTGTAAACACAAAAGGAGCGAAATAATTCCTTAGAGTAATGACGAGTCTGTAGCTTTCCGGAAAAGCGATGTGAATGATATTACTAAAGATGATAAGTAGAACTGTTTCAAGGCAAACTAAAGGTTGCTCAACATTACCATAACCACACTAAGAGCACGAAAGTTTTGGGCTCTAGTTATTACTAGGCGATTAACTGTTTTGATTTATTGCTAAAGGCCACACATAAGCGTTGCATGTTTTCACCACGAATCTCTGCGGCATGACAAAAACCGAGTGGAATAGCACGACTCAATTTAGTCCTCGTTTGCATATTAGTGAATGGTGTTTCTTGAAACGTAACACAACATAAGCTATTATGCGTTAAATCTTTCAATAGATATGCCACTGTACGACGGCGTGGCAAAGGTGGTGGGGTAGCCATCTCTGCGGTATACGGAAAACTGAGAGAAGTAGCACGACATACTCCGCTCGTTCTTGTTTTGTATCAGTCACTGGCTTCAGCTGAAACAAGTGAAAATAAGCCTTCATGCGGTCAAATTTTTGAAATGACGCTAAATATGGCTACGCGTAAAATTTGGCGGCGTAGTAATTTGCGCATATAGGAAATAGAAGTAAGTAGTTTCCTGACTTACTATGTGTTCCTCGTATTCATCATCACGGTCGGCTGAAACAAAAGAAGAAAATAAGCCTTCATGTGCTAAAATTTTTCATATGGCAGTATTGAACGGCTGCGTGGCAAAGATGCCGGTGTAGGAATCTTCACAGTATAAAAAATAGCAGAGAGGCGTTGCACTACTTACTATCCTCGGTGTTGTTTTCGCCAGAGTCACTGGTATCATCTAAAATAAAAGAGTGCATAAAGATTTCATGTGTTAAAACTTTTCATATCACGTCACTGTATGGCTGCCTAGCCAAAGTGGTGGTACAGTCATATTCACAAAAAGACTTGAGTTGCCTGAATTGGTTTTCTCATTCCTCGATCTTTAGTAGCGAGGCTAAGTGACTCGGTGGACAAATGGGAAATGTTTCAGTTTCAGAAATCTGTCAGGAATCAGCAAGGAAAAAGCAATTCCTTTCGATATGTAGCTGCTCCTGATTAAAAATCAAAGTATTATGGGCATTTTAATGGACGTAGGAGCTTCTCAAGAAATCATGGTGGGAACATTGTCGCCACGTCGAAATAGACAATAACTATTTTCGCAACTCATAGCTGAGGTGATGTCAACTGCGCTTAAAATGCACCATTTTATCCTTAAATTGCGCGATGCACAAATGTCCCACAACTTTCAGTCACCTGCCACGATATTAGCATCGTTTACGGGGAGGTTAACAATTTCATATTTTAAAACTGTAGAATACACCACCAGACAGCGGGTAATGTACAGCATAATTCCCAAGAAGCCTATTTATAATACTCACTTGATACACGCTCAAGTATACGCTCCACTTCTTTCATAATGTCATCCTGGGTGCTTGTTTCTAAAGTGTGGGCCGAGTGCAGAACGTTGTCGGCCATACGTACTATATATGCCTCCCTTTGGTCTTTTGTAAAGTGTCGCCAAAAGTGGGCGTACAAACACTGCAAGAAGCGTGAACGAAGAGGACGATAAATCTCGGAGCGACAAAATGTTAAAAAAATGTATTGAAGAAGAATGATAGCCCAAATAAGAAGATAAGGTTACAGATGCAGATTCAAAAGGGCTGTGTGTGTGTGTGTGTGTGTGTGTGTGTGTGTGTGTGTGTGTGTGTGTGTGTGTGTGTGTGTGTGTGTGTGTGTGTGTGTGTGTGTGTGTGTGTGTGTGTGTGTGTGTGTGTGTGTGTGTGTGTGTGTGTGTGTGTGTGTGTGTGTGTGTGTGTGTGTGTGTGTGTGTGTGTGTGTGTGTGTGTGTGTGTGTGTGTGTGTGTGTGTGTGTGTGTGTGTGTGTGTGTGTGTGTGTGTGTGTGTGTGTGTGTGTGTGTGTGTGTGTGTGTGTGTGTGTGTGTGTGTGTGTGTGTGTGTGTGTGTGTGTGTGTGTGTGTGTGTGTGTGTGTGTGTGTGTGTGTGTGTGTGTGTGTGTGTGTGTGTGTGTGTGTGTGTGTGTGTGTGTGTGTGTGTGTGTGTGTGTGTGTGTGTGTGTGTGTGTGTGTGTGTGTGTGTGTGTGTGTGTGTGTGTGTGTGTGTGTGTGTGTGTGTGTGTGTGTGTGTGTGTGTGTGTGTGTGTGTGTGTGTGTGTGTGTGTGTGTGTGTGTGTGTGTGTGTGTGTGTGTGTGTGTGTGTGTGTGTGTGTGTGTGTGTGTGTGTGTGTGTGTGTGTGTGTGTGTGTGTGTGTGTGTGTGTGTGTGTGTGTGTGTGTGTGTGTGTGTGTGTGTGTGTGTGTGTGTGTGTGTGTGTGTGTGTGTGTGTGTGTGTGTGTGTGTGTGTGTGTGTGTGTGTGTGTGTGTGTGTGTGTGTGTGTGTGTGTGTGTGTGTGTGTGTGTGTGTGTGTGTGTGTGTGTGTGTGTGTGTGTGTGTGTGTGTGTGTGTGTGTGTGTGTGTGTGTGTGTGTGTGTGTGTGTGTGTGTGTGTGTGTGTGTGTGTGTGTGTGTGTGTGTGTGTGTGTGTGTGTGTGTGTGTGTGTGTGTGTGTGTGTGTGTGTGTGTGTGTGTGTGTGTGTGTGTGTGTGTGTGTGTGTGTGTGTGTGTGTGTGTGTGTGTGTGTGTGTGTGTGTGTGTGTGTGTGTGTGTGTGTGTGTGTGTGTGTGTGTGTGTGTGTGTGTGTGTGTGTGTGTGTGTGTGTGTGTGTGTGTGTGTGTGTGTGTGTGTGTGTGTGTGTGTGTGTGTGTGTGTGTGTGTGTGTGTGTGTGTGTGTGTGTGTGTGTGTGTGTGTGTGTGTGTGTGTGTGTGTGTGTGTGTGTGTGTGTGTGTGTGTGTGTGTGTGTGTGTGTGTGTGTGTGTGTGTGTGTGTGTGTGTGTGTGTGTGTGTGTGTGTGTGTGTGTGTGTGTGTGTGTGTGTGTGTGTGTGTGTGTGTGTGTGTGTGTGTGTGTGTGTGTGTGTGTGTGTGTGTGTGTGTGTGTGTGTGTGTGTGTGTGTGTGTGTGTGTGTGTGTGTGTGTGTGTGTGTGTGTGTGTGTGTGTGTGTGTGTGTGTGTGTGTGTGTGTGTGTGTGTGTGTGTGTGTGTGTGTGTGTGTGTGTGTGTGTGTGTGTGTGTGTGTGTGTGTGTGTGTGTGTGTGTGTGTGTGTGTGTGTGTGTGTGTGTGTGTGTGTGTGTGTGTGTGTGTGTGTGTGTGTGTGTGTGTGTGTGTGTGTGTGTGTGTGTGTGTGTGTGTGTGTGTGTGTGTGTGTGTGTGTGTGTGTGTGTGTGTGTGTGTGTGTGTGTGTGTGTGTGTGTGTGTGTGTGTGTGTGTGTGTGTGTGTGTGTGTGTGTGTGTGTGTGTGTGTGTGTGTGTGTGTGTGTGTGTGTGTGTGTGTGTGTGTGTGTGTGTGTGTGTGTGTGTGTGTGTGTGTGTGTGTGTGTGTGTGTGTGTGTGTGTGTGTGTGTGTGTGTGTGTGTGTGTGTGTGTGTGTGTGTGTGTGTGTGTGTGTGTGTGTGTGTGTGTGTGTGTGTGTGTGTGTGTGTGTGTGTGTGTGTGTGTGTGTGTGTGTGTGTGTGTGTGTGTGTGTGTGTGTGTGTGTGTGTGTGTGTGTGTGTGTGTGTGTGTGTGTGTGTGTGTGTGTGTGTGTGTGTGTGTGTGTGTGTGTGTGTGTGTGTGTGTGTGTGTGTGTGTGTGTGTGTGTGTGTGTGTGTGTGTGTGTGTGTGTGTGTGTGTGTGTGTGTGTGTGTGTGTGTGTGTGTGTGTGTGTGTGTGTGTGTGTGTGTGTGTGTGTGTGTGTGTGTGTGTGTGTGTGTGTGTGTGTGTGTGTGTGTGTGTGTGTGTGTGTGTGTGTGTGTGTGTGTGTGTGTGTGTGTGTGTGTGTGTGTGTGTGTGTGTGTGTGTGTGTGTGTGTGTGTGTGTGTGTGTGTTTATGCAAGTTTATTTGGAAGCTTTCACATTAAAACTCCGCAGCATTGCCCTGCAAGGTGAGAACTTTAATTTCAGCGAAAGAAGCCACCTGTTACAATAGTGAGCCAAAAAGACATGATGTTTATGCATCTTGCGCACAAAGCGAAACAACTATACTGTTGTTCTTTCAGGGCAGGCCACATCTATAGTTCTGATCTAAAATTCCAGATTCTGTGCCTTATGTAGGTCGTATATTAAGGGCATATAGGCTCTTTATGTGCTAATCGTGATGCCTGTAAACTCCTAGTGCTGAAATAAAGCAACACGTGTGTTGCAAGCAGCCACCTCGCTATTTATCATTTATATCCCGGTTTCAATGCTAATAGCTGAATGTTCCTAAAATGTTTCTACAACTATACAGCTGCTAGCTACTGAAGGCCAGAAAGTCCACGGAGGGCATTCCGTTGCATCCTTACTGGAAATGCGATGTTGACTCGTTCCAGGTACACGGTCTGAAAAAGAAATTTGGTGGTGAGCCTTTATTACGGATGCCACAATTTGCGCCACGAAGCCTCAATGTTTAAAAAGCACTCAATGTGCCGCCAATAGCATTGCAATGGAGCTTCAGTGTATTTACCTCTTGTGCCCCTTAGGATTCGATCTAGAAAATATGCAGGCACGCAACCCCGTTAGCCATGTTACAGCACCGCTCAAGCCGGCTCTGAAGCGCTCCGCGGGGATTGCTAGTATGCATGCTCAGAGGTCTTTATCACTTCACCCATATTAAAATCTACGCTGACGCTTGAGAAAAACATCGAGTGTATGAGCTCATTGGGCGGCTAGAAATGCTTTCTTGCGTTTTTAGCTCCTCTAATTGAAAGGGCCTAGTATCGGAAATTACCTTTAGGGACGGTATCTCTTGAAAAGAAGCCAGCCAATTCTTGAGCAGGTCATGTTATTCGCAAAAATTTCGAAGGCAACCAATGAGATCTATTAAGCCCGTAGGCGTGAGTTTACATTATTCAGCATGCTAGGTGTTTTTGTTACCGTCTATGCAAAGAAATGACAGGAAGTTTTCTTTTTTTTTTTTTTGCTCTCAATCACTTTGAATCATTTATTGTGCCAGCGCACCGGGATGACCGAGTTTCCTCTCCTTGGTGCGCTGGGATTGACAAATGTGGCACTAGGCGCCGATCGAAAGTGTTCTTGCGTGTAAGCCGAGTAGATGCTACCCAAGTGCATCAAGCCCGCCGCGGTGATGTAGTGTTTATGGTTCTCGACTACCGTGTCTAAGGATGCTAGATCGAAGCCAGAACGCCGCGGCCGCTTTTCAATGAAGGCGAAAAGCAAGGTGACCGTGTGCTGTGCGGTCTCAGTGCATGTTAAAGAACCCAGTTGATCGAAACTTACGCAACTCTCCACTACGGCTTCTCTCATAGGCTGAGGCCTCTTTCGGATGTTAAAACCCATAAACCAAACCAAAAACATCAACGCAGCTGCAGCGTCTCCTTCCTCCCTTTCTCCCTGGGCATAGCTCTCGACCTGTCACCCTCTCTACGCTCCCTGTTCTGCCTTTCCTCGCCCACAGCTTATTTCCATCGCCTAGGAGTATAGGTATCTCACTTAGGGTGCCTTGATGGCAGCGCCATAGTCCAGGTTGGTGACAGCCTTTGCGAAACCTCGCGCCGCCCGGCCGCTATATTGGCACAAGCAAGCTGCAGTGGTGCGTAATTTGCGGCCTTTATGCGCATTATATGTCCACAATCCCGTAAATACGTTAGATAGTGACGTTCACTTGTTAGCTTGGGCGCAGGAAGATGAACAGCTTTTGCGTCCTTTGTACACCGGATTGACGCAAAAGGGGCTCATAGTTTACGGCTTCTCTCAAGACCGTTGTGTAAAAAACGATAGGAGGGCCCTATGAAAAGGATCCCTGAATGCGACCGACAAACAGGAAAAGTGTGAAGAAAAAACATGTTTCCATTCTGCTCCTTGTTACTAATGTATTTCTGTAGATTGTGAACAAGGGTGCGATTGAATTTCCTCTAAAATATACACTGTTTTGGCACTTGCTCTTTAACAGCCTCTCGCCGTATGGCACGTTCTGTCGTTTGCGTATTCTTGTGTTGTACGTAGTCACACTGCTCAGAACTTTCGTGGGCTGATAACCGAAGGACCTGGGCCTTAAGGCATGTGAAAACTACGCAGACTATTTTTACTTGTCATTGTTTTGGTAGCCTTTCACCTTCACGTTCATAAGTGTTGCATTGCCACTTGGTTATAGCAATTTCATTACGCACAAAAGGGCCGCTCGTGACAGGAAGAAGAGGACGAAAGCAAACTTCAAGCTATGGCGTCGAATTATTTGCGAGAAAGTGTCTGGTTGCTGGAAAACCACGAGAATAGTTTCTTACAATGTGCCATTAAAACTGCCTTGTGAAAAGCCAGATACTGGCCATCCGAGGCTATGTGTAAATGACCGATTTGAGGGCATGCAAATTAAATACAGCGTCCATCTTGTGTGGCACTAATTAATTAGTATTTAATTTTCAACCATATTTCTGTGGTATGAGAATCTTGGGACGACGTAAGCAAAAACAGCTCCTACGCTCTGGTGCCCAACAAATGGTTTCAGGCTGCTTCAGGGATACTTAAATAGTTCTTTAAATGTTGGTAGAGGAATTCTTTGACACTTTTCGATAATACTGCTGGCCCACTTTCGGCTGTATCGCATGAATAAGCGCACCTGTTTAGGCCAATGAAAGTGCTGTTGTCCTAGAAATGCTGATCCTTTTACGGTTCTACGGGGAATGATGAGTTGCGGGTCTGCACGCTTAATGCGTGATACGTGTCACGCCCTCTCTTGCGAACAACTACTCGTTTCGTCGTCCTCTTATTCCCCTTGTACTGTCCTCCGATCAACCCGCTGATCAATCAATGTCAGGTAACGTTACCAGGGAACTATGAACTCGAAAAGGCACACTCACTTCTAGGCTACGTGACTTCATATGGTCGACACCGCTGACGTCACCGGACAATTTTCCCCGACATAGTGTACTAAACATCTTGCGTTAAAATCATTCTAGTACTACCTATGGGTATAGCCCGCTCTAAATAACCTCCAAATGACATTAGTGCGCCTCATCGGGAGCGCCATCCGTGGAAAATAAAACTAGAATTTTTCCTTGAACACAAAACACGCTGACATAGTGGTAACGGGACCACGCGGCGCGTCGTTTTGAAGGCGCTCACTGATTTCACCGCCAGATTTTCTTTGCCGCCACCGATCTGATGAGACATGATCTTTTAGTGTCACCGTGTAATAAAAATCAGCTGTGGTTTAGCTCTGGTTAAACCTAGATCAACGTTTTGACTGCTACATCCTTACCCTATCACGGCCTATCAGTGTAAGGAGCTACATTATTGGGGACACTTAAGCTCAGCGTTCAAGGGTATGACATGAAAGTCTAAGCTACCAGCCCACATATAGAGTCCCGCTTTAACCAAGCCGTACGGACGTGCCTGCGTGTCCTAGGGGTAATGTGAATGCAAAGGGTTCTGGAGGCTGATTCTGACATCACCCTCCGGTATGAAAGGAGAGACCAGAGTTAGCAGCTCCTACCCGTGGCATATGGGTAACGGGAATTCAAATGCCATGGCAGGCTGATTTTAATGTCAGCCTTCCACATGAAAGAAGAGGCCCGAGTTGGCGCTCTTTCAGGCTCCCATCGACAGTGACGCTGATTGCTCGAGCTCGCTGCCATCGTGAAGCTTCCGCTTCAAAATAAAATGTCTGATGTCGTAAGCGCTGGCTTTGGCGTCATCGACAGTTGGAAAACTTACAGATTCTGAAAACCTTAAACGTGCCCCTGGCAGGTGGTGATTTCGAAAAGGACCGAGAAAACACCAGGCAGGACTAACTTTTTAGTAAAGAAATTATTTTGTTAAACCTATACTTGTCTAATATTTGCATTATACTTAAAGCGCCATGCCCACTTCGTTGCAGGCGACACGCCGGAGCGTCCAAAAGTTGCATTAAACAGTGTCTCTGCGCAAGTTAGTTACCACCTCGGGGCAGTTTTCTGCCCAAGTAGTGCTGTCTCAGTAACAATGTCGTGCCCTGCTGACCTCTTTGATTGCTGCCGCATAGAATGTACCCGCCATATGGTTTCCGCTTTAACGCCCATGTAGCATGCATCTCTTGTCGGCTGGGATACCGTATTGCAACATTGCAGATCGACGGCGGAGTACCCTACACCTTTTACTACAATAAAGTCAGTCGCATTCATCATCTCCAATCATGACATTGTTTCTGTTAACATATGGCTTCTGCAGACTACAATCCTATTCGATGTATGCTATCGCGCTTCAGACAGCGAAATTGAATTTCTTAGTCACCTGTACTCGGTAATACAGGGTCTAAACAATGCTTTCCCCTGGCCATTTACTTACTAAGCGACGACATTACAGCTTTAGAGCTTAATCGGTTTGCTTATTCACACATACTGACAATTGAGAAGGTTTTTTTATTAGGTTTTTACATTCACCTTCACGCACAGTTTCGGGGCTCCATTTTGCCTAAAATATTTGCCTTTTTGCTCCGAGCTCTGAATGGAGAACGCTATTATCGTGCACTGCTGGCTTCAGCAATCACTGTACATTGTTCTACATTTCTTCCTCGCCCATCAATACTCCCAAACCATGCATAATTGTTTTTACGAAAAAAAAAAAAAAAGACTTTTCATTCTGTTTGACAAGATCTTCCAAACTTCACCATATACGCTTTCGAGAGAAGGGTTCGTAAAATTGGCTCATTTTCAAGCACAGTATATTTTTACTCATAATTACACATATACCTATCATGTGCATTCGAAGTGTGGCCAGGAAGCCCAAGCTTTCTTAAATTCTCAGAAACGTTTAAAATGAAACAAACTGCTCTTACATCAAGGAAAGCTCTTGACAAGTGCATTGAAGTGGGAAAAGCATTTGTGGTGCTTCACGGACACGTGAGAGATTCCTCACACTAAAAACGCTGTAATATCCCCCTGAACGTCATGCCATCATTCTACCATAAAAGTTTTCTACAAAACTAAGGTGTCACTGAAGAATTCTCCGATTTGTAGCTCTTTTACTAGCAATGACTCCTCCAAAGTTCCATCACGCTCACGAGGTTGACATTTTCGCTGGTTTGCGTCTTACGATAACTTCTTATGGAATAGCAAACCAATCTGATAAGCCAAGCTTGTCAAGTGTCCTTGGACCGGGTGATATTAATTAAGATACTGAAAGGCACCAAGGATGCCTCGAGACACATAATGAAAATAATCCCTGAGCACTCTATTGCTACAGCCCCCCCCCCCCCCCCAATTCCAGACAACTAAAATCAGATTTGAGTAGTATCAGTTTTCAAAGAAATCAACATCAATATTGTGATAGCTATCATTCAATTGCAGCAACATCCACAGCATGCAAACTACCAAGGCAACAATATGTATTGACAAGTCGCAACACATCCTGATTCGAAATCCTTCGGTTTTTGCCAACCACCATGGTTTTCGGTGCGGCTCCTGATGTGAAAACCAACGTTTTTTGCTCGCTACCAATCGCAACCTTAACTACCTCTTAGACTGACGTCATCTGGCTCGTTTTTTGAAACGCTTTTAGTAGTGTGCCTAATAAGGGTGGCTTAAACAAATTTTGCAGAATTTTGATTTCACTCTCTACAACATGAGCGTCCTGTTTCCAAAAGAGTATTTATCAGTTTGTTAACAATAACAACTACTCTCCTACAACTATATATAGTTTTATCTAGTGTCCCCCGCTGGGCTTGGCTCTTGGGCAACTTGTGTTCGTCATTATAAAATGATGTTCCAGTCGGCATTTTCTTCGACCATTCGTGGTTTCGCAGATGCCTCCATACTGTGCGATGGTATCTAATGTTCTGTGATCACAATGCTCGCATATTGTTTCAAATTAAGAAACGGTTTGAACAAAAGTTATTATAAAATTATCAGTTTTGCGCGCACAGAACGCTGCATTTGTAGCTGGCTAACTCTAGACGGCGCGAAGAACGTGAATTGAATGGCAGCGAACTTCCTCCCGTAAAACTTCGCGTCATATGTTCTCGGGCCACCTTTCAGCTTCCTGTCTCTATTAAGCTATGCGAGCAGTAACGTAGACGGGTGTTTTTAGAAATACACCATGTCCGGGCAGAAAGAGCAGCCTTCACCAGTCATCATTAAACGGTATGATGAATTGCGTTCAAGCTTTTTATAGAAATCCTTATGCTGGGACAAAAATCACCATGGTCGACTGATTTTCCCGCTATGAATGTATAATAATCTAGATGCTCCTGTAGGCACTTGTGCTCGCATTAACATTTCTCCTTTCCCAGCTGTACTCCCACTTGGGTGCACTTCGAGTTTGCTTATTGGCAAGAAAAACTTACGTTGTTGTCGTTAGGGTTCTCGGGTTCCTTGCACTGAAAGAAAAGAAATTGTTGATTGATCGCCGACAGCTTCATTTAACAGGTCTTGAAGACGCATATTTTACTGTCTGCACCCTGCTGTTTTTGTCTTATTATTGTACATTTAGCTACTACTACAGGGAAAAGAGGGTGAAGAGCTCTAGTTTTAAAGCGACACTTCAAATGCAGATGTATTCTTGATACGTGGCACAGTCGGTGTACTTTACGTCGATTTTTCTAATAACAGTGAAAAAAATGTTTTCCAAAAAATGCCGAAATATTGTTTTATTTTTCATTCATTTGTTGTGCATTCTTTTGTGTCCGCTCGCGTTTTTATAAGCACAAATTGACTGGGAAACAAAAATGAATGAAATAGGCACTTCATTTAAGGCCACACATGGTGTCATCGCGGTGTAGGTCTTATTCAATTTTGGTGAGTGGTATTCAGAAAGCACTAACAGTCTATTCGATAAATAGTTTTCTTTCCGAACTCCGCATTCAAATCTCGAGTCTGTATGCTTCCCATAACTCACGGCTCCCCTCAAGAAATTTTTAAAATGTTTTTCTTTCAAACTAAAAATATGTTTGCTCGCTTTTACCAACAAACACAAAAATTAGAAATATTCGACGGATAAATTATTTTTGCTGGAAAAAGAGTATTACCAGTTTGGGCCAATTCCCTTGACCAAACTCCTATTTTCGTCCTCATATTGTTACGGACGAGGAAGGAAGACGAAGCGAGCAGTGGCGCGGGCAGGAGCGCTCGCGCTAAGCCCACTGACATTTTCATTAAACATCATCTCACTGTCATCTAACATCTTCTTTCTGTCCTCTGTTCTCCTGTTGTCATCGGCTTGCCGCTTCGTAACAATATAGTCATAATCTTGCAGTAATTGACTTATCTGCGCGGCGTTTCCGCTGTCTACGAGCCTTTAGGATTAACCGTCATTGGGATTTTCTCTTAGGAATCAAGTTAAAACGCTTTGATTAAATATTTCAAGAAAATTTATATTCTGAGCGTTAAAAAACGAAAAGACTAACCTTTGGACACACATAATGTTTTAAGGAAAATAATTTATCGTCGACATTATACTGATATTCCTCAAACACCTGCTGTGAGAACACTCACCTGCTCTGGGCACTCGCTGAGGGAGATGTCAACCGCTGACCTTTGGATTACTATTGATTCAGGATCGAACGAGCTGTTTAAAGCATTGCGCACATCTCTTTCGAGGTATTCTTGAAACAAAAAAAGAAATGAATGTTCAGTGTCTCACTGTTATTCCTGCTTTCTTCCCTTGACGCTGCAAAATTTAACCTTTTACACGCTTTCTCGGCCCGTGCTAATTGTGATTGCTGAGTGAAAGTCCTCGTTCTTGTCTGGAATAAGTTTAAATGTTTCACGTTTTCTTATCGAATGCAATACATTAAAAAAGCGGGTATTCAGTACATTGCTACAGCAGGTGGTCCCAAATCAAAATTTTCAGGGGGCCCTCCTAAAGCAATGTGCCTAATACAAATACACAGCAACACAATTAAAAATTCAAAAATATAGCCCAACAGCTTGGTTATAACTGCTAACAAAAATTTTAAGGCCACATTGTAAACCCCGAACTATGGAATCAATGCGCGAAAGCAGTGAGTACCATAACGTTACTGTAGAAAACAAAAGGGTTTGCTTACAATAACTTTGAGAAGCAGCAAATTGTCGTCCTGGGAAAATGTAGCAAGAAGACATTCTAAAGTAAGATGGGGGAATTACAGTGATTGAAATGCCTTCCATACGCGCGCGGTGGATGAGCGAAACAAATTGCAACTGAAGCGGGCTGAGTAAAGGAAGGCTATTGGGATTTTAATACGAGTGGACAGCTGTGCTAGTGAATAGGGCAAGTAAGCAATCAAAGTGCACTATTTTTTTTTTAATGGCGGATGCTTGAGATATTAGTAACACGTCCACCCACGAAATGATATACATTAGGTAGCTGTGAATAGAAGAAACATAATAGGGACAAAGAACATGTTGTGGAGAGTATCTTACGCAACCGTGTGCCTAAAGCGACTTTCTCCATAATTATTCATAGTATAAGGCATATCTCAGATGTTAGAGTATTATGGTGTCACAATGGACAGCACAATTAAAAATCGATCTGAGGTAGCTGACATAACAATGTGGAGTAACAGCAATCTGTTTACTACGATGCGAATAAAAGACCACAAAATGTGGTTTTGAGGAATAATTCAGGCGATTATTTCGATCTCAACCATGTGTAATTTCACGGTCAATATTCAAGGTTGATATTAGGTCATATATGTTTCGGTCGCGACTGTATAGGGTGTTATTATCAAACAAAGTGCGAGTAAATTTTCAAAATTAAAGTAGAATTTTTATGGCGTACTGAGAAAAGAAGCGGCCCACGATTGAACCCTATGGCATAACCTGGTTAATAAACACTGGCTGAGTTACACTTTCCCCTAACGTGAACAATTCAATTCGCTCAGTAAGGTAACTGCGTATAAAGGTTATAGTCGGACTGCAGATTCCTGAAGATTTCGCTTTAGAGACAGAATGCGAGAGTTAATTGCAAAGAAAGCTTTCATGATATAATAAAAACCGCGCCTCGCTCGAGTCCTCCATCAGTAGAGTTATAGCATCAGTTATTCCTGGTAGCGTATGGATCAACAGAATTGTTGGGAAGAGATCAACACTGGCGGGCTGTTAAGGAAAATAACAAGGAGATGCTAACTAGCAGAATAAGATTGGGATGGAATGCATTTGGCAAGTACTCACAGATTATGACTAGCAGCTTACCGGTATCGCTCAAGAGGAAATTAATAACAGTTGCATCGTACCTCACTTCACTTATGGGGCTGAAACGTGGAGTAACGAAAAGAGCTCTACTTAAATGAAGGGCATCGCAGAGAACTTTGGAACGAGAAATGATAGGTGTGATGTCAGGAAATAGGAAGCGTACAGGGTGTGTCAGAACAATGACTCGAGTTAGTCAAATTTTATTGGAAATGAAGAAGAAGAAATAGGCATGGGCAAGGCATGTAGTGCGAAGAGAGGACAACCGATGGTTGAAAACGGTAACAAATTAGAAGCCAAAGGAAGGAAAGCGTAGCAGAGGCGTCAGAACTTCACGTGAGTGGATGAGGTTCTGAAGCTGACAGGGGTCAAGTGAATGCAGCGAGCACAATAATGGCTTAATTGGAAGATTATGAGCGAGGCTTTCGCCCTTCTGTGGCTACAGTCCAGCTGATGATGATGACATAAGAAAGGAAAAGCGTAGTATCGATCACATTTCTAGATGGACATCTATATATTTAAATGCTGAATTGGTTCATAGGAAAGGAGTCGAACTTGCCACAGTTCTCTGCGGACACCTGAAACCCTTTCTTTCTCTTCACTTTCACTCCCACTTCCCTCCCTTCTCTTACGGCGTGAGTCAGGTGCCCGCAGAAAACACGTGACTGATACTGCGTCATTCGTTTCCTGTAAACCATTACCACACGTGAACTGCACGTAAAGAAGGGGTTTGCGGGTAAAGGCCGACCGTTGCGGAAAAATTAGTACTCTAGTTCACTATACGACAAGCCGAGGGAAAATCATAATTTGCACCCACTCGGCCTGCCTGCAGATGAAGAGAACCACCGCCGCCGTACACAGGCTCACTGCTCGAGATCAGGGCATCTCCCAGCAAGCAGCATTACGGCTGTACAACTCCGCGGCTCTGGGGGCAATACTCTACGCGCTACCGCTCGTCACACTGCGCAAACCATGCTGGAAGAAGCTAGAGGTCGAGCATCGCAAGGCGCTCCGCATTTGCCTCGGCCTACCTCAGAGCTCTCAATGCGCAGCTACTTTGGCCGAGGCAGGTGCGTGGCCTTTACAACTTCAGGCCACGCAGCGGGCGCTCCGACACATCGATCGCCTACAGCGCGCAAAGGACGGCGGCCCGCTATTAGATCGGTTGCGACATCATCGCCACTCGCGCATGGGAGCGGCGCTGCTCGAGTACGAGCAGCTCACCAATGCAACGGCCCCCTACGACCTCTTCTCGCCCTGGCCCGCTGCTACGGAGGTTCAGCGAGAGATTGTCGGAATCGCGGGGAAACGCACCACACCGCCCTGTGCAGTGCAGCAGCTGACCAGAGCCGTCATCTACGAGGAACTCCAACACCACCTCCTCGTTTACACCGACGGCTCCGTGGCCAGAGACAGTTGCTCGCTAGCAGCGGCGGCTACCATCCCCGCCCTGCAACTGCACAGACAGCTGCACCTGTCATACCTGGGTTCTTCCACCACGGCGGAGCTGCTGGGCCTACGCCTAGGCCTGGATCTACTGCTTGAACTGACTCCGCCGCCACCCAGGTGTGCCGTGCTATGTGACTCCCGCGCTGCCCTCAGCCGCCTTCGAACCACCGGCCGGGGAACTCCGCTGCTGTGTCAGATTCGCGCGCGTCTCAAGCGCTTGGCGGAGCGTGGCTGCGCTATACGGGCACAGTGGATCCCCGGGCACTGCGGCATAGAGGGCAGCGAACGTGCCGACGAGCTCGCGACCGCAGCACATGAACTCCCTCCTAGCGATGAGCAACTCGCTTTGGAGGATGTGCGTGCGGTAATTGACGATCACCTCCGGAAGCAGCCCCCCGACCCACGCATCGCAAGAGGTGAGCGCATTCACAGTGTCAGCGGCCGCTCGCTGACTCGACTGCAACGCGCAATGATCCTCCGTGCACGCATTGGATGTGTGTGGCCTGGGGTACGACGGATGCGCCACGGACTTGCCACTAGTGACGTGTGTGACGGCTGTGGCGCGGTAGAAACTCTCGAACATCTTCTACTGCGCTGCACCGCGCTAGCCGAACCACGACGTGAGTTTCTGGCGGCTTACAGAGTGCAGGGGGTAATCCCGGACAGCGTAGCTGTGCTCCTGTGGCCGCCGTGCTGTGCGCGCGTCCGCGAGCGAGCTCACGTGAGCCTGTGTGATTACATCGAACAGGCGGGCTTGATGACCCGCCTATTTCACCTCGCCAGATAGTGCGCGCTGGGACTGAACGCTCCACGTGTGCTATTTCCCACAATAACGGCCTATCGCCCACGACAGCCGTCAGTGTTTTGTACAGTTGGCCAGTGCGTGCGTTGTGAACAGTTGCCTGGACGCAGAGCTATTGCGGAGGCCCGCCCGATGTGCGAGTGCTCAGTGACAAGACATTTGCGGGTGGGCCTCAAGTAAACTACTGTATACTGTACCATAGTGTATATATTTCTTTTATTTTTACCTACCCTTTTCTTTCTCCCTATCACTCACCTCTTTGATTTCATCTACCTTCTCCTCGCTATCCCTTTATTTCCGCCGCCCCAGTTCAGGTGCTTCAGATATAAGATAGCAGATACCGGGGCTGGCAAACATCTTTTCTTTCCTTTTGTACATACAATAAATAACCACTACAACAACAACACCCACTTTTCCTTTCCCTTACGGAGCGGGTCAGGTGTCCACGGAGACGTTTAACCGATGCTGAGCCTTTCCTTTTCTGTAAACCAATTTACCAATTTACCAGTCCGAGTAGGTATAATAAAATTATTCTCTGAATATACACCACGTTTAATCGACGTTTAATCGATAAAACGAAAAATATCAACTGTTCTCTCAATCCACACCATTTCTGTATATAAAACAAAACATATCACCAAAGTAGAACGCCGTAATAAGTCTATCATTAGATGGATAGTGAGGGCGAATACATTTGGCGTTTGCACTGTGCCACTTGCTCATCTATGCTCAGCTAACTTTGATGCGCCAGGTTTCGTGCAGTCGCGTGTCCCCAGCCGACGCCGTGCTTGACCTTGAACAGCAATCGCTTCAGCCGGACTCCGCCAGATGGCGGCACAGGTCGGCGCGCCGCGCGCTGCAACGGCGCCGCTGCTTCGGCCTCACAACGCCATGCTCATGGCCATGCTTCATCTTGAGTCGCAGCTGCGTCGACACATGAACAGCGCCGTAAAGGGGGGAGTGCTCACACACGTTCACACAATTTTCAAGCGTTCGCGCTCCGTGCTGGAGATGCGCCCTCCACGTACGCCCTCTTCCTAAAAACATGACACGTGAAGACCACAATGGCCGGCGCCTGGCGCGGGCGGAAGCCCTGGGCCGCCATTATGGGTCGAAACCCGGCATTTACTACGTGGACGCCTCCGGCCCCCACCATGGGGGATTTTATACGGCCGCAGTGGTCCACCAGTCTAAAACGGTTAACGGGCTTACATTTCGCGCCCATGACATAACCCACGTGGAGGAGGTCGCCATTGCGCTGGCAGCTACCCACACTGATTCTAAAACAATTATCTCCCACTCGCGAGGGGCCTGTCGGAACGTCGAGCAAGGCTGGGCGCCATACCTAGCCTACCGACTACTTCAAAATTGCACCTACACCGGGGACCCCGCTTACCGGAAAATAGTATGGGCTCCTGCTCATATGGGTCTCGAGGGGAATGAGGCAGCCGACGCCGCCGCCCGCGCGCTCTCTTTCCGGGCTTCCCATCTCGACCCCCTAGATCAGGATTTCGAATTCGAACCCGCGTATTCTTTTAAAGACATTGTTCTTTATTATCAATCTTGTCATAGCCTTTACCCTCGCCCATGTAAAGGTCTATCTAAGACGGAGGAGCGGCTTCTACTCCGTCTTTATACCAACACTCTGCTGTGCCCGGCAGCACTAAAACATTTTAATCCCTCCTTCACGGGCAGTTGTCCGCACTGTGCGGAGAAGTCTTCGGACATCTACCACATGGTGAGGGCTTGCCCATCCAACCCAGCTATTCCTCCTCACCCCAACCCCACTCGGGAGGACTGGGAGGCGACCCTGCTCGGCTGCTATGACCTGCAGGCCCAAAAGGCCTTGGTCGAGCGCGCCCGGGCAGCGGCCGACGCCACTGGGGTCCCGTACTAGGGACCCCACCCAGTATCTGTAAGGGCTGGATGTTCATAGATCCGGCCGATGCATACATCTACCCCTTTTTGATTCAATAAACGTTTGTCACCACCACCACCACGCACAGCTCACTCGCGCCCTCACGTACTTCGCACTCCTGGCATTCCCCGGATCGCACTCTCTCACCACATGCGATGCGAGCAAGGTCCAATGTTGCATGCGCGTCGAAATCCAGGCACGTGCGCCATAGCGGTGGCCGGGACGCACCACTCAGGGTCCAAGGGGTGGACGGCCGCCGCCCAGGGTAAGGAATTGCGCATTATTAAAAGACGATCGCTAATAGGAGTGAAAGTGGAAGAAGAGAAATGGGAGTTCGCGTCGGGGTAAATCAGTTACTGTGCAGTCTTGCAAAGAGAAGCATCGGCGATGCGCCGAAGCCAGAAAACGGCAACGGGCTCAAGAGACTGCTGAAGAACGTGAACAACGGTTAGCTTACCCAGAGTGGGACGATGAGACTGTGCAAAATGCTAAAATGTGTAATACATGCCGACCAAGTCTGAGGGAACAAAAAGTTCCGTTATACAGTTCGTCTGAAGAATCGCCGGAAGAACAGCCGTAACCATTGTGTGTCATGTGTTACTCCCAAATTATCGAACCACACAAGCTACCATGCGGCCATTGCTAACGCAATTTACCAGACTTAACCGGAGCTAAGCCACTGCCATTTTTTTTTTACTGTTCGTTCTAGTCCATTAAGATTACCTTTTGCAAATACATTACTCAATGCCTGACAAAAACTTTGTCTTCATGTCTCTGTAGGCCTTCCAATAAAGCGAGAAGTTTGCCAGTTTCCGTGCTATTGCTGTGCTCTAGGCGCCACTAACAAGTTGCGCGTTGTGACTTTTCATTTCACTGGCCTCCCAATATTTTTGCAACTGCGCTCTAAAGAGTACTACGCAAAGCGTCTATTTGTATATTGTTACGAAGTGCTTCCGAAGAAAGCAAAACACTCGCGCGAAAAAGATAAAGTGATAGTGCGGGAACCGAACCCTTTCGCTTGCTAGCCGGGCAATCTAACTCTGCGCCGCTGAGGAGCTTTCGTTTAGCGTGATATTTTTCGAGATGTTAGGCACGTGCCTCATATCTTAGAATGGGCAGCAAATAGAAATTGTTGATAGCAAAGAGCTTACATTGTTAATCAGAACTACAGGGTGGCACTACTACCTACTTCTACTACTTTTCGCTACTATGTAACTGTATTACTTACCACTACTATATAGCACTAATCACTTGCTCTACTTAGTATGACCATCGCTTAATAACATCACTTATATGCTCACGTCAATGCTGTGGCATCACATCTTATGGGTACTGAAGAGACCCCTATAAAACATATCGACTAGAAGTTAACACGAAACAAACACGCAGTGTACAATTTACTCACTGTATCCTTCCGGGCCAAACACGAAAAACGTCCACAAAGAGTTTTTAAGTGCGAGCGCAGCCACCGAACCTTTGTTACTGGCTACCAAATTATAGAACATACACTGAAAAAAAAAAAAAAGAACAGATCGTTGCGAAATCATCCTCGATGGCCCAAATCAGGAAAACATACATGTGGTCAAACGCAAAGACAAGTGTTACGAGAGAAAGTCTGTGTTGCTAACACCATATATGCAGCTGACGTCTTCGGACGCCAATGACGTAATCCCCAACGTTATGAAAAATCAGGCACCCTACACGACCAAATGGGATTAGACATGGTCACGTGTCCAGGTAGTGACTCGGTTATACACCAGCTCAACATACCAACTACATTACAAGAAGCTTGTCGGTATGCAGATTAAGTATTAGATTGACCTTTGCTAAGCTTCAAGGTCACCCCAAGTTTGAGCCTAAAAAAGTAGATTCCTGCTCTAATATGCGCCACCATCTAGCTACGAGATTGTTTGGGTCTTAAGGTATTCGCAGTGTCTGAACACTCATTTTTAGGTAGCCCTTCGTTTTATGATTTTGTTGTCATTGGTTAGATTTGTATCTAGTGATATGATTTATTTTGACATCACAGTCCATTTGCTTCAATCCAGACTCGATTGCTCTCCTCAGGATGCATTGCCTTTGCAAGTCGATTCATTTTTGTTTATTTCACAATGTTCTTTGGCGACATGTTTTATGTAGTGCTCTCACAATCAGGATGGTAATCAGGCTTCAAATGCGTCACCAAAGGCGGAGAAAGGGAAAGGCAAATATATCACAGCTTTCTCTTACGTGTAAGTGTGGCTCGAATATATATTTATTTTAATTTGTATATTTGTCTTCAATCACTGAGCTAAGCGTCCCGTGCTTCCACTTCCGTTTTCGCGACTTCTCAGAATCTCGTTTCAACAACGATTTTGTTCTTCAAAAGAATTAGACAAGATTTAATTTCGCTTTGACCAAAAGATGCTCGACGCCTGATCTAATAATAATGAAAACGAGTTCCTCTTTCGGGTCTGATTTCACAGGCACGTTATTTTCCACTTAAAAGAAGGAGCTCACGTTATGCAAATTTTTAAAGCTGTAACTAATTTCTGGTCAGATTAAATGAATTGGAAAGCAGTTTTAATATTCTCAAAAATGATTTCTTTAATCTTGCATGATAACCATTAAACGTCCCCAAGGAACATTGCATGTTGGGCGTTCATCATTGGTCAATGCAGTTTCAAAAAAGCGATTTTATTTTTTTACTTCCAGCTCTATAATCTGAAACGCGAGTGTGTCAAAAGCGTCTAAGTTTGTTTAAATTGGAAAGGGTGAGTAAACATCGAGAGCGCCCTTTTCATGATACCATACCTTTATGGAATACACATTCTAACTAACTGATATAAAGGCAATAATATTGCATTTTGAAAAACTCCCATTGCGGTCGCAGTATCACGCTCACCTACCTAAATAGATGTCTCGAGCAGCAGGTGAATGGGGAAGTCCATGCTTACGGCCGAGCACATAACCAGAGCTGGCAGTCTTAAAGACTGCTAATTCTCTGGCTTACACGTGTACAATCACAATGACCACGTGAACATACCTCCGGAGAGCGCTTGCAGAGAGGACGCACCAATATCTGCTACGTGTACAGTGTGGTGCGGGTTCGAATAGATCATGCTAGCGCAACTAGGATATTGAATTTCCGACCACATCGACATGGCCAGGCACTTCAATTTCAGGAAGTCCATGTCAGACACAGGCAGACAAACTCTAATGCCACCTGTGGCAGACGCACAAGGACGACACGCGTGGTAAACATCTGGGATTCTAAAGACCAACAGCATTCTGAGAGTTAGACGCCGCTTTGTCTTAGATGATATGATGCTGCTGATAATTCACGTATCTTTTTTTATTTTCCTGTTTTATACAGTTTGGATTTAGAATTCATTTCTAATATCTAGGTGAATGAAAACTAGAAACATAAAATCTTTCATGAGATGCATTTTTTGAGAACAAAATTAGCCAGATTACAGGGTTAAACAATGCTGATGCTTATTCCGGAGGTAGCAATTGCATCATTTATTAAGAGCCAAGCATACTGCATTTAAACTTTCTCGTGTAAGTTCTTATTCCAGATAAATTTTATTCAGACACTGCAATGACCTCTATATTATTGAATACAAGCATCTAGTCGAAAAAATTCAATTATTTTTTTAAATAATGAATGCCTGTATTTAAATTTGCTTCCTAACTCGTAAGATGCGTAAAGAAAGTCGCCTTACAGTGTCATAATCTGAATCCTAATTTCAGTTCTGATATAGGCACCGGTGCGTATTTATTTTCTATTGTTCACTTTAAGAGCAAGAGTGGCTATTTGACAGAACAGGTTCTAACTGGCAACTGTTATTCAAGATTGACGCAGCAATAGAGTAAGGCACAAGCGAAACGTTTTATAAAAAAAATTAAGACGTACGTTGAAGATATCAATCAAGATCATCGCATATTTCAGTGAATCTTCTTTCTGAAAGAAATGAAAATTTTCAGTTAAAGCAAAGATCCTTATTCAGGCACGAAGCCGACTCACTAGATGCTTTTACGTGTTCTCGTTAACGTTTTTTTTTTGTTTTTTTTTTGACAACTTTTATAAACCATCTGTGCAGAGACAGATATTTACCGAGCCCCAAAACATAGCAAAGGAAAAGGTATCATGACCTTGGCGAGCTTATTCCATCAATTTAAATTATATTGTTTAAGTGGCAAAGAAGAGCAACAGTGGAACTGTTTCTCGCAAGCTCAACTATAAAGGCTCATGAACAACCAAGATGATTTCACTGGCTAGTGAACAAAAAATTACAAATTTTATAATAACTATTTCTAATTGCCAATGTTTAGCATTAGTTACTCACTTTGGGCTTAACTCCTTTTCATCAATTTACATCTGGTTCAGAAGTATTACTACATAGATTTCTATGGGCATTTTACTGAATTAAAATTTTCCTTAACTTTGTTAAGCAAACTGCCTAACACCTTTGTTGTAATCTTTGTTGAGTTATTACAAGTGATTTCCCATTAATTGGGGGGGGGGGGGGGGGCTAACTAGATTACAAATTTCATTTATGAGGCTTCATTCTGTGGAGGCCTCTCGCTTCCATCCGCAACCAGTATAGGGGGGACTCCGTCTCCCCTTTTGCACATGCCAAGTTTGGCAGGTGGCTACAGCGTGGACCAAGAATGGTGAAGAACAGCTGAGTCTTCGCTGCACCAACCGTGGAATGCAGCAGGTGGCGCTCACAACCTGGCATGAATCGACGCTAGCTTGCGGTGCCGACGGGGCAAGCAAGGCTAACGTGTCTAACAGCCCTGCTTTGCAACACGACGGTATCAGCCATCACCTCATAGATGAACTTCCGGAGCCTATACTCGTTTAGGCTCCTACGTCAGCGCGATATGTAAGCTGACGTATGGCATGACACAAAAAGAATGATTACGAGAAAGCCCGTGACTCAGTCGAAACCTCGCAATCGTGCTGGCATTGCCAAATCAGGTTGTAGATGAGCCGTGTGTGCAAGTACTGGAAGATATTTATAGCGACTGCACAGTAACGAACTTTCAGAATAAAGGAGGTAAAAAAACTGCTATGACGGAAGGAGTTAGTACAATTTTCCCCAGTACTATTCAAAGCTTGCTTACAGGAAGTATTCTGAGACTTGGAATGGGGTTAGTTAGGAATAAGTGTTCATGGAGCATGCCTCAGTAATCTGTGATTCGCTGGTGACACTGCCTTGCGACGTAACTGAAGTGATGAATTGCATATAATGATGGATGATCTCGACAGTAAAAGTAGAAAGGTGAGCCTAAACATTAATATGCATAAGGCCAAGCTAATATTGAACAGTTTCGGGAATTAAGAGCCTCTTAAAATAGCTAGCGAAGCGCTGGAAGTGCTAGACGATTTTTTTTTTTTTTTTTCAGTTAGGACAGGTACTAACCGCAGATCCGGACCATGAAAGGGAAATAACACAGAGAATAATATTTAGAAGGGGGACCATTTTGCAAGTACTCATAGATTTTGACTGGCCGCTTACCGGTATCACTCAAGGAGGAAGTATGTAACAGTTTCATATCACCTGTGCTCACCTGTGGGGTTGAAACGTGGAGGCTAACAAAAAGGGTTCAACTTAAGTTGAGAACCATGCAGAGAGCTATGGAACGGAAAATGATATGTGTTACATTAGGAGATATGAAGCGTGCAGAGTGGGTCAGAGAAATAACTCAAGTTAATGGCATTCTAGCAGAAATTAAAGATAAGAAGAAATGGGTATGGGCAGGGCATGTTGTGCGAAGAGAGGATAATCAATCGTCGCTGAATTCCAAGAGAAGCAAAGCGTAACAGGGGGCGGCAAAAAGTTAGGTGGGTAGATGAGGTGCCGTTAAGAAGTTCGCAGAGATCACGTAGATGCGGCTAGCATATGACCAGTTTAATTGGAGTAATATTAGATAGGCCTTCGCCTTTCGGTGGGTATAGTCCGGATGCTGCTGCTGCTGCTGCTGCTGCTGCTGCTGCTGCTGCTGCTGCTGCTGCTGCTGCTGCTGCTGCTGCTGCTGCTGCTGCTGCTGCTGCTGCTGCTGCTGCTGCTGCTGCTGCTGCTGCTGCTGCTGCTGCTGCTGCTGCTGCTGCTGCTGCTGCTGCTGCTGCTGCTGCTGCTGCTGCTGCTGCTGCTGCTGCTGCTGCTGCTGCTGCTGCTGCTGCTGCTGCTGCTGCTGCTGCTGCTGCTGCTGCTGCTGCTGCTGCTGCTGCTGCTGCTGCTGCTGCTGCTGCTGCTGCTGCTGCTGCTGCTGCTGCTGCTGCTGCTGCTGCTGCTGCTGCTGCTGCTGCTGCTGCTGCTGCTGCTGCTGCTGCTGCTGCTGCTGCTGCTGCTGCTGCTGCTGCTGCTGCTGCTGCTGCTGCTGCTGCTGCTGCTGCTGCTGCTGCTGCTGCTGCTGCTGCTGCTGCTGCTGCTGCTGCTGCTGCTGCTGCTGCTGCTGCTGCTGCTGCTGCTGCTGCTGCTGCTGCTGCTGCTGCTGCTGCTGCTGCTGCTGCTGCTGCTGCTGCTGCTGCTGCTGCTGCTGCTGCTGCTGCTGCTGCTGCTGCTGCTGCTGCTGCTGCTGCTGCTGCTGCTGCTGCTGCTGCTGCTGCTGCTGCTGCTGCTGCTGCTGCTGCTGCTGCTGCTGCTGCTGCTGCTGCTGCTGCTGCTGCTGCTGCTGCTGCTGCTGCTGCTGCTGCTGCTGCTGCTGCTGCTGCTGCTGCTGCTGCTGCTGCTGCTGCTGCTGCTGCTGCTGCTGCTGCTGCTGCTGCTGCTGCTGCTGCTGCTGCTGCTGCTGCTGCTGCTGCTGCTGCTGCTGCTGCTGCTGCTGCTGCTGCTGCTGCTGCTGCTGCTGCTGCTGCTGCTGCTGCTGCTGCTGCTGCTGCTGCTGCTGCTGCTGCTGCTGCTGCTGCTGCTGCTGCTGCTGCTGCTGCTGCTGCTGCTGCTGCTGCTGCTGCTGCTGCTGCTGCTGCTGCTGCTGCTGCTGCTGCTGCTGCTGCTGCTGCTGCTGCTGCTGCTGCTGCTGCTGCTGCTGCTGCTGCTGCTGCTGCTGCTGCTGCTGCTGCTGCTGCTGCTGCTGCTGCTGCTGCTGCTGCTGCTGCTGCTGCTGCTGCTGCTGCTGCTGCTGCTGCTGCTGCTGCTGCTGCTGCTGCTGCTGCTGCTGCTGCTGCTGCTGCTGCTGCTGCTGCTGCTGCTGCTGCTGCTGCTGCTGCTGCTGCTGCTGCTGCTGCTGCTGCTGCTGCTGCTGCTGCTGCTGCTGCTGCTGCTGCTGCTGCTGCTGCTGCTGCTGCTGCTGCTGCTGCTGCTGCTGCTGCTGCTGCTGCTGCTGCTGCTGCTGCTGCTGCTGCTGCTGCTGCTGCTGCTGCTGCTGCTGCTGCTGCTGCTGCTGCTGCTGCTGCTGCTGCTGCTGCTGCTGCTGCTGCTGCTGCTGCTGCTGCTGCTGCTGCTGCTGCTGCTGCTGCTGCTGCTGCTGCTGCTGCTGCTGCTGCTGCTGCTGCTGCTGCTGCTGCTGCTGCTGCTGCTGCTGCTGCTGCTGCTGCTGCTGCTGCTGCTGCTGCTGCTGCTGCTGCTGCTGCTGCTGCTGCTGCTGCTGCTGCTGCTGCTGCTGCTGCTGCTGCTGCTGCTGCTGCTGCTGCTGCTGCTGCTGCTGCTGCTGCTGCTGCTGCTGCTGCTGCTGCTGCTGCTGCTGCTGCTGCTGCTGCTGCTGCTGCTGCTGCTGCTGCTGCTGCTGCTGCTGCTGCTGCTGCTGCTGCTGCTGCTGCTGCTGCTGCTGCTGCTGCTGCTGCTGCTGCTGCTGCTGCTGCTGCTGCTGCTGCTGCTGCTGCTGCTGCTGCTGCTGCTGCTGCTGATGATAATGATGATAATTATGGTGGTGGTGGTGGTGGTGGTGGTGGTGGTGGTGGTGGTGGTGGTGGTGGTGGTGGTGGTGGTGGTGGTGGTGGTGGTGGTGGTGGTGGCGATAACGGGACACCGTATTCATTCGAGCACGAAAATCCTTGCGGGACTTGCGGGACCTATCTACGCTTCTTTCAATAAGCAAAGTGTTGTCGAAATTTGCACTTTCGCGAATTATCACAAGATTAAGAGCATCGCTGTTCTCACTGTTTCACTTTGCGGTTTTGGTGCTCACTGATTACATTTTCTTTCGAGTCGAAAGCGAAAGCTACGTGGCGGCGCCCATCGCTTCTTCATTAGTCTGCAGCTTGCAACTTCTAGTGAGCGAGAGGCTTTACGCTACGCGGTCATCGTCGAATAAAAGCCTCGCATGCAACCGCGCTGTCGCGTACTTCCTTGCATGATCCAGGCTCTAAATGAAGTACATGTAAGCCGAGTAACAAATAACCGGTATACATCGCTGCACTGAAATCAAGAGGACTCCAAGAAACTAAGAACGAAATGTTTATCTTGTGTCCGCGCTCCCCACTGGTTGTGTTTCCAAGCTATGTGCATTAAGTGCGAGACTAAATCGAGCATAGATGAAAGCAGAAGCTACCAATTGACCGCTGTGCCGATGTCACGACTCGAACACCTCCAGCTGAATGCGACGCCTCTATAGAGAGAGGCCAAGTATATGCGATGATCCGTTGAGATATTCATATCTGGAAGTAGGTGGACTCTGTAACTTATACATATACCTTTCTTAATAAGGTCCCGAACTACCTGGAGTTCAGTGGGTAGGAACAAGCTATGCAGAATGCTTATTTTTAGCAATCCTTTCCCATTACATACAAGGTCCACTCCGGATTAGTGAAAGAGACGGCCAAAACCATACAATAAACATCTGCAAAATATTTCGGAAGCAGCTGATACGGCCGCTCCTGGAAAAATGCGCTGCATCAGTCTGACAGTGGAATGAATTGTACCGACGTGAGCAGGCTTGTCTACAGCGTTCGAATTCAGGTCTACGGACTAGAATACGAGAAATCTTAAAGCAGTTAATGGTCTCATAAGTTATATTTACACTGTATCTTTGCTGCGTAGTTATACACTGACGATAAAAGCCCGAGCATAGCCCCAATTAAATGCGAAAATTTTACAGCTATTCAAGCCTACTCGTCTCCATATCTAGACATAAATTACTTTCGATGGCTGTTCTTCACATTTAAAAGAAGCCCCCCACTTTTTGCGCAGCAGCTACAAACCAATAAAGCGACGTGAACAGCAATAACGTAACCAACAAACTAAAACATAATAAAGATTACAGGCATGCGAAAGTTTTGCAGCGGCGGGTTACCTTCGTGTTCCGCGTTTTTGCGTCTTGCAGAGCGTTTTTGCGACTTGAGATTGTAACATGAATGAAAGAAATTGTCTTTTCGCAAAAGCGCAAAGCAAATACAAATTACCTTTACTAAGCTGGACTCTAAAGTCAGTAGACGCGTCTAAAATCATGTATTTTACGGACAATTAGAAAAAGTTGGCCAGTACGTACTAGGCTCAAGAGAAAATCTAACTGCACGAGAAAGATTTAATGTCTAGAAGTGCATTCGCAAAGAGCGCGGAAGAATGTCTCATCAGTAAATAAAATAGCTCATGCTTCTTCAGCCTGAATTCACAGCTCGTGTTGTAGGCAAATACTGAGTCAGTTGATGCCTACCGCCTCTAATAAACGTTACAGCGGTTCATATTTTAAGCATTTCTAGTCTGATGGGCGCCGGAAATGCCGGCAGGAAACGTTGGCAGGAAATGTTCGCACGAATTGACAGTTCCGAGTCTTGAAACTAGTCCACCTCGGGATCGCGAAAACCGATTGTAATTCTCCTTGGTTAGCTTGATGAGATTCATAGCGATGACAACGCGATGCAGTCAGTGACAATGATTATGATGACGGTAGCGACAGAGGTGATGATATTAGTGATGACAATGAAGATGCGGTTAGCGAAAACCTTGCAGTAAAGTGGCATTCGCGATTTTCTCTCCTAAGCACACTTACATGCAGTGCTGTAATTTTTTCTTTTGTTTATGAGAACCACATTTCTGTTGCATTACATATCTGCGAAATGCAAAGAAGATTTAAAAACCGCTGCGCAATTAGCACGCTAAAAGTGATAAGCAGGACCGCTACTGTGGGACACGGTAAACATAGGGATGAAATCTTTCGAAATCTGCTAAGCAAAGAGTGCCAGGTATCAGCCCCTACAGATATTCAGAAGTGAAAATGCTTGACCACACCTGAAACTCTTGGTTGTGGGAACAAAGTTTCGATAATGTGACACTCTGACGTGGAAGGTTTGCTGCGATCCATTTAGTGGCTTCTGTCCACGGCTCCCAATGCCTGTCCTCGTTCGTGTAGTATATTCACTGTGTTAACAGTTTAAACGAAAATCCCTTTATATGTGACTGACACCTCACACGTATACTCTTGAGCATACAGTTGTACATATGTTGCCGCATTACGTGAGAGACTACCCAACAAGAATAGAAATTACAGGACTCTGCTTCTTAAGAGAGGAAATTGCGGAAGCCACTCTAAAGGACGGTTTCACGAACTGCGTCATTTTCACCCCTACTCTCATCATCACTATCGCTACAATCATCAGCATCAACCATATGCAAAGTCATTATCAGCGCTAGTACTATCACTGTCACTGAGTACATAGTCGTTGTCATCGCTACTTTTAATCTCACGCTAGTGAAAGAGAATTATGATCGGTTTCTCACGAGCCAGGCCTCGCCTATCACAGGGATGCCAGACCTGCTCGAATTTATTTTTTAGACTATGCATTGGTTTGTCATGATAGCAAAAGTGGCTTCAGAACCTCCCGACCGGCCCTCAAGGGTACAGCCCTTGTTTTCTTTGAGGGAGTTTCAATGTCACAAAGCCAGGCTAAACGTGGCTGATCATGATGTCTCTCTCTATATATATACGTAGCCATGTGCGCTTAATGCTGTGATTGTGGTTTGTTTTTGTGAAACAGTAGGTGATAAAGCCAGATAATAAAGAAAATAAAAAATAGTTTGCGCTCTCGACTGATGATCGGAAAGATAGTGGTTCGAATACCGGTGGAGACATTTTGTTTTCTCAACTTTCAGTTCTTGGGAACATGTCCGCAGCCCATGAGCGGACACAGGCTTCCACCTTAAAAGCCCTGTTTTAGCAAAGCCATGCGAACATGCCTGTGTAGACTATGGGTAGCATATCTGATTGGACTCCAGAGACCCAGGTTCCATCCCAAACTGAGAGGCCCTGAGTCGGCAGGCTCTGTGAACTTGGCCGAGTCATGCGATCTTGGGACATCACGCGACCCGCATACAAATGGGAGCTCGGCTTTGTAACCTGCCACTCAGAGCTCTTCAATACTACCAGTTACGAAACTTCCCGTAGGGCCCATGTATAAAAATTCGGCGATTTTGATTGGTCAAAATTAGGCTGTGTACGAATATTGGGACCGCCTGTGGCCTTTAAAGAAATTGGGCGAAGTTACAAACTTTCAGATTGTTGATAATTCACAACCGCCTGGAAAATAAAATTGGATGAAAACTTGCATAGAGAAAATTTCTTATTTGAAACCTTCTAGAAATCTCTGCCGTCGAGGTAATTGAGATGGAAGAGAAGAAAGAAAAAGTAATTACCATAAGGTAATGAAGGCAACAGCGGAAGGCTTCTATTGACCGCTTCTAGATGGCGCAACACGTCATCGGCACCAGAAAAGTTCATACAAAAACTGGTCATCTTTTGAAGCAGTTTCCCAACTGGTATTATCCAAAAAGTCCCTTGCTACCGACCACCTGCAGCAGTAATGTTCGCGATTTGTCGCTCACAACGAAAATGCCGAAGCCGGATTTCTTGACGTAACGGGATTGCTAATTAAAGCGGTCCCGTTAATATGCGACCTTTATGCCGAGAAACGAGCCACTTTTTCTTCGTTTCTTTCTTACCCAAGCTATCTCATATACTTTTGTTCTTACCGGGGATGTGCCGCATTGCATCTGGCTAATAGAATCGATGTGGAACACCTGAAAACAGCAAGAATAAAACAAACATCAACAGCGACGCTTTCTTGTCTTTACCTTTACTTAAGCCGACATTGCGGAAGAAAAGCTCTGAAGGCCGTTGATACTCTGTCATGAAAACTGATTGTTACGAAATCAAGTAAACAAAGGAAAAATTGAGGAGAGATGAAGCGCTACGTTTAAATGGCATTTTCTTTGATGAGGTGCTCATTTACATACCGTCCGCCTCTAACATAACAAGCACAAAGAGGAAAAATTGCAAAATTTGAGTAAAAAATTGTGAAACGATATTTACTGAAGCTAGGTATTCTCACCTCCGCACTAACATTTTTGTCTGGGCTTCACTACGTACAAGTTATCTGAAGATAAACGTCGTGTGTATCTTCTTCCCCTTGAAACTGATACATGCGAATGCCTAAAAAATATATCATGTTTGGGGCTTTGACCTACCGCGCTTCATCCCGCCTATGTCGTTTGGGTGCACCTATTGCGAAGGCTGAACGGTGCATGTGCGGTTTAGAACGCACCGTCATAGTTTGCCCTCATTGGATACAATGACAAACTGCTGTTTGTAACACTAGATTTATATCATGGGGTCAACGCATAAAAGCTAACTTATTCTAAAACTCCCAATGATGACATCTGCAGTATGTTTTCACTCTAGTTAGGCATTAAAATCATTTCTGAGTTCTTTAAAATTTTTCTTTGATTCGCTAGCACTAGCGACTAAGATATAATGTCTTCTTTAGATTCATATTCTTTTTTAAAAAAGCCTCATAACTCCCTTTTTTTTTTTTCTCACCAACGACACTTCACCTTCAGCCTAAATATTTCGACACCAGCACAATTCACCTTCGCAATAACAAAAACGTTTCGAGACAATGAGGAGATAACTTACCATTCCACTTTTCAGAACACATTTGTTTCCAATGGTGGGAAGGCGAAATGTACAACAATCAGCTGGAATCATGCACAAAGCAAATATATTTAGTAAAACTGCAAAAAAAATATAAATAGAATGACTCTGTATCGTTTGACGCACAAGTGCGAAACCAACGCTTATATACAGCTCAGAGTGTTTCGGCAATATTGACCTGGCACTCATCAAGAAAGAGATTAAAGGGCGACATAAAAAAAATTATCAGCCTTAGTACACCCATTGCAATGCGAATGTCTCTGCTATATTCCTCCAATTAACCAGGATCAGGTACCAGCTACGGACTTAAAAAGCTTATACCGTCGCGGGATCGCAAAGCCGGATTCAATATACACAAATTGGCACAACGGCTACTATCCCTGCGGCACTTGCACTATCTTTAGCGTCAGCAGAATGCTGATTACGCTACTAATAGGCGACGGATCGATAATACACTACTGTCAGCCAAAGTGGTTAGTTCAAATGCAACACAACGACAGCTGACAAAATTTGCAATGCTTTACTTCCCACTGTAAGCTTCTGTGCCCTTCCGAGAGTATTGAACGTTGCTTTAGAACTCTTGGTTGTAATTCCCGAGTTCACTGATATATTTTGTGTGTCTCTGTTCTCTCTTAAGCTTCATAATTCGTCTCCTGACTTGCACAACGATAAAACAAGGCTACCTCATCAGAAAATGAAAATGTAAAATGATGATGGTGAAAAACGTTTATTGAAAGCAAAGAGGGAGGCGGAATTGTGGGAAGGATGGTCGGATCCTTAGCGCGGAATTCTGTTGGCGCTCCCGCCCTCACTCTTTCGAGAATGCTCTCGGTCCTCGAGGCCCGAGCTGGACAGGGCTACACCCAATCCTCCCCACGTTGGCTCTATTATAGTGAATGAGGTAATATTGGCCTGGCAGGCCCATACCGTATGGCATAAATCTGCTTTCTGCCTGCAAAATTTACAATCCATTTAGAATGATTCTGACTCATTGAAGCTTTCCTGGATTGTTAAATGGCATCGTTTTATTCGACGTAAATTACACTGTTCGGATTTGTGCAATCATTTAGATGTAGGCGGAACTTTTGTTTCGATAAGCGCAAGTGCTGTAATATGTCGGAAGAGGTTAATAATGACGGTGGAAGTCCGAGATAATCTCAACACTGATCTAAGTCTTCTGATTGCAATTATCAACATACCTTCAGTGAAGGCGCGTCGAAAAGCACTTAACCTTTGCACTTCGCTGTCTGACACCTTTCCTGATTGGTGCTGATCGTGCTTACAATTTCTGAGTGTAATATCCTAAGGGCTGTGCATTTGCTCTTGATATTTCACGGTACCTTACGCTATGCAAATATGCTACATCCTTCCTTGTGCAGCAGTGTATACATGACGACTAAGCATTCCATTAATGGAAATGGCTTCCTCGTGTGAATATATCATCACCATTCCCTTCATCATCAGCCAGACTATACCACTGCAGTGAGAAGACCTGTCCGTTATCATTTAATTTAACAGGTCCTGTGCTACCTATATCCACTTGACCACTGCGAATTCAACCTCATTCACCCACCTAATTATCTGTCCCCCAGTGCTAGCTTTCCTTCCCTTAGAAAATTGGTGTATTCATCCCTGTGTCTGATTTTCAAGTCTACATTTCTTTTTTGAAGGTAAGAGAGGGTGGTATTTCTCATTGCACACTTTCAATAGCTGTCACCGAGCCATTCTTAAGTGGCGACAGTCCGCAGTTCACGCAAGAGAGCGCACGTTGTCCTTTTTTCCTTCGGCGAGGAAAGAGCGAATGGTGTCCGACGGTAGCATGTTTTGGTTCATATTTGTTTAAAGGAAAACTTGCGATTTCAGCCCCACACGGTCCAGTAAGCTGATTTTCTCATTCATATCTTATCCCCGACAATCTCACTACTACCCGCGTGCCTCTATAAGTAGCTAGTTATATTTGGGTGCGACGTTGGTATAACGAAGCTTGCAGGACTCGGGGTCACCGAAGAGATCGTGGTGGTGCACTGCGTCTTATACGAAGAAGCACAGTGCAGCAAGGAATTGCATACGAAATCTATCATGGACATTGTGTCATGCGTAGTGAACTTCACTCGTTCAAGAACGCTTAACCACCGTCAGTTCACTTCTGTGTTGCAAGAGATAAAAGGCAACACTCATATGGAGATTCTATGCCGCACAAACGCGTGCTCGTTCAGCCAAATACATGTGCTCAATAGAGTTTTTTTTTTTTTTTTTTTTACCCCAGAAAGGAAACCGACTGCTTCTTGAAAGTGCAATGTAATCCAATCGACCGTGCATTTCTGACAAACTAATGCTATCCCCGGAACATCTTTAACGCATAGCTTTTGGGAAAACGAGAAAAATATAATGGCAGAGAGTGAAGGTGCTCGTCTATTTTCGACGAAGTTAGAACTTAGGCGGTGCCATTGAAGAGCGGCAACTCTGAACTACTTTCCACCCCTGTAATCTCTAGGACACGTTACCCAAGAATATTCGATGCTTAACAAGATTTTCTCCGAAATCTCAATAAAAAATAAACTTAGTTTGAATACATCCGCGAACTTTCAATAAAAGTTCAAAATTCTCCCTTAATTCTAAGTTGTAAGGATTTGTGATTCTGAGCCAAAGTTCTGCGAGCTATATATTCTATTTCCTGAAACTGAAAAACCGTGTTCTGCGTTTAAGAATGGTAACCGGGCTCCTTAGAGAAAGCATGCGAATCATCATCGCACAAGATCTAAAGCTTGGCCCGCATGAAGCATTTTTTGCACGCGAAATCACGCTGCGCGCCAAACGCCCCAGCCGGCGTCGACGAATTCACTTCCGCATGGTCAGGAGCCGAGCCAGAAGAGCGCCGTTTAATCGGATCGCCCTAAAGTGTCTCGATGCGAACGCACCCCTCCGGGCACACGCATCTATGGGTCTCCCTGTCGCCGCGAAATTTGAGCTGTGATTTCTCTCTCTCTCTATTCTGCGTCATTTGTGCCAAAGAAACGTACACAGTCATCACTTCCAACAGCTATGGATGTAAATACTGAAGCCATAGCACACGGAAGGCGTCTGGGTTCTGGCAAGGCAAGCAGCTCATTAACGACTTTTGAGCTCAACACGAACGATCGCACGTGGTCCCTGTCGGCGGCCCACCTTGGCCTTCACCGACCTCGCTCTCCTGCAACAATTTTGAGCGACTGCGACTTGAAAATGCTATAAAACTGACCCCTCGACAATCCGCTAAGAGTGAGATTCAATGTTCTCCGGACGGGTCCCTTCCCCAGAAACTCCTCGCTGCCATTACAATTTCTGATTTTCTTGAGCATCCATCTTCGCTAGGCATTTATAGAGGTAGCACACGCTTCTCAGCCTACTACCCAACAATGAACACTCATGCTTTCTTCCCACTGCTGTATTTTGTAGCGCGTTAATTAAGGCGAAAGCCTTTATTGCCTCATCGTTGTCAGCAAAAGTGTCACGCTTTTGCGGCGGCTCTGATTGGTCGAGACAGGATTACGTCATGGAGGTCTCGACCAATCACAGAGCATCACCACAGTATGCGCCCATGCGTGCTTTATATAGCCATATGCCAATGACCAATCACTAATCAGTGACTAATTAATTATTAAACAATTATCAATAATGGCAAAAAATTATTAATTAATCATGAATTATAAATGAGTATTAATTACTAATGGCATAGTTGCATGGTTGATTGATTAATTAATTACTAATCCATGCCGCACACCATGGTCGTATGTCATTCAATGATCAATTACTAACTAACGACTAATTCATTAAATAATTACTGACTAATAAATAATTATTGACTAATGCCTAACTAACCAATAATTACTAATTAATGCCGCGCACCCGGTAAAATCAACCACACAACCGTAAACGGAGAACAACTGCGAAGATACAAGAAGCGCGATCTCGTTGCTAATGAGCTAATGTCATCTCCCCGAAATGCTTGCACCTAAGGACAGGCGCAAATTTAGCGCAAAACTCAGGCTTTCGCCTTTCATCACTTCAGTTGCCAACCTGTCCTTGAATTTTTTTTTTCTTTTTTCCAATCTACTGCCTTTTCGTTAAGCAGCTGAATCCCGTCAACGCTGCCGAAGTCCGGTTCGCAGGCATCTGACGCCGAAAAAAAAATCACTGCACAGCATCTATGTGCGTCTACGTTGCCATAAAAAGGAACTGCCGGTTCCGATAACTTCCTAATTTCTTATGGTTCGGAGACGACGGTACTCAGAGGATGCTTGAAAAAGCATCCCTGGAGCTATACCAAAAAAATGGAGCCTGAGGTCTGCTGACAAGGCAAAACGCTCCTTAGCGAGATTTAGAATAGGGGGACCAACAGGTTATGGGGATGGGGTAGTTGCGGGGCACCATGCGCCTACCCGCGCGAAATGGTGCGATGACAGGGCGAGAGTTGGCAATCACACAACAATCGCACTCGCGCTCCGCTGTTACACTAATCACTAAAATATAGGATAGTTTTTCCTAATGAAGCAAACTGGCTGCGACTGCGGTTTGAAAGCCTCATAAAATTGACTCCCTTGACAATGCGCTGAGCGCGCGACTCTGTACTGTACTTCGGAGTCAGTGACTTCCATAGATGTGCTCCGCGCTGCCATTACCACCCCTACTTTTTGAGTCTAGTATAGCTAGTTCAGTATAGCCTTGAGCAGCTACCTTCAAGAGGCATTTAACGAGATAACGGGGTAGATGCGCCACCGTCGATGACGCACGCCGGGAAAGCTGCTTATTCAGTGCTGGAGTCGAGGTCAGCAGCTGCGCCACCACGTATGACTGTTTCCTCGAGTCGCGTGCGCGACTCCTTCGAACGGCAAGGCTCCACCCAGAATCCCGTGACGACACCTCCGACTCTCACTGGCCCTCTGCCGCACCTCTCCCCCGTGGCTTTGGCAAAAACGTCCTTTCGGACGGCGGAAAAACTTATCCGCTGCCATTGACGCCGACTAATCGCCTAGAAAAACGCTCCATGCGGGCCACGCTTAATGCCGGATATTATTACGAAAGCAATACTATGACAGCGAAAACTAGACCTCGGGCGACCGCAGCTACGCCGTGAAGAGGTGTGAAGAGGCGAAGCTACGGTCTGCCGTCGTGGATGGATTCCACAACACGATAGTCAGTGCGTCCATTCCAAATTTGCAGGATTCCCTGCAAGCTGAAGAAGCAGCAATTGCCCTAGCAATCACACACTCCTCTGCTGAGTATATCTTCTCAGACTCCAAAACAGCAATTAGTAATTATGCCCATCGCAAAATCCACTCCCCGGCCGCAAACATTCTAGCATCATCCCCTCCACCGGATCACCTCATCACCCTCCTCTGGGTCCCTGCGCACAGCGAGCACCCAGGCAACACGGCCGCTCACTCCCAAGCCCGAGCATTCGTCAACCGGGCTGAGAGCGACCTGGTGCCTTCGTCTGGCAGTGCCAGAGATCGGCTTCTTAACTACCACGACCTCACCGTATTTTATAGAAATCCCGCCTGCTGTACCCTCCTCCGCATAAATCTCTTCCCAAAAGCGACCAGGCTTTCTGGCGCAGACTTCAGACGGCCACAGTCATGACCCCTTTCCTTCTCTCGGTTATAAACCGTGGCGAAACCTCTCCTCACTGCCACTTGTGTCCTAGCACCAGAGCCGACTTTACTCACGTCTTCCTGAACTGCCCGAACAAACCCAAGCCCCCGTGGCAAGGGCCAAGACACCAGGAGCGATGGGAGGCTGCTCTGCGCAGCTCGCTGCCCGAGGTACAGCTTCTGACAGTGAGCTGGGCCCGAGGGGTCGCCGAAGCACAAAAGTGCCCGGCCATCTCGGCCTGAGGGCCCATCGTCGTCCTGCTCCCTCGCTTCCCTTTACCCCCCCTCACCTGGTTCTTTTTTGAATCATTAAAGTTGCTACCTACCTACCTACGGTCTGCTCGTAAAAAAATCAGCCTGCCATGACATATGAATTCACGCTACCCCTATGCCATGGACAGGAGCTGCCAACGCGGGTCCTTTCATATGGAAGGGTAATATCAAAATCAGCATGCCAGAACCGTTTGCATTCTCGTTACCCGTACGATACGCAGGCTCATCCATACGGCTTGGTTGAAGCGTAACTTCATATGTGGGCTGGTAGCTTACGCTCTCGCGTCATAGGGTGAGCTTAAGTGTCCCTAATAATGTAGCACCTTACACTGATAGGGCGCGATAGGGGAATAATGTAGCAGGCAAAAAAAGCCTCCGCCGTTGCTTTCTTTTCTTTCTTTTTCTATTTCTTTTAACACCTATTTTCTTTTAACGGACTGCGAAGTGCACACTCTGCGCAATGTCAGTGACCTCCTCCCCTCCCTATTTTTGTTATTTTCTAGGTCCTGGCACGCAGGAGAAGAGATGTTCTTAGCGTGGTGTTTATATTAGTACGGGTTCGAGACCCTTGACAAAATGATACGAATAATTGTCTTTAGACGGAATAAAAAATACAGTGCAATGGCATCAACAGTTTTTTTGTTCTAGTGCGCACTGCCAAGATATAGTGTAATTGCGTGCCCCCCTTACAGCTTTCTCGGTGATTATCTTACGATCAGTTGTATGAATCGATGTGTTTAGATGAGAATTGCACATTGCTAATGCGCTTGAATAGGATGAATTATAGGCAGTAGGACGAAGAGGTGCTCGTGCGTGTAGTCGGGTTCCGGTCGCTGAGGTGGGAGGATGTTTAACTGGGTCTCTTGTGCCGTCCTTGCGCGCTTTGCTAAAATCTCTGACCTATGGCGAAGCCGGCAAATGACACTACGTGATTCGTGCACTAGACTGTGTTGCGTGAAATTACGACTGAAAACGGTAAAAGATACATAGTCACATAAGTGGCTGGTCTGATAAATCCGGGCGTCGGCACTATATATAGGTTGCAGTTTTAATGTGTCTCCTTCAGGAATTGTTTAAGCGATGGCGTTGTCTTGAAGGAACCGTAATTGCTCTTTCGCTCTCTTATATCTCATATATTAGATGTACTATCGGTCTTATTCATGACTACGATAGGAGTGTACATGCAGGTGAAGTGCAAAAACTACAAATAGGAGAACGTAATGAATTCAAGTTGAAAACCACACTTTGTTCCGAGCTAATTGATACTTTCAATAATTGAACAGTTCTCCATCAGTTCCCTTATTTGCTGAGCAGTACGTTCTTAAGTGCTGCACTAAAATTGTTACCTATAAACAAAAGAGTATTTTATGGCTGTGACTAGATGTCATTGTATGCGAGAGGTGTGCATAATTGGACCTAACGGGGCTCAATCGAAGAAACATTGAGATTCATTAATTGAGAGTCCTTTATTTTGAAGGGAAGGCATGAGTCCTCTGCGGCGGAAATGCGGAAAGAGCTTTAGTCACATCTCTAGGTCCGAATGTGTGTACCATTTTTCTATGGCTGCACCCTATCAGATGGGCCTCAGTCAGCCTCCCTACTCAACCTTGATCAGGCAGTTTTGGCTTCTATATGTCGCTAACTAGAGCACGGAGCAGCGCGGCTCTGGAATCTGTCGGCTGGACACCATTCGCCCGGTTTCAAATGCAGTACACTGGCAGAGTCAAATGGTAAGGTCGGCGCCGCAGTGCAGACCGCATTGCGAGCACGTTACCGCGACAGTACGGGCTGTCGCTATTTCTCAAGAGTATATGGGTATACGCCGAGTCAGCATAACCCTTGTTGATAAAGACCACGTGGGACGGTTCAAGGCTGGTCTTGCACAAAACGAGGACCGGTGAAGTGATTTTTTTCATGCGGGAACGACTTGATTTATGAAGAAACGCACGAGCTCAGTGCATGGTGGATACTGAAGAGTAAAGCTGAGACGTGGGCGAGTTGTTATGCATTGATACTGGGCAACAGCGCAACAAAGGTGGCATAAGGACAAGGACGAGAGAGTTATTGTCTCGTTCTTGTCCCGTCTTTGTCGCCCTGTTCCCCAGTCTTTGTTGCCCTGTTCCCTAGTGTAGCTGCTGAGGAGGTTGTGTAGCATACAAGTTCTCTCCTGAAGGGTTGGTAAATTAAAAATGATCGTCCTATCTGGGGTAGCAGGAGCAGCAGTTCCCATCATATTATCACCGGGCATGGTGTACAAATTATTTCAATATCATTCCTTACCTGCGCATGCATGTGGAAGATGGTTGAATGCCCGTGTCTGCGGCCTCCTTTGAGGCAGCGAAATATTTCTTAGTAAGCCGCGCATCAATCAGTGAAGACTCATATTGGTTTCATTACAGTTCGCGGGAGGGCGCAAATGGTTCTAAGATTGTGAGAAGCTCAGAGCGCAGAGGGATACATAAACGAAGAAGGCACATTTTGGCGCTAGCCCAACACTGCGGCACGCTATCTGTGATGCCTGTTTTAACATCATATTCATTCGTAAAATGACCAACAAGGCAGGCGCCTTCTAGCTTGAAATTTCCAGTAATGTGACGGTGCTCCCGTGCTTATTCCTTCTCGGCTCGCGAAAGATATACTCCGATCGCTTCTCGGCGATATATCACTTATATCTCGCGACAATTTTTCCCTCCCCACAGGTTTTTGCAATTCAGCAGCTTCAGGATGTGGACTCAGATACTCTCAGCATCTACACTGATACTGCTCTCATTGGCGATGAAATTCATTCGTGCGCACGCGCTAACATTTTGTATTCCATATTTTAAACCCAGTGGTTGCATTGTCTGTGTACACGCTGAATACACAGACCCATAATTAAAACAATGTAGAATTTCAGGCGCCTGGCAGGGACATTGGAGTCCACAATATCAAACAAAGCACTGCAACTCAAAATAAAAACTAAAGGCCGACATATGCTTCCAACTCAAATTATGTGGCTACAATACTGTCGCCTACAAATAGCAAAGTAAAACTGGCATCTACCGTATGGGTGCGCTCAACGAAAAGACCTCCGGTTGGTCTATAAGGGCTGCATGCATAAAACAAGCTTCCTTAGCAAGTGTTTTTGCCAGTGAAGACTTCATTATTTCAGCGCTGGTGTAATGTGCGCTTTTCAATATTTCTTGTAATAGAGCTACCAGCCGCAGCACCATATACTTGGTTACACACTGAAGAGTACATGCCACACTAAAATCTCAAAATCAAATAGCATTAATACCTGAATGGGAAGAAATGGACCCCCCCCCCCTCCTCTATTTTTTCGTTTGTTTATAGAGTTACATGCCTTCTCAAGAGGTCCTCAATTTGGGGAAGAATTTTATCACAGAACACTATGAACGTTCCTGGTTATGGACTTGGAAATCGTAATGTCAGTCATCGATGTTACTTAGCAATGCAAAATGAGCTTTGAACGAGTCTTACGTACCATATATGTGCTTTATTCCGTCTTTATATCCGATTTCAAAACTCAGTTTCGGACGTATAGTATGTGTGCCTCTTTTACATTGGTGAATAGTAGTGAAAGCAGTCCAGTGCTCAGGAGGATAAAAAAAGCTTTCAGAATGTCTGTATTGGGAGGGCTGTACTGAAATCAGAAATTCAACCGCAACAGTAGCAACAAATGTGCTACAAGTAGCAACAACAAACTTAATCACCGCTGCTCTCTGAGGTAGGAATAACAGCCACAATAATCTGGAACTGTGTAGAAGCAGTTGCGCATGGGTATAACCATTTAAGGTAAATCGGGTCCTATCTCGTATAACAAGCCAGTGATATGTGCCTGTGCCAATGCCTTTGAAGCAAAAAAGACAAATAATACAAAGCTCTGAGAAATATTTTCCTGGGGTGCATATCTTTAGAAAAATGGTGTTCCTGCAGTTTTCATTTCTTGGCTCAAGATAGCTTCAGTTGAATATGCGCCATAAAATCAGGCACAACGCAGTACTGTCCTTGCAGGTATTGTGCTGAGCATGTTCTCTACAATTTACAAGTTTTATTCCACAGAATTTCTTCGACCTCAATATTTTCAGTTTTCTGTTAACCTTTTCTAAACTTTCACTGCAGTCTTTGTTCCTTCAGTTGTGCGAAAATATAAAAATGATTACAAAAGAAATTCATCTAAGGCAACTAAAAATGCTTGAGCCTAAATTTTTGTCTCCCCTTCCCGTTTCCGCATTGACAGCAAGGCACTCAGTTGTTGAAGGTGTCCTGCGCATTCGTTAAAGGGAAATGCCCTTGAGACTCTCAGCTGCTACAGTACAAAATTCGTAGGGCGAAAAATTCGCCCGATTGCTCAGTCTTTATTGTTCTTTGATGCACCGCAATGCTGTCGCTAGGCACGCAGTTGTGGACTTCGTTACTTTTATAACATACTTTTCGGAGTGCACCGACTGTTGTTGTATCTTCTTGCCATATTTAAGAAAGTTCAATGAGAAGTTGTAAATCAATTGTGCGTATGAAAGCAGCAAACAAGGCATATGAAATTGAAAGAATGTGCACTTCTTTCTAATAGATGGGTTTCCGAATAATGGTCCGCAGTCGCAGGACGGTGACGATGATTTCTCACCTGCATCCGTCGGAATAAGCGGCGCCCAGGACGTAAAGATGGCAAGGCCAAGAAGTGCTGCCAGATTCCATCCTAACATGATTCTACAGTATTTCTTAGCCAGAGAGTGCTTTCTAAATGGACTGACAGCCTCTCACAAAGTCTATATGATCTAGCTAGATCTTGCGCGCCCTATTTAAAGGCCCAACAGGAAGCTTAACGTGATATTAGACATTTATTTTTGGTTTGTTAGTTTTTCATTCTTTTTTCACTATTTCACCGCCAGTAAGCTATATCTCAAGTGCTTGCTCAATAGCCGCATTCGCCGCATGCGTGGCAAATGTCGCCAGCTGCCAGCAGTCATGTGTTACGAGGTTGGGAATGTATTGCGCAGCCACCCGTCAAACCCTGCTGTATTCACAAGAAAAAAAAAAAAAAAAAAAAAAAAAAGAGCGCTGCGAACAGCTAGCTCTACTCTATCATCACATCACAAAAAAAAAAAAAATTATGTTGCTTAAAGTTTTGTCGAGTGGATATGCTATAGTTCTGGAATATTCGATGATTAACCCTAAATTCAAATCTTTTATATTACCAACAACTAGCCGCTAGCATTTTTAATTGCCAGAAGTATTTTGAGCCCGCTTAGTGCGCGAATTTGCCTATGTACTGCTATAATTTGCCAGTGTTCTGTTTTCCTCTTCTATAGGCCTAGTGACGTTTTTGTGATATTTCATGGCAAAATATGTAAGAAGCGTGCCTTGCCGGGCCGTTATACGCTTTTGAATTTCATATATAGAAGTAGCCAGTCACCTTTCAGCACAAGAAATTGTATGCTAGCAAAATCAAGTAACAACCGCAAAGTACTGCAACGAAAACGGTAATTTTCAATACACTATATTACTGAAAAGGAGTTTTTGTTTAGACTATTTATGCAAACTTCGCCAAGACCCACTAAAAAAGGCACGCAGTATATGAGCGAAATGAAAAACATTTTCTCAGCCGTGATGGACAACTCACAGTAATATGAAGTTATCGCATGAACTTTCATATTCTGTTTGCTTTAACGAATTTATGCAGATGCATGTTTCCTAAACCAGTTTCAGTTAAGGAAGCAAACGATTCATGTTATTATACACACATAACTCTTGCACGATGACTTTTCCCAGCAGGCAATGCATACTTTAAGCAAAAGATAAAAGGTGCCGTGGTACAGGGCTGCCGAATAATTCCGACCTCGCTAAATGTCCCCAATTTATCGATATTATTCTGAAGGCCTGCATTATGGCACCTCTTTTATTTAGTCATATCTATCATCCTCTATTCCCATAAGGCGTGGCCAGGTGGCGACCGCGAAGTGGGAGAGATACAGCACGTCTCCTTTCTTAGGACCAATTTATACTATTTTTTTTTTAAGGCTTACTTCTTAAAATTGATCAGTATTTCCTTCCTACGTTGAACAGCGATGCGAACTGTTACTCGTTATTAATGCATGAAATATTTTTCGTTTCATTTATTTTATGGCGCAGAATACATTTTCGCCGTTCCCGCAGGGGCACCAGATGCATGAACGCCGTTTGAATGCTGTAGAACCTGGCAAAAACATCTTTTTTTAAGTTTGCATTTGAAGCCAAGTTTTCAATTTTAAAGCAATAAAAAAGTCGGCTCACTTTCACAATACATTCAAATTACAAATTTCAGTGTTAAATCAATATTATTCTATTAGCTTTATCAATTAAATAATGCCTGACGCTCCATACAAGCAAGCTGCAGAGAACGCACCGATGGATTTTTCATAGACATATGAAAAATCTCTAAGAAGTGGTTTGACATGACCAGTAAAATAGGATGTGGGTGAAGGCGCCTGCGAGGAATAGACTGCGCCATCATGCTAGTTTAGGCGTTTAGAAGACCAGCTATCTTTCGAAACCATTTCTTTATCCAAAGACAGCACTCTGGAACTGCTACATTAATATCTCCTTATCTGGAACGTTGAAAAGGTCTATAATTCATATAATTTATTAAGACAAAGGGCTCCAAAACCGTTTCATTGCAAGGCTAAGAAACAAAACGCTGCTTGATCCCTCTCATCAAAAATGGGTACGTGCATCACGTAGCTGCCGCTGGCCATGTTTTTTTGCCGACGATTACGTTACTTCTTGATGCAATATTTGAGCGCAGCTCATTAGCTGTTTCAGCTTTCCGATAGATTGAGGCAAAGAATTTGAACAAGACATGTATGTACAATTACAAACAACTTTTTAATTTCCACACCACATTTCTTTCCGAGATTCCGCGGGATATTGCGAGATTGGGACGTCATGGCCTGGTAACGTCATCGACCATGACCGGACGTGAAGTTAAAAATAAAGAAATGTTGCTTCCACCAGGAATCGAAACTCCATCCCTTGGATCCCCAGCCCAACGCTTTAACCAACTGCGCCCCGCACCGGATCGTGAGACGCTTATCATAATTCCCCTTCTCTACCGCGAGGATGATAGCGGGATTCCGCGAGTGACACCTAGATATCTGTACCTTTCCTTTCCTGTAAACTAATTAAAGAACGCCGGTGAACTTAGTTGCATTCAATGGAATGCTGGTTGTGTTCGACAAAAGGCGCGCGATGTACCGTCACGACTGGTCATGACGTCACCAGGCAATTCGGCTGTCAGAATCTCTCAACTGGAAAGACTAAGTCAGACGGAGACAGGCAGAGCCATCCTGGACTGGGTCGGACTCCAATCAGACAGAGGCCCACAGATGAAAACATCTATCCCACCCAACATGAGGGAACACATACTGGTACCACCCTTACCTCAAAACATGCACCCAGACTACAACAAAGAACGCAGAGAATACAGAGCCAAAGCCATCGCTAACAAGAATGAAACGCAAAGCAGTCGATGAAGTTGCTTATGTAGACGCATCATGCGGACGACACGGAGCAGCTGTCTCGGCAGTAGTAAACGGAGAAGGTGCACCTAAAATTGCGGCCTCAACACGCACCCGTCACATTAGTACAGCTGAAGAGGTCGCAATAGCGCTCGCATGCACTGGTACACAAGCCAAAACTATAATCAGCGACAGCAAAACGGCCCCGCCGGGGTGGTGCAGTGGTAAGACGCCCGACTGACTACTGTGCCGGAGTTCCCGGGTTCGAACCCGACCGCGGCGGCTGCGTTTCGATGGAGGCGAAAAGAAGAGGCGTCGTGTGCTGTGCGATGTCAGCGCACGTTAAAGATCCCCAGGTGGTCGAAATTACTCCGTAGCCCTCCACTACGGCTCCTCTTTCTCTCTTTCCACTTTCATTCCCACCTTCCTCCCTTCCCTTACGGCGCGGTTCGGGTGTCCACAGAACAAGTGTGACAGTTACTGCGCCTTTCCCTTCCTGTGAACCAATTTAACTTTAACTTTAACAGCAAAACGGCTGTCTAGAATTTTGCAAAAGGACAGATCTCAGAGGAGGCCAAAAAGATTCTTCTCACAAATCCCATTACTAGAACCATATCCATCATATGGATGCCAGCACACGAGTCTGTCCCTGGCAAGGAAGCTGCGCACCTGCTGGCCCGAGATCCCTACCACCGGGCAGCGGTAGAACAGCCCGAATGCAAGGGAATTAAAGAATGCGCTATCACATACAATGAGATCACAGAATCTTACAAATTAGATCGAAAAGTATACCCTCCCCCAGATCGGTCTCTCACTAACAATGAAGCACGCATCTGTAGGCGATTACAAGCCGATAACTACATCTGCCCTGTCTAGGTTTTCTTAACACAGACCGGGGAGGAAGAAGATTCTAAATGTAAAAATTGCGGGCAAAAAGGCACGCTAGATCATATAATATGGCAATGCGCCGATTCCCCAGGCGCCGGCATTAACATTGATAGTAGAGAAGCCTGGGAGGTTTGTCTGCGGAGCGGAGATCCCACCGTTCAGCGGCATGCGACCCGCCTGGCGGCTGAGGCCGTGAAGAGTGCTTGTAACCTCACCTCACCTCAGCCTGCGGGGCCCTCCTGACCTGCTCCCCGGCCTGCGTGCCGGGGGCGGGAGATGAAGGGCTCCTTTTCGGTGGAAATAAAGTTTTCATTCATTCATTCATTCATTCATTCATTCATTCATTCATTCATTCATTCATTCATTCATTCATTCATTCATTCATTCATTCATTCATATACAAAGCTGACCCCGCCGGGCATCCGATCAAGGCGTCCGTGTGGCGCCTTTCATTTGCCGCTTCCGCCCCGCCGGGGTGGCGCAGTGGCTACGGCGCTCGACTACTGTTCCCAAGGATGCGGGATCGAATGCCGGCCACGGCGGCCGCTTGTCGATGGAGGTGAAAAGCAAAGGCACCCGTGTGCTGTGCGGTGTCAGTGCACGTTAAAGAACCCCAGGTGGTCGAAATTTCCGGAGTCCTCCTCCACGGCATCTCTTAGAGCCCGAGTCACTTTGGGACGTTAAATCCCCACAAACCAAACCATTTGCCGCTTCCTCGAACGCCGCATCGCACAGCACCACACAGCACTTTGATTGGGCTTCCACCGATGCATGCCATCAGCATCTGGTTGCGATGCGAACAGCGCAGGCGGCCGATCGGGAACGGTCGGTGCTCTACGTGACGTTCTTCATCGATTTTTTTTTTTTTCTGATAAGCCACTTTCGCCAGAGAAACCGCGCTGCGGCAGTTGCGATCGATGGATAATATAACTGTGATGCTCCTGTGGCAAAACAAGATAATGAACGCCAAAGAAAATGAAACAAACTATCGCGAACTGGAAATTCGCGCCTCTTTCTGATAACGATAGGCAGGCGGCCTCAGTTGGGCCTATCGCGCGTTCCGCTGTTCGCGTTTCATTTGACGCCCGATAGTACGCTCCAAAATAAAACACGACAGCAAGCTTAGGTTATATGAATCAACACCAAGGCCGGTGTTAACACGAAAGGGCTCACTCGACCACAAGACATATTTCTTAACAAAGTAAAAATAACAAACGCAACTTACACACCGCACTTACTTGACAAGTGGTTTCTCGGAAGACACGAAACACTAAAACACAGCATATGCACCCACTGTCAGAAACTGTGTACAGCAGACCTAAAACACCTTATATGGCATTTTCCCTTGTTTTCACGAAGAAACAAAATTACGCATATTCCACATGACGACATGCCCACCCTAGCAGATCAGATTCTATCAAGTACCGCAATATAACATTCCTTTGCTACATACGGCAGTGAGTGTGGCCTGCTTCGTGTAGTGTGAAAGAGGTCGACTTACAGCGCGAAGATCGGCAGCATGGCAAACAACAAGCAACAGCTTGAAGAACCGTGAAAACGAAGCTACACTCCCATCCCTCCTAACTCCCTAATTACCCAAACAGCGGCCGAGAGCCACCCCTTCCTTCAAATAAAGGATTCATTCATTCATTCATTCATTCATTCATTCATTCATTCATTCATTCATTCATTCATTCATTCATTCATTCATTCATTCATTCTGCAATCTGGGGATAGATACGGGCGCAACATATTCTAGGCCAACGTGCCGTAGTGCCTATGTCAATTAAGGCGAAAGCCATGAATGACCCTGTCTGTCCGGCTACGAGAAGTGTCACGCATCTTCGCGAGATTCCACGAAATTCCGCGAGATTGTGCCTTCAATGGCTCACACTCGCGGCCATGACCCTGTCCGTCCGGCTACGACCATGTCGCATTTTAACTAGTGCCAATAATAGCTATGGCTAATGACTAAATAGTCACTAACCAGTACGAACTGACTACCTAGTACTGATGGCCAACTAGTCTCTAACTAGGACTAATTAGTAATTAGTCTTACTGACAAGTCATGGGTAATGACAGAGATGACTGACCATAACGTCATCACATAGTGATGTGATCGGCCGTGGTCATAACCGGACGACACGTCATCATGATGTCCTATACAAACATGTCTAGTAACCGGACGTCACGTCCGGTCACGACGCCACCAGAAAATTCACGAATATACGAAGCTGATCCCGCCGGGCGGCAGATCCAGGCGTTCGTGTAACGCCTTTCTTACAGCGCTACCTCGAACGCTGTCCCCAGCATATAGAAGCAGACGCAGTACAGCAGCCTGCAGCGACGTTTCAATTGGTTTATAGAAAAGAAAATGCGCAGTATCAGTCGCAGTTCTCCGCGGACACCTAAACCGAGCCGTAAGGAAAAGAAAAAAACTGATTCGTTTATAGGAAGAGAAAGGCGCGGTAACTGTCTCACTTGTTTTCTGTGGACACCTCAACAGCGCCGTTGGGGAAGGGAGGAAGGTGGGAGTAAAAGTGGAAAGAGAGAAAGAGGAGCCGTAGTGAAGGGCTACGGAGTAATTTCGACCACCTGGAGATCCTTAACATGCGCTGACATCACACAGCACACGACGCCTCTTCGTTTCGCCTCCATCGAAACGCAGCCGCCGAGGTCGGCTTCGAACCCGGATACATCGGCACAGTAGTCAGGCGCCGTACCACTGCACCACCCCGGCGGGGGTAAGGAAAAGAAGGCAGGCGAGTGTGAAAGAAGAAATAGAGAGAGAGAGGTGTCATAGTGGAGGGCTACAACCATCGGCTTTCGCTTCTTCGCAGAAAGCCTCTGCGATGCCCCCTAGCAATTTTTCATGTCCCAAATACACATAGAGATGGAGCCAATGAAACAGTAGCATTTTTAAATTTAGAAGATTATAGGGGAATAATGTAGCAGGCAAAAGAATCTTCCGCCGTTGCTTTCGCAATTCAACTAGGGTTAACCAGAGCTAATAATAATAATAATAATAAGTAGTTCACAGGAACGGAAAGGCGCAGTATCTCTCACACTTGTGTCTGTGGACGCCTGAACCGCGCCGTTAGGGAAGGGAGGAAGGTGGGCGTTAAAGTGGAAAGAGAGAGAAAGAGGAGCCGTAGTGGAGGGCTACGGAGTAATTTCGACCACCTGGGGATCTTTAACGTGCGCTAAGAGCTAAACCACATCCAACTTTTTTAACAGCATAATTTCGTGTAAAGCAGTTACAAGCCCAAGCTTAATTTTTTTTTAAATATGTGTCCTGTGGCGGCGTCCAAAGATTTATTAGCCAGAATGAACAGCACTTCTTTTCATGAATTATGCAATTTAATTTTGCGTAGTGGTAATTCATATCACTTTGAAACAATTTATATATGATAGAAGCCAAGAGTCGCAAATTAACACCATAATGTTTTCCCATTGAAGAAAGCATGCGTTACTAATATCACACTTTTAGAAAGCCTTTGTCGAAAAGCTTCTACCTGTTCATTCCAGGATTTGTGTTTGTAAAAATGAACTCCAAGTTGCTATAATTGTGCACAAAGTGCGCAAACAAGGTATATATCTACATTCGACTTCTAAACACACCAAACCCACAAAAACTCGCAACCACCTGTCACTCAATCAATTCCTCCATTCATCTGTCCATGCATGCATAATTGCAAGCGTTCATCCGTCAAACCTATTCATTTATCAAACAATTCACTCAGCGCTCCTTAATACGACTTTACGAGACTGCTCGTAATGAGCATTTCCTGCTCGCGGACTTTGGAAAGCGTGCAAGCGCAGACGCTGATGATATTCCTTGAATTGCCCATATGTATGTACATACCTCTAACAAAGGCACAATTGAAGAGGCACATGCTCGTGCAATGTCGATATACTTGTCACACGAACTAATTCGCGTGTATTTACGAGCACTTCCACTGCATCGTTGTCGGCCAGTGATGAAGATTGTGGATGAACGGCCGGACTGTAGCTTTAAAAGTGCACTTCGCTGTCATCACTCGCAAGTACCAACAGGCTATATTATCCCGCCCAACCACCATGCGTGATGGATAATACTTCTGTGCTCCTACGTGTTAAAGTTAAAGTTAAATTGGTTCACAGGAAGGGAAAGGCGCAGTAACTGTCACACTTGCTCTGTGGACACCCAAACCGCGCCGTAAGGGAAGGGAGGAAGGTGGGAATGAAAGTGGAAAGAGAGAAAGAGGAGCCGTAGTGGAGGGCTACGGAGTAATTTCGACCACCTGGGGATCTTTAACGTGCGCTGACATCGCACAGCACACGACGCCTCTTCGTTTCGTCTCCATCGAAACGCAGCCGCCGCGGTCGGGTTCGAACCCGGGAACTCCGGCACAGTAGTCGGGCGTCTTACCACTGCACCACCCCGGCGGGGCCTCCTACGTGTTCCCGAGATACTAAAGGAATTCATGGGGCTATTTAGTCGACTCAAACAACTTACTCTTGCGCACATCTGGTCAGAAAATCATACTTATATTCTCGTATACACTGACGGATCTGTGTCAGCACAGGCATCCGCTGTATTCGTTGTGATACCTGCTCAGAAAACGACTGTTCATTTCCTTTTGGGGCATATTTCCACGTCAATCGCCGCTGAACTTGCAGCCCTTCGGGAATCTATTACCTACATATGTGGGGAACTACCTCAATGATGATATATATTCACGGACTCAAAGACTGCATTGCAAATTTCGAAAAATTTCTTACAGCACACCGCGTACCAGTCTCTGGCACTCAACACCATGGAACTCCTTACATCTTCCCAACTGTTGTTGTTGTGGCTGTAAGAAGAAGGAAAAGAAAATGCACGGGCCTGCTACCGGCTCTGTAGCTGTGCCACCTCCGCTGCCTCGTGCGGACAGAAGAAAGAAAGTAGAGAAGAAAGAAAAAGAAGAGGGAGAGAAAGACGTGCGCCGCAACAGCTGTCGTCCACCACCTAAGCGGTGGCGAGTGCAATGACGGCCTACAACAGATAAAAATCTGGTGGCAGGCTACCAGTCCCAGCACCGTAGGGCCAGGAACAGTCAACCTTCACTACCTGTCCGCCTCCCGCTAACCCCTGCTGCTCGACCGTTGTTGTTGTTGGTGTGGCTGTAGAAAGAAGGAAAAGAAAATGCACGGGTCTGCTACTGGTTCTGTAGCTGAGCCACCTCCGCTGCCTCGTGCGGGCAGAAGAGAGAAAGTAGAGAAGAAAAAAAGAGGGAGAGAAAGACGCGCGCCGCAACAGCCGTCGTCTAAGCGGTGGCGGGTGCAATGACAGCCTACAACAGATAAAAATCTGGTGGCAGGCTAGCCCCGTCGCAAGCGGCGTTGACCTACCATCCCAGCCCCATAGGGCCAGGAACAGCCAACCTTCACCACCTTCACCTGCTGCCCGACTGCAAGGCCACAGTACAATGTTTTAGTGAAACGCTGCGCACTGCGGGATCAATGGAAATGAACAGGTCGATTCTGAAGCAGAGCGCCCTCAGCAGTGGAATCCAAACAGCTGTGCCTTTTTCATGAGCGGATACCGCGTGTCTTCTAACGAACTGTATGCAAAATGCTACAGCAGCTTACTAGGCCCAGCCAGGCGCCCGAAACATCCGTCTAAGAAGACTTGATAGAACACTGTCATTTTATGTTCCGCGTGAAATTCTGCGCCTTCATGCATGCTTGCTACATCAACTTTGTTTAAACGTGGCTTTCACGCGCAGGTATTTGCATTTAATTGGGCAGGTAGACTCCCCGGAATGTTCAACTATCCACTTATTCATCTGTCCATCCATGCATACGTATTTTCCCACTTGTCCGTCCATCCACCCACCCATACATCCTCTACTCAGCAAAACAAGCACCCGCCCATCACACCTCTTATTCATCCGTTTGTCCGTCCATCCGTCCAGCCATCATTGCTACCATCCGTTATTTCATCCACCCATCTATTCATCCATCCATCCATCCGTCCATCCGCCTGTCCATCCATCCATACGTCCGCCCGTCCCTCCATCCATCCATCCATCCATCCATCCATCCATCCATCCATCCATCCATCCATCCATTCATCCATCCATCCATCAATCCATCCGTCCGTTCATCTACCTGTTCATACATAAATATATAGACACACACATACACCCATACATGAATGCATAAACACCCTTCCTCCTACCAGTCTGCACGCCCGCCAGCCTGTTGGTCCGTCCGGCCGTTCGTCCGTCAGTCATCATCTGTCACTCACCCCATGATAAAATCCAGCCAACCACTTTATCTCCCGTCCGTCCAGCTATACATGCATTCATCCGTCAGTTTGCATAAAGCAGATAACTTTACTGAACGTGCTCTTAAAGTTGACATCAAGAATTGCCTTGTGGCCTCTTTCCTGCAATAGTTGGCTGTACAGGTTTTTGGTGTTCTGAGTGGGTACACCTTCGCGCATTGCTGCATGTCGTTGAATACATGCCTCAATTAAAAATTATATTTCTCTCTTTCGTGTACAGACCGACTTGACAGGAGATACCACGTCCTTCTGGTACTTCCAACTTTATGACGAAGTCAAGGCAGCAATGTGAAAGACTAACCGCTGCTTTTAGCGACAAATTTTCGTAACTGCCATCAACAGAAAACCTTTCATTCTAGAGGAGGAGGAGGAGGAAACAACTTTATTTAACGCATTGCATTAAGCGTTAAGAATGTCCTGGGCCAGGGTCACCAAGGCCAACTGATCTTGCAGCTGGTCAGAGGCTAACCAAGCCCGCCACGTTGGGGGAGGAGGGTGTGGAAAGTGAGGAGATTGGAGGGCGACAGGGCATGAAAAGATGCAATGCTCTAAGTTTGCATAGTGTTCTGGGCAATTTGGGCATGCAGGGGAATGTATGATTCTACATTTGTGCCCAAGCATATACAAGAAAAAAGAGCATACTCTTTTTACTTGCTCGCCATTACGCTTTATCTAGGAAATTGTTGGAAGTCTTTATTCTCTTTTGAGGTACCTCTAGATTCTGAGGCAGATGAGAGGTTACTTCAAGGCCTGCTTGCGACTGGCCACTAAAGTAGACCCAGCGAAGAGATGCGCCTTTTGTGCAGCATGTGAGCATGCACTGCATGGTAACAAAGCAAAACAAGCACAAGCAAGGAATGTTATTCACGGCGCACTGTTAGCACTGGCCTAAATGCGTATTGCCTAAGACTTGTTAGTATACCGCAGATGCATTGTCTTGCATGAATACCAAACTGGCTGGCCCGCATATGCGTTCACATACGGCTACATACGCTCACAAGTGTATGCGGGCGCTCTGAGTGGATGTTCTCGACTGCAGTATGAATGTTGAATGGAGGAAAAAGATGCGAGGATGGTGAAATGAAGCACAGTAAATTCTACCGTCGCAAACGTTTGTAAGCGGCTGCGACTTACGAAACCTTCAACGAAGCAATTTCTTTATGGAAATATGGTAAACACAGTAAGATCCGACACAGGAGGAAGTTGCGAGAGACAGTTTTATTATCAGAAAAAGCAGGCCAGCATGCATTGCACATATATGTGAAATGCATACTTGGGATAGAAGGCAGACATATGGCACACCTGAAAACATTCCAAGTATGAAAATACTTTCCTAGTATGTCAAAGATATCTGCGTAAAACGCTGCAGCCCTGACGTCTGGTACAGATAATTCAGCTGAAAAGGTATTCTGGCGCGACTAATTCAATGATTATTCGCCCTTTCGAACAACGGCATTGATAAGTAGTGTCTACACAGAAACAAAAGATGCAGTTTCGCCCTCTTTTTAACGAAAGATAACTGCTAATAGGAACCTTCGAACACTACTTCTTGGTTTCAAAATCAACTCTGAACTTATAGTTTTCCATGAAACTGTTACTCAGCATAATAGCTTTGAGAGAACTATATATGGCTTTATGCCTGCGGCACGAAAGAGCCGATATAGGGAGTGTTCATGTCGATAGAGCTATCTATAGGCTAGGCGAGGCGAAACAACACAAAGCGAACCCGCCACTAAGCTAACCTGCAAGCCATGAGACTTTGCAGGTTAAGTGGATGGCGGGTTCGCTTTGTGTTATCCCGCCTTTTTTCTGGGCTAGATAGCTTCTCCAACAACAATACTCGCCATCTCGGCTAATTCGTGCCGCAGGCGTAAAGAAATATAATTTCACCAGAACTATAATGACGCTATGCGTTCTGCTTATGATAGTACGCAAGTGCACTTTAGGTAATCTTGAACAATGTATTGTTATCATTGCCATAGCCAAGATAAGAAGTAAAGTTGTTAAGAGCTGGATTGAATAGTACTGCTCTAAAAAATAAAAAATACAAGGTAGAGTAAAAGCTAAACCGTCAATTGCATATGTAATTACCATGCAATGGCAAAAAATATCGAATTTATTCCATTTTAAGTTATCATTAACATTGCCAATAAGCAGAAAACGATTTATATACTGAAGTTTTCGGTTCGTTTGATTACAGCATGAAATGTGCTTTAAAATGTCAGTAGTGTGTGCATGACTTTTGCGTTCAAAATCAATCATGGCTAGGTGGATTTATTTACTTTCATGTCAGGCGCATATTATTGTTTAACTTAGCACGTTATGCAGTTTTTTAGGACATGCTTCTCTTCTTTCTTTTTATTTTGTGACTTCACATAGCACATGCATCAACTGTCTTATTAATCATAATTCCAATATAACGCCTGAAACTGCAGAACATTTCATGCACGCTTCGCATGGCTGTTGTTACGTCGTGTATGATGTCTCTATCGAATACATGACTGGACTTTACCGACATACAATACTCCGAGCTTACTGTCAAGGAGCTTCTACAGGTGATACTGTCTTTGAGACAAACATACCTTGTTTTGAAATATGCAGTGTGGCATTCCAAAGTGAAACTTAATCAGCAGTATAGCCATGTTGCTTTTCTCCAATTTGCTACCTCCAACTTCCATTTATATTCTCCTGTCGTTCTCGTCAAGAAAAAATATGACACACTGTGCTTCTGCGTCGACAGCAGAAAGCTAAAAGCGAGACGAAGAAAGACGTTTTCCCGCGCATAGACGACTCCCTGGACAAACTTCGACACGCTAAGTACTTTTCTTCAGTCGATCTCAGACGTGGCTCTTGACAGATTGAATTTGATGAGAGGGGCCTGGAGAAAACTGCCTTCATCACACCCGATGGGCTTTACGAATTTCGTGTCCTCCCCTTCTGGCTGTGCTGCTCTCCTGCAACCTTCCAGAGGATGGTGGACACGTTGCTCACTGGTCTAAAGTGGCAGACATGTATAGTTTACTTGGATGATGTGATCACCTTTTCGGCAACTTTCAAAGAACATTGTCATCGTCTCAGAGCTGTCCTCGACGCCGTTCGGTCTGCCAACCTGTCCCTCAAACCTGAAAACTGCCACTTCGGTTTCACTGAATTGAATTTTCTTGGGCACATCGTGTGTGCTGGTGGCATCCCGGCTGACCCTGAGAACCTCGCGATGAAGTCCTTATTACGTGTCATGACGAACCGACGTTCGGCCATCATGGTTACAGGCACACTCTCTTTAGAGCCCGTCAAAATTATTACTGGCCACACCTTGCGTCCAACGTCAAGCATTACGTACGAACGTGCCGGCAATGCCAGAGGCGTCGTAAGAAACCTGCGCTTCCACCTCCAGGCATGCTTAAGTCCATCGAGCCCAACAAATACCATTCGACAAAGTGGGCATAGACCTCCTTGGGCCCTTTCCTCTGTAATCGACTGGCTACAAGTGGATCGTAGTTGCCACGGACTAATTGACCCGCTTCGCCTAGATGAAGGCCCTTGCGCGCTTTACTTCAGCCGAAGTGGCTGAGTTCTTTATGCACGACATCCTTCTTCGACATGGCGCCCCATCGACCATCATCACTGACCAGGGACATGCATTCATCGCTCAGCTCTTACGGGATATCGTGACACTGAGCCATACTGAACATCGAAGAACTACCGCCTACCACCGGCAAACGAGTGACCTAACAGAACGGCTCGATAAGACCATGGCAGACATGATTTTAATGCACGTCAATTGTGAGTACAAGACGTGGGGCAAAATGCTGACTTGCATCGCCTTCGCTTGCAATACCGCGAGGCAGGAAACAACACGTTTTACCCCGTTCCGTCTCGTGTATGGTAAGAAAATGTGCATGATGTTAGACGCCATGCTACCATGAGGTGACGACATCACCTCCGACGCTGGCCAATTCGTGGAACAAGCAGAACAAGCACGCCAGCTAGCCCACTTTCACATCAAAGGACAACAAGGTGCCGATGCCCGACATTACAACCTTCGCCACAGGGACGTGCACTACGAACCGGGTGACCAGGTGTGGGTGTGGACAGCTGTGAATCGCAAGGGCCTGTGTGAAAAGCTCCTGCATCGGTATTTTGGCCCGTACAATGTCTTCCGCTGCCTAAGCAACGTGAACTACGAAGTTGTGCCTGACGGAACTACGACAGTGGCTCATCGGCATCAGCGGCCCGAAGTCGTGAACGAGGTGAGGCTCAAGCCTTACTTTTCTAGGGACTGAGCGTCATCGGCGCTGTGTTTACCATCGCTGCGTGTACCATCTTGCCCAGGCTGTGTAATGCTCCTTTGTGCAATAATTGTGTAGGTCTTTTTTCTGTTTCTTTTTTTTTTCTTATACACAACTCTTTTCACATCGAGGCGAAGCTTAATTTTTAGGGGGAGGATCATGTCACATGCCTTTTTGAACTGAATAATTCTTGCCCAACAAAAGGCCGCAGCGTGTTCAGGTTGTTTCCTTTGGGTTTGTAGGAATGTGTTTTCATACCTGGAAAAGGTTTTAGGAATGTCATAGCTATAGTCTACATTCTGTCGCGCTCAAGCATGCTTTTCACATATATGTGCAATATCTGCGAGCATTCATTACCTTATATAAACTCTCCTTTGACTGCATCATAATTCCATAAAGGAAATAGCTTAACAGAGACTTTACTAAGCTGTAGACGCTTACACACGTGTAAGAAGGCTGTGCATTGTGAAAGCTTCCTTCCTCCGCTTACCACCTTCGCTACATTTTACCGCTTTCAACTCTGTAGTTGCGCAGATCAGTACAGCTGCAGAGACCGCGTTTCTCATAGCAACAAGCTTTGTAGAAAAATGTGCGCCGCAAACTTGGTATCATGCAAGCCCGTGCATCTGCGGGAAATCGGCGTGTATTTGGCAATACGTCCGGCGTCGTCTGCTGGCGCCGAGATCATGCACTTTATATTTATGCTTTTAGGCTACTTTCCTTCTTCTTTGGCAAGTCCATGCTGAGGTACTTCGCAGGCAGGTTGCCTGTCGCTTCGCTGGCACTCGTGACGCAGCCTGTCGCAAGCAGGCTTCCACTTACCCCTTATCGGGCGCAGCAGCGCGGTGTGCTTCTAACGAGAATAAAGAATTTTCCCCAGCGACAATCTCATTCACGACATCCGCAAGTATTATCTGATACGTGATGTAAATGCTGCCAAAATTTCGTCATAAGAGCTACCCGCGCACTGCTCTCATGAGTAATTCATAAACTTGTTTCTGAAGGTCATTGCGTGCATTTAATGGTCGGCAGTTAAAAGGATACGGCAGCTCCTAACTTGGTTTAAAGATGCAAATGAGAAGCACCAATTTTAATAGAGGCACGCTTCTGAATTTCGTGCGGCAGCTCTGGAAAACGTGGTTACCCAACACGACCCACCAATATCTGCCGAATCATATAGTATGACCAGATATTGGGCACTAGGCCATTCTGGGTGTCCAGCTGTACAAAAAAGGTTCCATAAAACCTTTTCTCCCGTACGGAGAAAGAAATGAAGAAAGGATGAATTACAGACGACCTAGTAAATTATTAGGTGAGTGGGTTGGCGGGTGCATGGATAGACGGAGGGATGGACGGACTGACAGACTCCAGTACACACAGGCATACAGAGGGACGGAAGCACCGACGGATCGATTGATAGCCGGGCGGGACGACAAACGGACTCTTGCCCAGTGGATGGGTCAGTAGGTGGACGATACATGAGCATTTCTTTGCAAACGATTGGACGTTAGCTCCCGCCATGCTCAATATTTATCTTCGTATTTCTTTAAAAAATCTGTCATATTGATATAATAATCAATTCTCTATTAGTCTTAACGCGTAGCTTCTATGAACAATTTATCTTAGAAAGTGTTTAGCGCGAAAGCTGTAGTAAATGCAAAAGTCAATCTCAATGGTTCGCATAGTACCACTTCCAATGCTGACGCTATACATAGCAACTCTGCGGCTCTGCCGTAGCCGCAGTGCAGCGAAGCAAGCGAGGGCGTAGGTGTGAGGTGGACGATCCGGCGGCGGAGACCAAAGAATTGGCTGCAAGGCTGGAGCATGACCGTAATCGGAAGCCTGTTAAACGCGCTGTTGAACCGGATCGTCATACCGCTTACGCTCGATACTTAGTTGAACCATACTAGAACCTACTGAATTGTTCAATGCTGCTCATAAACACTATTCTGAACCGGACCATCTTACCGCATTCGGCACAAGGTCAAACCATGCTTATGCCTGCCTAACTTGTTAACACTGCTCTTGCATCTTAGCCTCACCTCCCTGATTTTAGGCCACGAATTTCACGACCCTTTCTATAAATAGCGCTCATTTATTTCTATGACGTCTATTTCTTGTTTACCCATTTTAGTCTTTGGCATACTTTCAAAAACTAAAATGGGTAAACAAGAAGTGAATTAATGTGAGGTAGATTGTGTGACGTCATGCAACCAGAAGTAGAGCCGAAAAAGGGCATAGGAAGGGATTGGCGCGCAATTTGAAAATACCAAAGACTAAAATGGGGAAACAAGAAGTGAATTAAGCAACTAGAAGCAACCAGAAGCAACCAACAGCAGCATCGGCTTGGTTTGGTTTGGTTTGTGGGGTTTAACAACACAGAGAAACTCAGGCTATGAGAGACACCGTAGTGGAGGACTCCGGAAATTTCGACCACCTGCATCCGTGCTTTCGCATTACTCCAATGCAGATTCTGCAGTGATCTTTTTTTTTTTTTTTTTTTTTGGGGGGGGGCACCAGAATTGCCCCGTAAGGGAAAGAAGGTGGGAGTGAATGTCCATTTGAGCTCTGAAGTGTCTTTCATAATTGGTTCGCAGGAATGGAAAGGCGCAGTATCTCCCTACTGAAAAACTTGTGTGAGGAAATAATCTCACATTTTCTCCCACAGTCTCACTCAATTCACGTAAGAAATCACATACAAGTCGCATATAATTGCGTATGATCTCATCGTTTCTTGCACATTAGCATAAATTATGGAAGATATTTTATGATAATGATATGCACGTATGAGAGAGTATGTGATCTGATGAGATTGTGTGAGGTTATTGCCCCGTAGAACTTTTCATTTTTCAGTAGGGCTGTCACGCTTGTTTCTGTGAGCACCAGAATCTCGCTGTAAGGGAAAGAAGGTATGTGGGAATGAAAGTGGAGCTGGTTATGAGGAACAACGTCGATGGCGACGACGACGCGAAACCCAGGAACGGGCGCCAAAGAGCTGCTCTCTGAAAAGCTTTTGTGGCGCAATGGATTTACACTACTTATCTCAGCACTAAAGCATGTGTTCGAATCCTGTGAGTGCAATTTTTATTTTTTATTCACCCCATTCAAATAAATTACTAACATATTTCCTAGGGCGTGATCCCCTTCAGCTTGCATAATGTGATGTTTTAGATTCCTCATAGCCCCTTGCTAAGCAACTCGGGGGATGAACTGCAAATAATGATTGATGACAAAATCAATATGCAGAAGACTAAGGTAATGTTCAACAGCCTCGGGAAGGAACAGCAGTTTACATTAGGTAGCGAAGTACTGGAAGTAGAAGGTGATTATGTCTACTTAGGACAGGTAGTAACCGCAGATCCCGACCATGAAAAGGAAATAACAAGAAGAATAAGATTGGGATGGAGCGCATTTGGCAAGCACTCGCAGATTATGACTAGCAGCTTACCGGTATCGCTCAAGAGGAAAGTATACAACAGTTGCATCTTACCTGTACTCACCTATGGGGCTGAAACGTGGAGGCTAACCAAGAGAGTTCTACTTAAGTTGAGAACAACCCAGAGGGCTATGGAACGAAAAATGGTAGGGGTAACATTAAGAGATAGGAAGCGTGCAGAGTGGGTCAGAGAAATGACTTAAGTTACCGACATTCTAGTGGAAATTAAGAAGAAGAAATGGGCATGGGCAGCACATGTAGTGCGGAGAGAGGAAACCGATGGTCGCTTAGGGTAACAAACTGGATTCCAAGAGAAGGAAAGCGTAGCAGGAGGCGGCAGAAAGTTAGGTGGGTGGATGAGGTTACGACGTATGCGGGGGTCAAGTGGATGCAGCTAGCACAGAACCGGGTTAAGTGGAGAAATATGGGAGAGGCCTTCGCCCTGCAGTGGGTATAGTCAGGATGATGACGATGATGATGATGATAGCCCCAAAACTAGTCGTGAGACGCCCGACTACTTTGCCGGAGTTCCCGGGTTTGATCCCGACCGCGGCAGCTGCGTTTCGATGGAGGCGAAACGAAATGGTGACCGTGTGCTGTGCGATGTCAGTTGTTTTGTGGCTGTCGGAAGAAAGAAAAGAAAATGCATGGGCCTGCTACTGGCTCTGTAGGTGAGCCACCTTCGCTGCCTCGTGTGGACAGAAGAGAAAATAGAAAAGAAAGAAAAAAAGAAGAGGGAGAGAAAGACGCCCGCCACAACAACAGCCGCCGTCCACCACCGCCGAAGCGGTGCCGGGTGCAATGACGGCCTACAACAGATAAAAAATCAGTGGCAGACTAGCCCCCGCCGCAAGCGGCGGTGACCTACCTGCCCCAGCCCCATCAGGGGAAGGATCCCGCGATGTCAGTGCACGTTAAAGATTCCCAGGTGGTCTAAATTACCACGTAGCCCTTCAAGTGTAACACATACAGCGCCTTTCCCTTCCTGTGATCCAATTAAAAATACACAGCCAGGAGGTGACGGTATGACAACGGTTACACTATGCAATTACTTTCACCGCAATCAATTACTGACTTCAGTGAATGTATGTTATCGTAAGGTTGCGTTCAGAGCACCTCTCAGCAGCAATCGCCATTTATTTCGCTGGGAGACAAGGAGAAAGAAGTTATGGGACCCTACCATTGAGAAAAAAGAATTATGCCGCTGTCAGCACACGTGCTGACGTGGATTACGACGCACCATGGTGTGAATCGGCTAAGTATTGGGTGGCTGGTCCTCTTTTTCTGTTTTCCCCTGCGCATTTGCGCCTTTTACCGTGTTGATAATGCACGCAGAGAGATTGTAGCTGTAAAGTGATGTCTACGCAGCTTCCCGGCCAGGAAAAAGCCCGCTCCCCGAAACAACCCCCGCCCCCCACCCCTGTGGTGCGGGAGGCCTTGCCTGGGGTTGCCGTAGGATGATGATGGTCACTGGTTGAGGTCTGTACCCTCACAGGAGGACTGCATCTGGTGCATGCTCCCTTCCATCTGACAAGGCAAGGAGAGCTCCCCCTGGTCGGCTTTCATCGTGCCTCATTATTTACCTCTGGAAGCGTTCCAACGATCTGGCGTTCGAAACATTCCTGTAGCGCTGGTGCCCAAGGATGGCGGATTTATCAAAATGACTAACCCTGGAAGTTAGAGCTGCTCTCCAGGCAGCCTCTTCGCAGTATGACTCGATTGCTGAAGTGAGGCAGTTTGGACGTGGCGGGATACTGTGCCGATCTCCAGACCTCAATTGCGTTAAGGATCTCCTTAAATGCAATTTATTTGTATCGCTTCAGGTGAGCAGCTTTATCCAATCTCATCTTGCATGCACAAAAGGAATGGTCCGATGAATAGACACTAGTTTAACTCTAGCTGAGACTCTCGACCTTTTTCGGCGGCTGGTGTGGTGTATCGTTACAGCGAGAGGTTAATAATATGCGGGTACCAACTGTTACAAGTGTTAATACACTTTTATTAACCTCAACTACATACGGCCAGCATTGCGGTTGTCCAACCAACCCTAGCCCTAACCCAAGCACACGGAACACAGATCACCAGACACCGCATGAGACACCGCGTCCAGTCTGCCTTCTGCACGCCACCTGAATGTCCACTCCGTGCCGCTGGTTACCGACACACCTCGGCGGCGCTAGTTACCACCACAACACTCCTCCTGCCCCAAGTTGAAACTACGGCGCATACCGTTGCACGAGGCGGCAAACTCTGGATGACTGTCGACCCACTGGGGTGTTTGTAAAGCGGTGGGATTACTAACAAGTGAGGGGGTAGCAGGACTCATGAAGTTTTGTTCCATTGCGGCCGGCACACGCTGGTGTGCCTTGTGCCGGAATTAAATGTGAACAAAAGCGCGGTGCTTGTATTCAATATAAAAGATCCTATAAACTTGTCTGTAGTGTATCAGCAACAAATAATACCTCAGGTTAAATCATTAAACTATTTAGAGGTAACTTATGATGATAATCTTTCATGGCAGCCCCACATTAACCATATTGCTACGAAAGGGGGTCGGTCCGTGGGCATGTTGCGCCGAATTAGTCGTCCCCGGTCTGGAATGCGGAGAGATGGGCTTTTAATTGTTTATGTTATGTATGTGCGTCCAGTTTTAGAGTACTGTTCAGTCTTGTTTTCTGGTTCAGCAGCTTATAAAATTCGGCCGCTTGTTCTCTTGGAGCGAAAAGCGCGCTTCGGTTGTGTCTTGGACTTCCAAAATTTGTTGCCAACAATGTGCTCTACCCTGAAGCCCGGATTCCTCCTTTGTGTGTTAGACGTAGCCGGTATAACAAGCAAAACCGTTTATTTATACATCAGGTAATGGCGCCCGTTTTCGCTCTGCTTGGCGCGGTCGCCCATGTCGGGGTCTCCCGGCTGTCTGCCTGGTTAGCTTGCCGCTTGGGGCGCTGTCGTCAGTGGCGCCCACAACACTTCCCTTTCTTGGAAGGTTTGGTTGGTTGGTTGGTTTGTGGGGTTTAACGTCCCAAAGCAACTCAGGCTATGAGAGACGCCGTAGTGGAGGACTCCGGTAATTTCGACCATCTGGGGTTCTTTAACGTGCACCGACATCGCACAGCACACGGGCGCCTTGCTTTTCACCTCCATCGAAAAGCTGCCGCCGAGGCCGGGATTCGATCCCGCGTCCTTGGGAACAGTAGATCTCATAGGTCCAGGCGTTCTGGTCTCTTACAAACACGTCCACTTCTTGTGGTGCTCGTGTCCTGCAACGGTTGCAGGTGACTTGCTGTACGTCTTGCTTGTCCTCTGTGTCGGTTTGTACAACGTAAGACCTTGGTTCTGATGTTGGCTGTGTTACCACGCCGTCTGATGCAGCTCCAGCGACGATGCGCACCGCTGTGCCTGTTGGTAAGCGCTCTCGGCTCTGTACCTTGTGCCGGGTGTCGTATGATCGTTTTGCACGAGCTCTGTAGGCTTCATTATTTTGTCTGAATTCGCTGTCATCCCACTTCGGCGCTAGCAGCTTCGCAGTGGTTGGTACTGTGGTGTTCAGACGATGACCCATTAAGAGTTCTCCTGGTGAAAACCCTTCCACGCTGGATGTGGCCCTGTAAGCAAGCAGCGCTTCGTGTATGTTGGAAGACTTCCTCAAAAGCTGTTTTGCTGTCTGCACAGCCCTCTCAGCCATACCGTTGCTCTGCGGGTAGTAAGGGCTTGAAGTTGTGTGTGAGGCTCCACAGTGATGCACTAGTTCTTTGAACTCCGTGGAAGTGAACTGCGGCCCGTTGTCTATTATCCGTGGAACACCGTACCGTGCAAACATTGGCTCCAAGACTACGGCTATGTTTTTGTAGCGGTCCTCGGCAGCTGGTCTAGCTCGAAAAATCGAGAGTAGTGGTCTACTACTACAACATACTCTTTCCCCTCCAGCGTGAAGAGATCCATGCCGACTGTGTCCCAAGGGTGTGCTGACAATGGGGTTTGAAGCAGGGGTTCTGTTTCTGGCTTTCTGTGCTCTCAGCAAGTTGGACACTTTTCCATGTAGTCTTCAATGTGCTTGCCTGTGACAGATGCTGCGTTTTTAATTTCTTGTAAACGAATTATCAAACGCCAGTGAACTTTGATGCACTCAATGGAATGCTGGTTGTGTTCGACAAGGGACGCACCATGAACCGCCGTCTATGCCTGGCCACCATATGCATTTTCTTGCCCTCTCTCGGCACCTCGTTGTACCCAAGTGGCCTGCATGGAGTTTTCCCAGAACCTCTACTCTGATATCTGGCGGGATGATTATTCTGTCGCCTTTGAATAGCAGACCATAAACGAGCGAAATCTCACTAGCCACCTCGACGTACCTTTTCAGGTCAGGCGACAGCCCATGCACAGTTGGCCATGATGTAGTGCAGAAGTTAGCCACCCTGGAAAGTGTTTCGTCTGACTGGATGCTTGCCCTGATTCTGTCCAGCATTTGGTTTGAAGCAGGGAGCTGTTCAAGTGATAATTCTTCAAACTCGCGCACTGCACTCTCGAGAGTTCTTTCTTTTTCTGCTGGTTTCCCAGATGGCTTCCGGGACAGAAGTTCAGCTGTGTACAGCTTTTTTCCGGGAGTGTGGCACATGGTGTAGTCGTATGCCAAAATGCGCATCCTGAAACGTTGAAGGCGAGGACTCAGCTCGTCAAGTCGTTTAGTCGTCAGCAGCGGTATTAACGGCTTGTGGTCCGTTTCCACGTGAAAGGTTGATCCCAGCAGGTATTTGCGGAAATTTTCGCAAACCCATGTGATTGCCAGTGCCTCCTTTTCGATTTGAGCATATCTTTGTTCTGTATCCGTAAGGGAGCGTGATGCATATGTAACAGGTAGGAGCTTTTCGTGCAACTGCTGTAGAAGTACAGCCCCAAGACCGTATGAGGAAGCATCCACAGACACTGTGAGGCGACTGAGCATCGTAGTGAGTGAGAATCGGCGTCCTGCTTAAAGCTTGCTTGAGTTTTCAAAACTCTGCTGCTGAGCTGGGCCCCAGTGCCAATCGGCGTCTTGGTGGAGCAAGTCTCTGAGAGGCTTCGTAAAGTCTGCTAGCTCTGGAAGAAATTGCGCTAGGTGGTTTGCAAAGCCCAACAAAGACCTGGCTTCTGACACATCACGTGGTGGGTCGAGCTGGACTATGGCTCTGACCTTTTCCGGGTCTGCGCTGATTCCTGTTGAGTTTACGACATGTCCTAAGAATGTTACTTCTGTTTGTCGAAAGGAGCACTTGTCGATGTTGAGGGTAACACCTGCATCTTCCAGCTTCCTCAGCACCAGCAGTAGGTTGGTGTCGTGTTCCTCAGTTGTCTTCCCTGAGACAATGATGTCATCTTGTAGACAACTCACACCATCTAGTCCTTCGAGCACACGGAGCATTTCTCGTTGGTAGAACTCTGGCGCTGTGGAGATTCCGAAGGGAAGCCTCAGGAACTGGAACCTGCCAACTGGTGTGATGAAGGTTGTGTATTCGCGAGAGTCATTGGACAGTGGCACCTGCCAGTACCCTGCTCATCCATCTAGGCGGCTGAAAACTGTTGCACCTGATAATTTTGCAAGACACTCGTCCACCGTAGGCATGAGCACACGTTCGCGTATTATTTGTTGGTTGAGTTGACCATAGTCCACGCAGATGCGCAGCTCATTGTTCTTTTTTCGTGCGACAACCATTGAAAAACACCACTCGGTTGCTCGCTCGATCTTCTGGATGACTCCCAAGTCTTCCATCCTTTCTAGTTCTTTCTTCACAAGTGGAAGCAGTGGAAGAGGCATGCGCCTAGGATAACTGACTGCGTATGGCTCGGCATCCTTTTTGACTTTGATGCGGTACCCAGTCTTCATGACTCCAAGCCCAGACGTTAGCTTTGGGTATGACGCCATGAAGTTGGGGACTTCAGTTGATTGTGCGAGAGTTTCGCCTAGCTCAAGAGGGCGCTGTAGAATCCCAAGTGATTCTATAGCTGGTCGACTGAGCAGCGCTTCTTTTAATCCTTTGATGATGAATACTGCTTCTTGGACTTCAGTGTTGCGCCAGGTGACTGTTATATCGATGTAGCCCGCAGTGGATATCGCTGTCTGGCCTGGGCCTATCAACAGCTGCTGCGTTGACTTGATGGGTCCCATGACGGTTATGTCGTACTGGTCGTGTGCGATTGCAGTCACATCCGCGCCGGTGTCGACCTTGAAGATAAAAGGCAAGTTGTTCACGGTAGCAGTAATCTTCCACGGCGTGTTCACTCCCACTTTGATTTCGCCGAGATATATCTCTCCGAGATCTTTTGGTCATTGTCGGACACTCGAGGTCTCGTCCTTCGGCTTAGACATGCAGACGTGGGCGTAGTGGCCTTTTTTCCCACACTGGTTGCACGTCTTGTCTATCGTGGGACACTGTGTCTTCGTGTGGTCACGCACACCACCACACCACTTGCAGCGTTTGTCTCCCGTCTTGTGTGTACGTTGAGGGCGCGACTTGAAAGGCACCTTCGCTTCGTTCCGGCGAGTTTTGACGTTTGTCTGGCCGCGCACTGCTCCCATGTTTAGAGCTGGCTGTTCGATGGAGCGAATTTCCTTGTGTTGAAGTTTCACGCTCTCTGAATTGCCGTTAGCTGTGATTGCTTTTTCAAGAGTGAGTTCTGCGTCAAGCTGTAGGCTCTCGCTGAGTTTTACGTCTCGCAAGCCGACCACGAGCCTGTCCCGAATCAGTTCGTCTTTGGGAGTTCCGTAATCGCATCTTTCGGCCATCTTGAACAAATGCGTCGACGTTTTCATGCTGTTCTTGTTTCCGAGAGTTAAACCGCGCTCTCTCATAGATGACATTCTTTCGAGGTAGGCAATGCTTTTCAAAAGCACTCACCACGGCGGAGTATGATGCCATCTGTTCGCCTGTCAGTTGCAAAGAGCGAGCACGTCCTCCGCTTCTTCGCCCATGGCGTAGAGTAATGTGTTGATCTGCGTCGTCTCGTCCTGTCCTGTTAGACTGGAGATGAGTTGGTAGCCTTCCCACCTGCGGTGCCATCGTGTCCAATCTTCGGGCTTGCGGAAATCGAGCTTTGTCGGCAGTTCCACGGCGAGCGGGTTTAACGTCATTCTCGGAGTGCCGCTCGCGCGCTCTTCGTTCGCGCCGCGAGTGTCTGGCATGACGCTGCGGCCGCTTACGTTAGGCTCGCTGTCCTTCTGGGTGTCACGCTGCGTTGGTTATCCCGCCGCTTTCACCATGTGATAGATGTAGCCGGTATAACAAGCAAAACCGTTTATTTATACATCAGGTAACGGCACCCGTTTTCGCTCTGCTTGGCGCGGTCGCCCATGCCGGGGTCTCCCGGCGGTCCGCCTGGTTAGCTTGCCGCTTGGGGCGCTGTCGTCAGGGGCGCCCACAACAGTTTGATATGTAGATTACAAATTCTAACTATTCATGCGTACCTAAGCATATATGAATCAGAGTTTCACCGATGTATGTCTATTTTTTGCTGTCAACCGACCACTTTTTCGGTGTCCATTGGTCTGAATTTCACACCCCGCAGGTAGTTATGGTTGAAATTTGCTAGATCGTTTAAACGTTTCCCTTCCTAGTATTCTGCCCATACAAACCAGCGGGTCGTCTGTTGAAACTGTGTTTGACGACATATTCCCGAAATAATGCTAGACTTATCATCCGTTATTCTAAACTGATTATTAGAAAATCATTTAGGAAGCCTTTAGGCTAGCTTAGCAATAGCTAACTAACGCATCTCAGTGTAATGAAAAGGCGGGTTTGGGTATATATTGTCCGCATTTAGACTGGTCGTTTTCTGTTTGTCTTCCGGACTTCACCCCAATTTTTGAAGCGTAGGTTCTGGCGGTGGTATTCGCTTTACGGAAATTAGACTCCTCTTTTTCTAAAGTGGCTGTAATTTCCGACTCTCTATCCTTGTGTTCGTCCCTCTCTTCGTAAGTGGATTCTGCAATTGTAAAAGTCTTTCTCTCCCTGATCCCTCAACATTTGAAACTTTTGCACATGGTATGGGTACTAGGCCACAGCAGTGTGACTTTAAATGAATATGCTGATAGTTTGGCAAAAGAGTCTCTCAATGGCCCCGTATTATCTATCCTTCTGGCGACAGCGTACATCACCGCAGCGAGGTTTCGGAGAAACGTTCTATTAAATATTCAAACTGGACATCTTTAAAGATCTGATGACTACTTGCATCTAAATTATTCTTGCAATAGGAAATTGTCATTCACTGCAACTTGAGATTTTTCTAACAAGGATGCGGTATTCCACCTTTAAATTTCTATCTTCACAAGTCTGGTTTGCCCCTTTCTTCATTCTGCAAATTTTGCGGTGAACATGAATCATTAGATCACTTTTTATTGTTTTGCCGCCACTACACTACTTTGAGAAGACAGTTGATGGAAAGGCCTTTCAACAGCTTGGCCTCAGTTTAAGTAGCCCGATATTGTTATCATTTGGTACCACCATCCTTGGACACAGTCACAGGTCTGTTTTTGCCACCATGCAAATTTTTTTTTACTGGAATCAAATCGTTTGCCAAGCTAAATATTTCAGCATCACTTGTTCTGCAATTCCAGTGTCAACCTCCCGTGTGTGTTACCACATTTCATTTTATATTTCATTTATTTCCCATTTTGTTTCCTTTTTCTCTACCCCTCAAATCACTTTTTTTTAATTACACTTCAAAAAACTTCTTAGGTACCCAATTTATGTTATTTGGTCAACAACAACAACAATTATGCCGCACCGATAACCAAGTCAACTTATTCAAGGTAGCAAAGATGGCGCAATGGACGCAACCAATGTATTAAGATCTCTACTCTAGACTTAATAAAGAAAACTATTTTATTAATAGTGCATTTTGCGTACTTCTCTGTATGCTCGAGCAAAGCGTAAGGCTAAATTTGTAGACTTGCTTTTTGTTGTGTTCTATATATTAGTGACGTACCCAGCACTTCCGTTGCTGCAGTTTTCGGGCAACTGCAATACGCCCGCGGCGCCACGTAGTGAACACGCGTCACACAGTAGGTACCACAAACTTACTGAACCAGAAATGCGAGTAGTTTAAAAGCAGAAATTGCGCTGGACAAGGAGAATTATGGACACGTTCGCATGAATTGTCAACGTAATTAACGCGCTCGGCTGGGGCACAGAATGATAGTGGTTCGAGTCCTAGCGTGGACACGATTTTCTTATTGATATTGGCCGACGATTATCGACACCGCCTGTCCACACTTTCTTGTCCTCAGCTCGAGTTGACACCAGAGCGTCTCATGAGGCAAGAAAGGCTTTCGCCTGAAAATAAAAAGAAAAAAAAGATGAAGCCGTGAGAAGGTTCCTAGGCTAAATCTGATGCGAACGATTGTTGAGCTTTCATTTGAAGTAGCCGTAGACTAGGATAACTTTTTGAGCTGCTCTTTCCAGCGGCCGCTCACATCTCCGCACACTTCATCCCCGTGGTAGCAGCTAGAGCAGAGCGCGTAACAGGAGGACACGAAGAAAAGTCGGTCATGAGCGAGGCTCGACAACCTGGAAGGCTCGCCAATAGGGTACCGCTAGATGCGTAGTCGGTAGCCAATCAAGGCGGCCAAGATAGCGCTCGGCACGCTATGCGGGAACCCCTCCGATGGAGTCTCGGCAGTAGGACTCTGGTTGTGATGTATCACGGGCGGTGTTTGTGAGCCCCGGCTTCTTGTCGTACACGGAATCTGGAAAGAGTCGTCTGAGAATTTTGTCTGCAGTGAAGTGCCCAGCGCCACCGTAGTCGAAAGTATAGTGAACTAGTTCACTATAGTCGAAAGCTAGCGGCAGGTCAGGGTGGTAAAGTGCGAATGCAAAGTAGTCGTGGAAGACCGTCAGTTTGCTATGAACGTTCCTGCGATCCGTCAGCACGGTGACTTGCTTAAGGACATTTGTCAGACGGTTTTGTTGCAGCCGCCATCACGCGTTCGTCAGATTCATCCGGTAGGTTAAAACCTAGCTGCTCCTTGCGCTCGGACATCGAGCACAAATCTGCGGTGACGCGTCTTGATTTCGGCGAGGGTGTCTGTGAAATCCTCAATGAGAACCTGTAAATCATGTCTGAAGGAAAATAGGCTGCGCCATGCGACGACCATGCTGTTCTCAAAATTCGCATGACAGCGCTGCGACTTCACTGAGGTCGGGATGCCGGTCAGTTCCCAGGCAACGTCCACTATTTGTGGTCGGCCATCCAGGCTAGCTCGAGAACTCCGCGAAGGCCCAGACTCAGCGGTAGCGCCTCTCGCGTGTTGGACTTGAAAACGAGGAGGCAAACTGCGTTGGACGAAAAATACCAACTGCTTGTTGATCAGCAGCAGCACCAGCAGGCTGAAGGCGCTGACTCCGGGAGGCACCGCTTTTCTACCATTCACATTTTCTACCTGCGCATGTAGAGCTGAAAAAGAAATCATCACCTTTATTTGTCTACGTGTTCTAATTGTTTTTGGCGCAAGAGCGCTTATCTAGCACTTTGGATGGAGAGAAGGAATTCATTTATTGTTATGCGCAAGCTCTACTTGAAGTAACTGCAGTTTCGTCTGCATATCGTGTAAGCGCAGCTAACTATAGTTATGGGAAACATAGTTAACTGTGGTTAACGTCCCCGTGCAAATGCGGTATAAAGCAAAAAGCCTTGACACCGCATTGGGAGTGTGTGTGTGTGTGTGTGGGGGGGGGGGGGGGGGAGCCACGACAGCAGTCTAGTTGGACAGTGACTCTGACACATAGCCCATCGTGATTAAAGAGCAAATAACGCTTGTGGGCGACACGAGAGGGAAATGTGGTTCTTACCTAATACCTGTGTTCATGACGCGTGTGATAACGACGAAGTGTTTGTTATTGCACCCGCGCACGCAGAGCGAGCGAGGAAAAGAAAGAATACGGAACGGCTATAGAGCAGTCGATTGCTGTGACTGTCTCCTTCACGATACAACACGTCTGTAAATACCACACTCGAGCTTATCACAGACGCATGTACTACGCACTTCATGCGCAGGAAAAATGATTATTATCAACTACACAAGGAGCTCGCTAGACGCTTGCCTCGGAGGAGGAGGAATCAACATTTATTAGGCCCGAAATAATTCGGTGGTGCATGCTTGCACCAGAGGGGGTGGTTCCCTAGTTGCGGGACCCATATGTTCCCAGCAGCTCCTGGCCCCTGTCCGTCAGTGCGAGCTGGATTAATAGGGCGGTGCTGGATAAGAAGGTCTCCCATCGCTCAAGGGGTTGGGGATTGGGGGTATTAGCGGGATGGGGAAAAGCGGGGGTCTTGAGTTTTGTGCATTCTGCCAAAACGTGCGGCAGAATGCCTTTTTCTTTCAAAGAGGACAGAGCATATCGTGTTCCGCAGGGTACATGCGGTTCATCAGTACGGGATGCGCAAGCGATCCCGCCTGCGCTCGCCGCAGGATCGTCTGATATTGCCTAGTGAGTTTGGGGTGCGGTTCTGGCAGTCTGCACCTTTCCTCTCGGTACATACAGGTTATCTCCCAAAAGCTAGTAATTGGATGCGGTAGCTCTTCCGACTCGTGCTCGCCCCGGATTGATATTTCTCGGGCATGGTAGTCTGCGATGGTGTTGCCTGCTACCTGCGAGTGAGCCGGGACCAACACGAGCTCTATGGCTCTTCCCGGAGGCTTGCACTTGGCTCGGGTCGCGGAGTGGATTACGCCTCTGCGGAAGCTTCTGTAGGTTGTCCTTGAGTCGGTGACCACGGTGTCCACGCTCGCCTGTGCGAGTGCGAGGGGCACGGCCGCTTCTTCGGCAACAGCGGGGTTTGTTGTCTTTATGGACGCGCTGATGATCAGCCTGTCTTTTGACGTAATCACCACCGCTACACGCTCACTGTGTTTTCGGAGCGATGCGTCCGCGTAGAGGACACTGGGGTTCTATTCCAGCTTCTGGGTTATGGCTTTGGCCCGCGCGGTGCGCCTCTCATCGTCCTTGCCCGGCGTCATGTTCCGGGGAAGGTGTTTGGTCTGAATGGTCGTCTTCCGGAAGGGCTTCCTTGAGGGGTACTAGCTCAATCTGTCATCCTATCTTGCGTAGGACGGCTCGTCCGTGTTTCGTGGGACTGAGCCGGATTCTCTGATTAGAGAGGTGGGCTTCAATGAGCTCCTCCGCCGTGTTGTGGGTGCCCATGTCTAACAGTCTTTGCGTGGACGAGTATATGGGTATGCCCAGTGCTTGCTTCGTTGCCTTACGAAGCATCGTGTTAAGGGTGTCCCTATTTGCCTTCGTCAGCTGGAGATAAGGGGCGGAGTAGGTACACCGCGATACCACGAACGCGCGTATCAGACGCATGGCATCGTCCTCTTTGAGGCCTCGGTTTCTGTTAGCTACCTTTCTTATCATACTGAGCATCTGTTCGGTTGGTCTTGATCTTTGTGATGGCGGCGTGTGCCTACTTGTCGTCTGAAGTAGTAGGCCGAGGATCCTAATCTGCTGTGTTGGCTTGATGGCCGTTCCGTCGATGGTGACCATCACGTTCGGCGGCAGCTCTTTCTTGGATTTTCCCGGTTGGATCATAAGCAGCTCTGATTTCTGGGGAGCGCAGCTCAGTCCGCACGACTTTGCGTACTCGTTATGCCGCCTTCTGCAAGGCTTCTTCCATCCAGGCATCAGACCCGGCTCGAGCCGTCCACACCGTAATATCGTTGGCGTAGAAAGCGTGGTCCACGCCTTCGATTTGCTTGAGTAGACCGGGCAGGGGCAAGAGGGCCAGATTGAAGAGCAGGGGCGGCAAGACCGATCCCGGCCTGTGGGGTGCCCCTATCACCGAGCTCAACAAAGTCTGACTTCTCCTCTATCCTGATGGCCGCTGTTCGGTTTGACAGAAAATCTTTGATGTAGCCGAATGTCTTTCGGCCACACCTGGTCATATTCAGATTCCGCAACACGCTCGCGTGGGACACGTTATCAAACACTCCCTTCAGGTCGAGGGCGAGCATCCCGCGTGGCGCGTGCCTCGTTGCCGGCTTGACAACCAGTTCGTGAAGTTGGATCATTACGTCTTGGGTGCTGAGATGTTGCCTGAAGCCGTACATCGTCTGCGGCATCTGATCAGTTTCTTCGAGATGCTTCTGCAGGCGGCGAAGGACCATGCGTTCCATCACCTTTCCCGCGCAGGACTTGAGGGAGATGGGCCGCATGTTGTCTATCGTGGGGGCCTTGCCGGACTTTGGAATGAAGCAGACCTCGGCTTCCTTCCATTCTTTCGGCAACCGCAAGCTCTCTCAGGCTTCGTTGATGTGCCCTAGGAGGCCGCGGGCCTCTTTACCTTTCATGTTACTGAGTAGTTTGTATGATGGCATCCCTGCCAGGTGCACTTCTCTTGTTACTTTCATCTATCGCTGTCCACAGTTCCGTCATGAAAAACGGCCGGTCCAACTCCATTATCAGGTCCTTTGAACCTCTCGGGCACCGGGTACTGCCTCTTCTCTGTCTTTAGGTACTTCGCCTTCAGGTCTTCCAGGATCCTGCGGCCGTCTCCATTGTACATGTTCTATACTTTGGTAAGGTTGCGATTGGTCGCAGTTAAATTTTCTACTCAGCGGGTCGATTAGATGCCTCAAGAGACACCACGTCGAGAGCGTGCCCTGCACGCCGTTGCAGGTCTTCAGCCAATTCTCCCTGCATATTTGGGCCACGTGCTCGGCAATCTGTTTGTTCAAGGCTGCTATGCGCTTGGCCAGCTTTCTGTTGTGCCTCTGACGTTTCAATCGGCGCGTTAACGACTGCCATGCCGCCCACATGTGGGTCAGTCTGGCATCCACGTACGGTGTCTGCGACGTCGTTGCGATTTCTTGGGTAAAAGTTTGGAGGGTCTTCTTCTGGTCCCTAGACCATTCGGTGTAGGTCTGTTGCGTTTCAGCTTGTCCCGATTCTTCCTCAGACGCCTCTTCTCGTTCATGGGTGAACTCTCTCACCTTGTCCCAATCCGTGATCCGCGCTGTGCCCAACACAGCCCGATATCGGGAACCTCGGATCGTGCTGTCGATCACGCTGTAGTCAGACCCCAGGTCCACTACTTCGCTTCTCCAGGAGATGTCTAGCATGCCCGATAACCACGAAAGGTCCGGTGTGGTGTCCCTGGCGGCACTGTTTCCTCTTCTGGTAGTTACGTCCGGCTCGTTCAGGAGGGCAATCTCGTGATCCTCCATTGCTTTGACCAATGCTTTTCCTCTTTTTGACTGGAACTTATAGCCCCACGTTGTGTGAGGGGCGTTAAAGTCGCTAAGGATCAGGAGCGGCCTGGTCCCCGCCAACCCTTTCGCCTGGCTCACGATGCGGTCAAATTCGTACTGCTGTTGTGACGGCCGACATACGCGCTCATTACAAATAAATTGCCCGCGCTGCCAATTTCTCTTGCATGAATTTCGATCAGCGTGTGCTCGCACCCGCCCTGCGCCGTAGCATTTTGAGTTGCCGCCACATTGTTGCGAACAAACACCGCGCAGTTCCGTTCTCCGTGGGGTCCGTGTAAGTGACGTACCCCGGAGGTCTTGGTTTCCCGTTTGTCTCCTGTAGCGCAATTACCATCGGGCTTGTTGTCTTGCTCGTCAATGTGTACCATTAGCTCCGCTTCTTTGTTGCAAATTCCACGGCAGTTCCATTGGTAAACTTTACACAGGGGTATGTACAGTTAAGGTCGAATTTATGAATAGAAAAACTAAAAAACAAGGACCACTTAGAATGTGTCGCAAAGCAGTTATCACCTCGCATTTTAAATGGATTATTAGTTCATTTGCTAAGCCTTCCAAATTGATGCCCCCCTCGTGTTCTCCGGCTGCTGCTCGAGCTCCTGCCGCCACCATTCGCCGCTGCGTGTACTCGCCCCCTCCCTCTTCCATGGCGGCGACAGCGCGTTATCCGGTTGCTGCGCGCGCTCCTGACGCCACTGTTCGCCGCTGCATGTACCCTCACGCTCGTGTTTTCCGGTTGCTTCGTGCGCTCCTGACGCCACCGTTCATCGCTGCGTGTAACCTCCCCCCTTGTGTTCTTCGGTTACTGCGCGCGTTCCTGCCACCGCCATTCGCCGCTGCATGTACCCTCCCGCCGTGTGTTCTCCGGTTGCTGCCCGCGCTCCTGCCACCACCGCTCGCCGCTACGTGTACCCGCCCTCTCCCTTTTCCTCCGTGGCGGCAACCGCGTGTTCTCCGATTCCTGCGCCCATTTCTGCCGCCATCGTTCGCTGCTGCGTGTACCCCCACCGCTTCCGGCGTGGCGGCGACGGTGTTCTCCGGTTGCCGAAGCACCGGCTTGGCATCAGCGGATCACGGTGCGGTGCGTGTCCCAAGCCGAAACGCAGATCTACGTTGACGACTCGCTAGCGGCATCAGTCAGTCGCTTCTATCTCTTCGCCGTACGGCCCACGCGCTGCCTCCCGCGACCTCCCGATAACTTAATTGCTCTCTTCGCTCCACCAATGCCAACCCTGCGCGGCTGCAATCAGCACCGGATCGGTGGCGGCGGATCTCGATACAGGTGCACCGCCCGAGCCGAAACGCATAGCCGCCGCCGTTCGCCACTGTGAACCGCCTGCCTAAAAGTTACCTGTAATTGTACATACAGCCATGTCTTGCGCAAATCATTTGCCTCGATCTATCGAAAAGTGAAACAGCTGATGAGCTGCGCTCAAATTTCGCATTAAATAACGTAATCGTCCGCAACTTTTTTTCTTCGGTGGCATCACTGCCAGGCCGCCGCAATTGCTGTTCTGAGGAGGGAATGTGCATAGCTCAAAAATGAGCTGGGACGGTGCTGCAGCACCGTTAGATTACCCGATATTTGTCGAGATAGCCGAGTAATTGAAGCCAGCTCACAGCCGGAGCTGGCAAAGTGCGAAAACGCATACCTGGATGAAACACGCAATTTGAGTCACCCACGAATGTTGTGCTCTCTCCATTGCTGGCAGTGATGAGGCGACAGCGCCGAAAAAATGTTTGTGCTCTCGTGTTGCCAGCTATGCCTCCACAATTGACACATCAACTATAATGACCTCTGCTGAAATTCTTTACAGGGTGGCAAAAGGGCTGTCTTTTTTCGTCACCTCTGTGATCTCTGGCTTTAGCACATCCCAAGATTTCATACCCCAACTTTGCAGTAGGAGAGTGGGAGAAAATGTGACGGAAATTTCCAAGTTATAGCCAACACAGCGAAATCATTCCCTGCTGTTCTGGCATCATGCTCATCAAATAGCAAATGGCCAGCTAGGACGGAAGTGAAATTTGATAAGATTGAAAACTTCGAACTATCATATTTTGCTCCACCCCATGGCGTGACATTAAACATCCCTTTAAGAATGAACACATTCCTTGTTCTTACAATGAGTGCCAGCGATTGCTCCATTGACATCTTGACGTCCGCAAGCCTATTTGAATCACACATACTCTATTGACTGAACCCAGCACCGGTTTCTTCCATGCCCCACTATCAGCTATGGTATTTATTGCCAGGCTCGGCACATAGCCTGGCTGCGTCTTTTCCAATTTTCGACTTTCATTGCAATATATCTAGTGTGACAGCCATTCTTTTGCTCAGCAGCGTTGAAGGGGCATGCGATTTGGTGGAGTTCATATCCCATGATCTCGAGGTTTTCAGTGTGATTGTTGGCCAGAATGAATTGAGCTAGTCCACTGTTGGGATGTCCTGTCACCAGAGTGTGGCTCTGAAGTTCTTAAGACTTTACATACAGCTTTTGATTTTCATATGCTCTTACTTTCATTATTTTTCAGCAGTGAGAACCTTTGGGAGCACCAATACGCTTGACAGGTTGCTGCTTGTGTCTTTTCAAAGATTTATCCGATTTGTCCATGTTTGGTGCCTGCTAGTCGGCATTCAAATTTCCATTTTGTGCATACAGACCATCCCAGAGAGCAGACAAAAGTGGGCAGAGCTTTACCGGAAGCAACAAAACAATTTCATTTACTTAACCACCCCAGAACATTATGTTTTGCCCCAGGAAGTAACTTTTTGCAAAAATAATTCTAGGACAGTAACCAACTGCAATGAATCAACCTTAATCTAGATCATGTTGAATGAGCAGCACAGTTTTAAAGAATTTGTATGCGGAACTTAGCGCCATTCTGATCACTTCACCTAATCTTGCATCAGAATTTCTTCCTGTTTACAAAAAGGCCGTTCTCAGTCAACTTTAAACTGAATCGTAAAGAACAACTGGCGGGTCATAGCACATAAATATCTAGTTAATGCAGTCACCCATTTAAAATCTAAGGACTCTTACAAAGTTTATTAACCAATTTGCCCCATCACATTCTGCCTCGGTCTCCACTATATGACGGCGCTAAAAACACAATATACAGCTGAGAAATGATCACACTTTTTAAATGCATCCAAACACGTAAATTTATGCTTCAACCAGCAACACCTTTGGGTTTCTATGTAATCGTTCTGCATTCTGCCGGTACGGTGAAGTGATGTGTGAATTGAAAGAGGAAAATAAAGCATTGCTGGTACTACACCACATTTCTTTATTAGGTTGCAAGGAAACATAAAAAGATAAAAACACAGATTATGCAGCCTCATAAATGCCTTGGACTTTAATGGAAATTATACCAAAAGTGGACACCGGACCCCAGAACAGAAAGTATAAATGGAAGGAAATGTTTGTTCCTAAAAGCCATTCCCCAGAAGACGATTTTTTCCACTAAAGAAAGCAACATAATATTCCATGTTTGCCTTTAATTAATCATGTAATCCATTTGGCAAACTTAATTTCATTGCATAATAATTTATGAGCAACAAGCTTGGCCAAGTTTGGCCAAGTTTGGATTGGAATGAGAATAGTTTCTATAAAATAAAGTTGACGACTAAGTTTATTATCATTTCTTATTGAGTAAATGCTATTAAAAGAAATCTTGTAGATATTTCATACAGTTGGTAAGCTTAATTTCATTGCATGACAATTTATGAGCAACAAACGTGGCTAACCTGGGATTGGCACGAGAATTGTGTCTTTAAAATAAAGTTAATGACTGAGTTTATTAGCATTTCTTGTTGACTGAATGCTATTAAAAGAAATCTTGTGCATATTCATAGTCATAGCATTCAGCAGTTTTCTAACAATACTTCTCCATGAAAAAAGATTACTGGCTTGACTACCCTCCTAGTAGTGCGTTGATCTCTTGCAGTGAAACATCCTGTGCATGAGTCTGATACAAAAATAGCAGCAATCGTTCACAGTGCAAAAGTAATACAATGAGTGAATGTCCAACATGCATATTTTATGAGCAAAATACATCTCAATGATGGACCCTGTACAACCCTAAAAGCAAGCCTCAAGAATACTGGGGCCGTTTACACGACACCTACTCCTCAAGGCAAAACCAAGATCATATCAAAAATAAATTCGTACCGAAACAAAATATCAAGAAGAGCACTTGAGATATATGAACTCATGCTTGACAGGACTGGTGTTCCAGCTAACAGTGGGATCACTAAGCCATAGCCTAGCCCTTAAAATTATCTAAAATAAAACGTAAAAAATCCCTTAAAAGCCACAGCATTTCACAGTGAAATATAGTAAAGTGGACACAAAACACTTAGAGAGACTGTGTTTATGATATGTGAAATTAAATGTTAGTTCTAGCTTGCACAAGGCTAAACTACAATATGCAACCGCCATTAGACGCTAATAAATTCATCGACAGACATTTTGTGGCAGAGTGTCTGCTACTCACCATGAAACCTACAAACTCTCGAGCATTGAACTTCCTTCAGCTGATATAACGCTGAACACCTCATTGATAATGAGCTAGCAGCTCTGTTTCTTCCATGTCGTTTCTTTCTTGTCTCTTTGTACCATCAGCACACAAAGCGTTCTTAAGAAATCAACGCAGGAGCACAATCACAAACAGCAAGAGCGTAATAAAAAGCTCCTCAAAGCTTCTGGAAGACTACGGCCAAGTGTCATCACAATGGAAGCACAGTCGAGCGTCCACGATCTGCTGCGAGCTGTCGCTCTCTTTCGTTCCAGTTGGAAATGGCAACAGCCATCTTCCTCTTTGGGCCAATTAGGCTGCAGTGCAAGAAACACAAGAATTTCACGACTGTTTACATTCTGAGGCACAGTGTGGATAACAGCCCATTTTAACAATTTATCAAGGCTGAAAGACGATTATCAGAAAAAAAGAAACAAAGGCATTATATCAACGCACTAAGCATTCGACAATACAGCATCACGCACAGAATGCTGAAAGAAATGAACTATGCTCAAGGCATAACACGCAACACCAGCACTAAGATGGCTAAAGAACTAGAGGTTGCTGACTCGTGCTCTTTTAGTTACACTCGCATGCAGAAAATTTATGTGATTCCTGCCCTTATGCAAAACAGCTCATGCTGTAAAAGGGCTCGTGTTCAGTGAATTTTCCATGTTCTGCTCAAGGAGAAATCATCATCAGCAGCAGCCCGACTACACCCACTGCAGGGCGAAGACCTCTCCCATATTCCTCCAATTAACCTGATCCAATGCTAGCTGTATACACTTGACACTTGCAAGCTTCTTAACCTCATCCGCCCACCTAACTTTCTGTCACTCCCTGCTACGCTTTCCTTCTCCTGGAATCCAGCTTTTACCCTAAACGACTATTGGTTATCCTCTCTTCGCACTACATGCCCTGCCCGTGCCCATTTCTTCTTCCTGATTTCCACTAGAGTGCCAGTGACTTGAGTTATTTCTCTGACCCACTCTGCATGCTTCCTATCTCTTAATGTTACCCCTACCATTTTTCGTTCCATGTCCTGAGGTTAAGTAGAACACTTTTCTTTAAGCTGCACGTTTCAGCCCCATAGGTGAGTATGGGTGGGTAAGATGCAACTGTTATACACTTTTCTCTTGAACAATACCGGTTGAATGATACCGAAATTAGCTCACGGAAAAATGTGCAATCTAAAATGTGATGCAATGAACCTTCAGGAGTAGTACCGATTGTATATTTTATTGTTATGCCGTGCTTTGAGGTATTTCATCTGTTATGACTGTTATGAGGTATTTCAACTTGATTTCACATTTATTTCTGAGTGCTGCTCCAAGACCCTCACTCCAGCATTTTGCTGATATTTGCCCGCCTGCCTAGTCCTTGCTCCATTACAGTGAAGAGCCGCGGAGAAGCAGCTGTGATGTGGTGTATAGCCGCGGACTGCACGGCCGCGTACGCCTCACGCATGGTATAAGAGAGGGCTGCTGAGCTACGTGTTTCGTCAGAGTGCGTCATGAATAAAGCGCGTCCGTCCAGCTAAGCTTAACCCGGCAAGGCAGTGGTGGCGTATTAGCTTCACATTTTATTAACTCTTTTATTACTGCTCCATTCTGACTCCATCCCCCACTGGTGATTGAAAAACTCGAAGTTCAAATTTTGCACCACCAGCACCCCAACGGACAGACTTGCTGCACCGTCAAGCTTGTACTTTCAACAATTTATTTCAGTTTTCAGCGCTTTGAATTTTTTTTTTTTTTCATGTGGAAGCTGGTTTTCAAATGCCACTGAACGTCAGGCTGCAGCTTGGAACGCTCCCAACATGGCATCAGCCTCGGGAACAACACTCGCACGCAAAAAAACTGTTTCGAGCAAATTTTTTCCCTCTGGAGCAGTGCTGGAGGCTATCAGCAGCAGGGGCTCAGAAGACAATGCTGCATCCTTGAATTTTGATTCCAATATTGAAACTCGGAAACAACAACCCAGAACGATGGCGGCTGCGGCGCACGTACGCTTCGGTTTCTCACTATCATTTGATAGTTCTTCCTTAAGTTCTCAAAAGTGATCTTAGTGTAAACCGATAATGGTTTAAAGCATTGTTATCAAATTTTAGTTAAGTAAAAAAAATTCACTTCTAAATTTTTTCTCTTCCCGGAGAGAAAAATAATTTCAAATCAAAGGCTGAAAAAACCCTGTTTCAAGTTGTACGAGGAAAATTTCTACCTCAAAACGCATTTGTGTTATATAATTTTAGGACTTGTCCGGCAAGCATCTAGAAAGATTTAAAACGTTTTATGTCTTCCAGAATTTATTTTAGCAACTTTCATCAAGAGTTACTGCCTTGTAAATTCAAATTTTTTATCCCGATCCAACTAATTCTGCGCTTCCCTAATTTTTTTATTATATCTGCACCAAATACCTATGATAAGAAATTGTTTTTCGAATGTGCATCCTATTTCCATAATTGGTACGTATTTTACCTATTTTTACCTCTTGTATAATTTGCAACAAAAGAGGAGACTATGTGGAGCTTCAGGATTGTGGAGGTGGGCATGTGGAGGTTGGGATATGCTTTTTTTTTTTTTTTTTACCGGTGGATATACCTCCAGTCCCCCATGTAAAGGTGCCCTGCAGAAAGCCCCTTGTGACATGCACGCACGCACGCACAGACACACACACACACACACAAGCATGCACAACCGTTTGCTAAACGACAAATTTTGAAAAAAAAAAGAAACAGAATTGAGTCTGTCCTCACCGAATGCCTGCCTGCTCAAGCTGAGCGTCGCCAAATGTGAGGAACTGTTCCAGGTCAATGCCCTTCGACTCAAACACGGACAGATACTTAGACAGCCCTAGGTGTTTTAGGAAGTCTGCAAGGTTGCCAACAGCTGACTTGGGAGGCAGGTTCAGGCAGCTGTCTGCAAATGCAGTGTGAGCAAGAAAAGGCATGCTACAGAGCTGACTGAGCACTCCTCAATTAAATTCAGCTTCCTTCGACAGTCCCATATCAATTTTGAACCTGACAGATAAATGCATTTCTCATCTTCTATTAATGAATGCTACACAAAAGAAACTCTACTACATATTCACAACTGGACTTACTCCAGCATTTCCAGCTGCCATTTTCCTCTACCCAGACCATTTCAGCCTTGATTTTTTTGCGCAATCCAGGAAATCTTTATTTTTTTCTTCCCTCCTGGTTCAGCATCTTTAACTGCCATGCGGCCAATAAAATCAACAGCATTCACGACACATCAATTAATGGCTTCATCGTTCATACCAGGTTGCCAAGGCAATAAGAATGGACTTGGCATATGACGTTTCACCCATGCTTCTTGGCGCATAACTATTTCCACGCAACAACAAAAAAATGACGTCTTGATGGAGGCAGCAATTGCATGGAAAGCCCTGAGAAATATTGTTTTTTCTCCAGTTTCCCAAACACAGATCTGTAATACTCTGCGACCTTAATTTAAGTTCTTGAAAGTGCAGTAAAATGTTTGCCTAAACTTTTTGTCTTCTGCCTTCAACAAAATAAAGTGTTTCTCCACGGGCAGGTAGCTGCATGCCCCATGCACGGCGGAAAACGACCCAGATGCCAGGCCACAAGAACACTCACTAAAAAAAATGACCACCACAAGAAAAACTGACAAAACTAAAGTACTAATAAGTAGATAAATTTACGCAACCACAGACTGCCATGATGGTCCTTTTTGGGCTTGCATTTAGCGGCAAGAACACGCAAAAACAAATCAAAAATAATAAAAAAATAAATGGGCATCTTATTGGGACGAGCCGACGCTCCTTCCAAAGCAAGGTTGGCACAACGACGGACCAAGCTCTCAACTTCGGGGGTCCTCTCGAGACCTGCAGTCGTGAACCATGCATTCATTCCTTCGGTTCCTCTTTGGTGCACGATGAGCCTAAGTCTTGGAAACAAATCGTACACATGTGCAAACCACTAATGTGCATCCAAACGTAATTATCTGCTTCAAGCACTGCTTATGCACATTTCCTCCAAAGCAGTCGTTGCGTAAAGAGCCACGTTATTGCTTAGAACCATCGTGGTCTAAGAATCAGGCCACCCATGGACCAATCTGATCTGAATCTGAAGTTTTTTCACAAATCAACAGCGACATGTGGCAATGTATATATTTTTTGTTCCACATGCGACATCAAACTTCCCACAAGCTGCTAATCCCACAGTTTAGCGCTACTAAGTGCAAACGACCACACGGTCATAACAGGCCCAGTTTGTATTTATCCATTCATCAGTTATACTTACTTGCTGCACTACCACCCGAATTAATTCTTCATCATCCCATCTAAGGACACTGCACCACTAGTCGCTGCATCTGCATTTTTTGTACCCACACGGTGGTACATCCATGGTTCCACCATTTCACCAGTTTCTAGCTCCCGGTGGCATGCTTCACATAGCGAATATAAACCACGAAATTAAGCCTCTTCCCAGCTTCCAAGGTAAACCCCATCGCGATTTGGTAAATTTGGTAAATATAATCGCTTGTGCCGCTCTATTTACACCATTTGACCCGAATATCGGCATTCGTTTCGCAGACTGCATGACACTGTCGCTCCGAGCAACAGAAGGAAATCTGAGAAGAAAGCGATGACTTAAAAAAGGGGGCGGCAATTTCGAATGTGCCGAGACTACGAAAAAGAGCCCAGACGTCCAACGGTGACAACAGGAAGTGCTTCGAATCTGGAGAAAAATAGTACGCATGGCTGACCAGTGTGACGTCACAAGGTCACAGACTTCCATTTCGCAAATTACGTCGGAAATCTCTGCAACCACAATGCAACACACTTATCAAGCATTGCAACTGCCTTCCTGAAGTTTTATCCAGCTTTTTAAGCTAATGGTGAAGCACTTTTCCAGAATGTCAGGTTGCTGCCTTTCATCATCATCATCATCATTATTAGCCTGACTATACCCACTGCAGGGCGAAGGCCTCTCCCATATTTCTCCACTTAACCCCGTTCTGTGCTAGCTGCATCCACTTGACCCTGCGAACGTCTTAACCTCGTCTGCCCACCTAACTTTCTACTGCCCCCTGCTACGCTTGCCTTCCCTTGCAATCCAGTTTGTTACCCTAAGCGACCATCGGTTATCCTCTCTTCGCACTACATGTCCTGCCCGTGCTCATATCTTCTTCTTAATTTCCACTAGAATGTCGGTAACGTTATTTATCTGACCCACTCTGCACGCTTCCTATCTCTTAATATTACCCCTACCATTTTTCGTTCCATAGCCCTCTGGGTTGTCCTCAACTTAAGTCGAACTCTCTTGGTTAGCCTCCACGTTTCAGCCCCATAGGTGAGTACAGGTAAGATGCAACTTTTATATACTTTCCTCTTTAGTGATACCGGTTAGCTGCTAGTCATAATCTGTGAGTGCTTGCCAAATGCGCTCCATCCCAATCTTATTCTTCTTGTTATTTCCTTTTCATGGTCCGGATATGCGGTTGCTGCCTGTCCTAAGCAGACATATTCGCCTACTAACTTCGCTACCTAATGTAAACTGCTGTTCCTTTCCGAGGCTGTTGAACATTACCTTAGTCTTCTGCATATTGATTTTCAAGCCTACCTTTCTACTTTTCCTGTCTAGGTCACCAATCATTATTTGCAGTTCATCCCCCGAGTTGCTTAGCAAGGCAATGTCATCAACAAATCGCAGATTACTGAGGTATTCTCCATCTACCTTTATCCCCGACTGCTCCCATTCCAAGCATCTGAATACTTCCTCTAAGCAAGCTGTGAATAGTACTGGGGAGATTGTGCCTCCTTGCCTTACACCTTTCTTTATGGGGATTTTGTTACTTTCTTTATTCAGAACTATATATGGTTGCTGTGCAGCCACTATATATATTGTTACCTGGAAACGCGGTACCAAAGTGATGTGCTCACTGACGAAGAGGACGACACAAAAAGCGTTGAGAAAGAGGACGACGCTCACAGAGTGGACACTGCACGGCTACTGAAGTCTCAGCGCCGAGTTCAGCCCATCGCAGTGCTGTTACATTAAGTGCATCCCCGTAACATCTTGGTGGAGGTCGCGGGTTCGACACAATCTGACGCTGGATCTCCGCAGTGGCCGTCACCTCGGAACCGTCACGATGACAACCGACGCGGCTCCATCTACCTCCGCAACCCCAACTGTCGTCGTAGCCCACCCCCGTGACCCTGGCTCATTCTGCGGTACAGATGAGGTCGACGTCGAGGACTGGCTTTCGCTTTATGAGCGTGTTAGCCAGCACAACAGGTGGGACGCCACGCTGATGCTGGCCAATGTCATCTTCTACCTTACTGGCACGGCACGCGTTTGGTTCGAAACGCATGAAGCAGAAATACCCTCCTGGGATATTTGCAAACAAAAACTCCGTGACCTGTTCGGAAAACCGGTTGGCCGTCAACTCGCCGCTAAGAGGGACCTCGCCAAACGGGCCCAGACATCTACCGAGCCTTATATTACGTATATACAAGACGTTCTGGCCCTCTGCCGAAAAGTTGATAAAGACATGCCAGAACCTGATAAGGTGGGGCACATCCTGAAAGGCATAGCCGACGATGCCTTCAATCTTCTACTCTGTCGGGACTGTACTACGGTTGACTCCGTTTTGCAGGTTTGTCGACATTTCGAGCAGGCCAAACACAGACGCATTGCACATCGCTTCGATCGGCTCCCCAACACTGCCCCTACCTCCACGTGCGAGGATCTGCCGACCCTAAGGCAACCTTCCAACACTGAAAATGTGACACGCATTGTGCGTCGTGAACTAGAAGCGCTCGCCCCTGCTGCATCCAACCCGCCCTCCTCGGACAGCAACCTAGCGACGATATCCCTCATTCAAGCCGTCGTTCGTCAAGAGGTTGCCAACTTGGGCGTCCCCTGTAGCCACACCGTAGAACAACACAGTTCGAGCTCCGTCCCTCCCATGGTCGCCACCGCTACACCCCGCAACACCTACGCGCCACGCTACCGATACCGCAATCCTGATGAGTGGCGCACCCCTGACGACAGGCCTATCTGTTTCACGTGCTCGCGTATTGGCCACATCGCTCGCCACTGCCGCAGCCGCTGGACATCACCACCTCGACGTTTTCCTTACGTTGACCGCTACTCCAATTACGGTCACCCCCGTTTCACGCCTCGTTATGAGCCGCCCCGCACCGATACTACTCCGCCTCCTCCTGTGTCCAGTCGGTCTCCTTCCCCGCCAGCCCGCCGTTCCCGTTCACCTCTTCCTGGCCGCAGTTCCTCGCCGTCCTCTGCCGGCCGCTTCACGGGAAACTAGCCAATGCAGCTCCCGGAGGTGACGCTGCATTGGTACCCCGACCTGGAAATCCTCTACTGCCCATTTCTTCGCCCTGTAACCTCCTGTCCCTGTTCGTGGATGGTGTTCCCGTCTCTGCCCTCATTGACACTGGTGCCCAAGTCTCGATCATGAGCTCATCGTTTTGCCGCCGCCTCAAGAAAGTACACACCCCCGCCGCTTCGCCCACCGTTCGTGTTGCCGATGGCAGTACTGCTGCCGTCACTGGGCAGTGCACTGCCCGAGTCACCCTTGCCGGTCATCACATCCCTGTTTTGTTCACTGTCCTCAACCAGTGCCCTCACAATGTGATCCTCGGCCTTGACTTTTTAACGGCCCACTCTGCCCTTATCGACTGCTCCAGCGGCCTTCTTCGTTTGGACCTACCTGTCTGCTCAGAACATCCTCCATCTGCACCCCGCCTTCGCTCCACTGAGTTCGCTCGCCTGCCCCCTGACTCTGCTGTTTACCTACCTCTGTCACCTTTCCCGCCTGTGCCTGACGGTGACTATCTTGCTTGCCCTATCACCGAGGTCTTTCTTGACCGCAACGCCGTTCTTCCTCATCTCATCGTACGCGTTACACAGAACAGCACCTACCTTCCTATCCTGAACTTCAGTCTGTCACCCCAAGTTCTTCCCGAAGGAATATCCCTTGCTACCTTGTCCCCTCTCACAGACTGCACCATTTGTGCACTCACTCCTGGCCCACATTCAAGCGTCCTTCCAACACCCGTACTCTCCACCACAATTACCGACCCTATTTCCGCAATGATTGCCTCTGACCTCAGCCCTGAACACGCTCAGGACCTGCGCAACCTTTTGTTATCCTTCTCCGACATTTTTGACTTTGCTGCCGGTTCTCTGGGCCAAACATCAGTTGTGACTCACCGCATTGACACCGGCGATGCAAAGCCTGTACATCGGAGGCCTTATCGTGTGTCCCTTTCTGAGCGCCAAGTCATCCAGCAGGAGGTCGACAAGATGTTGGGCAATGATATCATCGAACCTTCGAACAGCCCCTGGGCATCTCCTGTCGTGCTCGTTAGAAAGAAAGACGACAGTTGGCGCTTTTGTGTCGACTATCGACATCTGAACAAGATTACAAGGAAAGATGTTTACCCGCTGCCGCGAATAGACGATGCCTTGGACTGTTTACATGGAGCCCGCTACTTTTCCTCCATCGACCTTCGTAGCGGCTACTGGCAGATCTCTGTTGACGAACAAGACCGCGAGAAGACAGCTTTTGTCACACCCGACGGACTTTACCAATTTAAGGTTATGCCTTTTGGACTTTGCAACGCCCCTGCTACGTTTGAACGCATGATGGACTCCTTACTCCGCGGCTTCAAATGGACGACTTGTCTATGTTACTTGGATGACGTGATTGTCTTCTCGCCCTCGTTCGAAAGCCATCTTAGTCGCCTTTCTTCCATCTTGGCACTTTTTCGCCGTGCCGGACTTCAACTGAACTCAAAGAAGTGCAGTTTTGGTCGCCGCGAACTTAAAGTGCTTGGCCATTTGGTGAATGCCACCGGCGTGCAACCCGATCCCGACAAAGTTCGCGCTGTCAGTGCGTTTCCATGTCCCCGTTCACCCCGTGATGTCCGCAGCTTTATAGGACTGTGTTCTTATTTTCGCCGGTTCGTCCCAAACTTTGCCGCTGTTGCTCGTCCTCTCACCAATCTGCTGAAGAAAGGCGTTCCTTTCTCATGGGGACCAGAACAGGCTAACGCATTCTCCACCCTCATCGCTATTCTCACCAATCCTCCTGTGTTGGCCCATTTCAACCCGTCTGCCCCGACGGAACTTCGCACCGACGCCATTGGCCACGGGATTGGTGCCATTCTTGCACAGCGACAACGCGGCCAACATTGCGTTATTGCCTACGCCAGTCGTCTCCTGTCATCAGCAGAACAGAACTATTCTATTACGGAACGGGAGTGCCTGGCTCTCGTTTGGGCCGTTGGAAAATTCAGACCCTATTTGTTTGGCCGTCCCTTCACTGTAATTGCCGATCACCACGCCTTATGTTGGCTCTCTTCCCTGAAGGATCCTGCTGGCCGCCTCGGCCGCTGGGCACTGCGCTTGCAGGAGTATACCTTTTCCGTTGAATACAAATCCGGTCGGCTTCACCAGGATGCAGACTGTCTGTCCCGTTATCCCGTCGATCCCCCTTCCTCTACTGACCATGAGTCGGACCCCTGGGTCTTCTCTCGGACTTTTCCCACATAGCCGACGAACAGCGGTTGGACCCAACCCTCAGTTCTCTCATCGACCGCCTCCGCACACACAGCCGTGACTCTTCCCTCGCCCTGTTCTTCCTTCATGGGAATACGCTATACCGCCGCAACATGCGACCTGATGGTGCTGAGCACTTGCTGGTCGTTCCCCAACACCTACGCTCCGCCGTTCTCGAACAAATGCACGACGCTCCTACAGCTGGTCATCTTGGCCTCTCACGCACATACGACCGCGTGCGCCGGCGTTTCTTCTGGCCTGGACTCTACCGCTCTGTCCAACGTTATGTAGCCGCTTGCGACCTCTGTCAACGCCGGAAGAAACCCCCTGTGCTACCACCTGGACACCTGCAGCCGATTGCTATCCCGACTGAGCCATTTTCTCGTGTTGGCCTTGACCTCCTAGGGCCCTTCCCCGAGTCCTTGTCGGGAAACAAATGGATCGCTGTGGCCACCGATTATGCCACGCGGTACGTGATCACTCGCGCCATTCCAACCAGCTGCGCCACAGACGTTGCTGACTTCCTTTTGTACGACGTCATACTACACCATGGTGCTCCCCGTCAACTCCTTACCGACCGTGGCCGCTGTTTCCTTTCCCGAGTTGTTGAGGAAATACTTCGTTCTTGCTCCGTTCGGCACAAGTTCACCACTGCGTATCACCCTCAGACGAACGGCCTTACGGAGCGTCTTAACCGCACACTCACCGACATGCTCGCAATGTACGTATCCGACAGTCATCGCGACTGGGATATTAGTCTGCCATTTGTCACCTTTGCATATAACTCTTCGCGTCATGACACTGCTGGGTACTCTCCATTCTATCTTCTCTTTGGAAGAGACCCCTTACTGCCCTTCGACACTTTGCTCTCCGCCGCTAGCCCCGTCACAACCTATGCCCGCGATACCATCGCCCGAGCCGACGCTGCTCGCCAGATTGCTCGTCAGAATCTCACCATCTCTCAAGAAACTCAAAAACGCCGCTACGACGCTCACCACCGCGATGTGCACTACCCTCCCGGATCTCTGGTGTTGCTCTGGCTTCCGTGCCGTCGTGTGGGGTTGTGTCAAAAACTTCTGCCCCACTACACAGGTCCTTACCGTGTACTACGCCCAGTGACCGACGTTACCTATGAGATTTCACCGCTCCACCCAAAGTCACCGACTGCTACACCCACTTCCGAAATCGTACATGTCGCCCGCCTAAAGCCATATTACTCCCCCTCCACATCGCACGCCTAATACGCACCGGGACGTTGCCTTTTGCCGAGGGGGGTAGTGTTACCTGGAAACGCGGTACCAAAGTGATGTGCTCACTGACGAAGAGGACGACACAAAAAGCGTTGAGAAAGAGGACGACGCTCACAGAGTGGACACTGCACGGCTACTGAAGTCTCAGCGCCGAGTTCAGCCCATCGCAGTGCTGTTACATTAAGTGCATCCCCGTAACAATATCTTCTAGCACTTTCACGTACGGCTCGTCTACCCCCTGATTTCGCAATACCTGCATCACCGCCGAGGTTTCAACTGAGTCAAATGCTTTTTCGTAATCAATGAATGATATGTGTAAGGGCTGGTTATATTCCGAGCATTTTTCTATCACCTAATTGATGGTATGGATATGATCGATATTAGAGTTGCCTTTCTGAGCCTTTCAAATGGTGTCAGCATTGCCTGTGTGTGATGCAGCTGTCGTAATGCTTGCGGAACACAAACCTGTTTGGTCACGATTCAAGGATCAGTTGCCTATCTGCATCCTTAACAAGTCTGCTGTCTGCCATTCCTTGACACTCTCTGTAGAAAAGGCCTTTAAAACCTTTTCTCCTCCTAGTCTAGGCTACCTCCTAACTTAAATCCTCAGATGGTTTTCGAACAGTACAGTTTGACTCAATACTTACATAGAACTTTATGAAGACATGAAATAACATGAAGTGGAAGCACGAAAGTGACAAGAATAATTGCCACATGCCATTTTTTAAGCTTCCCGGCACGTGGTACCTTGTTTGAGGGCGTGTTAAGAGATTCTGCGAACACTGCGACAAGCTGAAGACTTAACTGAGCTATGCAAGAAGTAGCTAACAACTGAGGTACAAAGGTAGACTGATCCATGGCAGGCACTATGATAATGCGAGCTACAGTAAAACCTCGTTAATTCAACCCTCACTAATTCGGAAAATCAGATAATTTGGACAGCCCATCCGGTCCCGTCAACTATGGCGTGAAACTCGTTAATTTGGACAAATTTGGCCGTCCTTCGGTTAATTTGGACAGGCGGCAGAGCTTGCATGTGTAGAGGGCAGCTGTGAGGGTAGCCGAGGTGAGGTGATAATGGTGGCGACGATAGCGGGAGCGGCGCTGGTGTTCAACCGAAATAAAGGTGCCATTCTCATCGTTGTAAAAATCAGCGAAGAAGGCACGACAGGATGCTTTCTTGTTTCTTGTTGCGCAGCTGCACCTCGCCATTTTTTCTCTCTGTTTGCATATGTGCCATTGAGTGTGAGTTGTTGCATGTGTGGACAGCGTTCTCCCGACAGCGCCATCGTGGCCCCAGCGACGTATGTGGCGGAAAGTTGTCAGAAAAGGTAGAAATACTGAAAGCTGTAAAGGAACGAATTCTGCGACAGGACATCATGGCAAAGTATAACGTGAAGAGGAGCACACTCAGCTCATACATTAAAAATGAAACGAAAATTTTGGAAGCGTACGATGGACAGTTCTCTAAGCGGAAGAGACCCCGAACAGCGGTGAACCCAAAGTTAAAAGAAGCACTGCTTCGATGAATCACAGATGTGCCGTCCACAGCTGCCCTTCAGCGGATCCCTAATCTGCGCACAAGCAGGAAGGCATGCTCTAATGACGGACACTGAAGGTTTCAATGCATCAGAAGGATGGTTTGACCGCTTCAAAAAAGAGGCATAATTTAGTCTTTCTTCCACATTGCCTGCGGCCAAACAGGCGATGTGAACGAAAGCGTTGCGAACGACTGGAGGAGCAAGCTTCCGAGGCGCCTTGCTGCCTATGAGCCCCGCAATGTGTTTAATACAGATGAGACGGCGCACTTCTACAAGGCTCTGCCAGATAAGACACTCGCATTTAAAGGAGGCCCTTGCATCAGCGGCAAATGGAGTAAAACCAGGGTGACAATTTTGCTCGGAGTGAACATGGCCAGCACGGAGTGGCTGCCACAACTTGTTATTAAAAAATCACAGAAACTGCGGTGCTTCAAGAACATAAAACAGCTGCCTGTAGACTATCAAACAAAAAAGCTTGGATGACATCCGAAATATTTCAAGCTTGGCTACATCAACTGGACCGCAGCTTTTCTGCAAAAAAAAAAATGCAAGGCATTGCTTGTGCTCGACAACTGCAGTGCATACAGCAGGATGTCGGGGCTAGAAAACATCGAGCTGCTTTTTCTGCCTCCTAATAAACCCAATGGACACGGGAATAATTCCGTACCTGAAAACCTGATACCGCAAGCATGTTTCTGAATGTACCGTATTTACTCGAATGTAGCATAACCGCGAATGTATTGGGAGATAAGTGCTTGAAAAAGTACCTTTAATAGATATTATCGCCATTGCAGTCTAATCAAAAACGCTGATTCGTCGTCGTTGTCGTCAGAGGCCGAGTTCTCAGAAACCAAATCTTCCTTTTCACTCTCGTCTTCCCAGACGATGTCATCTGGAGCCTTTGCGGTCAGGCTCACAATTAAAAATCACCTCCCGCTGCACCCGCCATCCACATAAGGTAGATTAGTAACATCTAGCCGTCGAGTTGCTGCAGGATGTCCGATTTCTTCTGCTATCAGAATAGCTTTCTTGAGGCGAGTGTCATATTGTGCACGGCACGTCACCATGTGCAAAATGCGATAACATAAGTAACCATGCTAATCCAATGTGAAAGATGCGACAAGTACACAATCAAGGCGACAACGTGCTTCTGAGCCCACGAGCAAAAAGCAAGTCGTTGTGACTTTAGATGGATTGAGACTTGGCTTCCCTGGTACCCATGTTGCCAACATAACATCGTAAATCGGCAGAAACCGAAACCGAGTGGTAGCGGATTCAGTATGGCTGCATCCCAGTGCTGCTTTGAGCACACCGAATCGCAGTATTCGATTATAACGCGAGTATGGACTTTCAGAGCCAAAAATCATGAAAAAAAGCTCGCGTTACATTCGAATAAATACGGTATGTTGTTATGCTTGGAAGCAGGATGCAAGTATGACATCCCTCTTCTCAGTGCAATGCACATTCTAGTGCCCGTTTGGAACAACACACCACCACAGTTATAGCAAGCTGCTTCAAACACTGTGATTTCACTGAGAGCATTGGCACCACCGATGTGGATGACCTGGATGCCAACTACGAGAATTTTGTTTTGTTTTTTATTGCTGCTATACTTTCAACCGGACACCTTACCAATTTGGCCAAATTACCATTCTTCCATAATTTAGTTCGTTCTTACAGCTGTAAAACATGTTTTACTTGGTATGTACTAGAATAACTTACTGCATTTTATCCAATGATTTCAACTAAACATCCGAAGGAAGAAATTATCTTATATACAACTGGACTCATTTCGACGATTTCGAAAAGACTTTCGAGATGGTGTTGCAATACTCATGTGCGCATCACGGCAGCGTGTTGGCTCTCATGCTTTTACGTCATTGTTCTGTCCCCAAACAAGCAGCAAGGCAATTACCTTATTGTTCATTGTCATCGAGAACATCAAGAAACTGTACATAGTTGCCATGCAGCCCACACTAATGTCGCCTGCCATCAGCATTGTTTTTACTTGAACATCAAATGACGTCAGAGCTCTTTCCTGTTTTTATGCAGCTGGTTAGCGAATGATGGTCACATGACTACGCTGGCTATCCGCACCTGGAGCGAGCTGCTGAGCGGCGGACAGCAACTGCACTTCAACGAGGCCGCCAACCTGCTCAATCGGAATCAGTCCATGCCAGACATGTGCCGAACCCTCGCTGATTACGGTTAAGATCATCTGACTTCCTTGGAAATCTGGGTTGAGTTTCTCAAGTTCGGTCAGGAGGCTGCGGAGGCCTTGGCCGCCTACCTGCCCTTGGCGCACGGATTGCGGAAGCTTTCATTAAGGTTCCTGGCCTGGCCCTCAATTGCAGGTGTGATCGTGAACGGCATCATTCAGTGCACAAGCATCGAAGTGCTCACATTAGATAGTAAGTTTATGGTAATTTCTGTACATATCGGATGCTCATGATTATACGCGGAACAGTAGTAACGTCAAAAATGTTAGCCACAATTTAAGTTTCCATGAAGGCTTATCTGCAGCTCAGACGACTCGTATTCGGGAAACATTTAGCCAGTTGTTGCTAACTTGGTTTCTCTTTGCTTGTACAGCAGCCCAAATCGTTAGCTGGCGTGCACGATCGCCGCCTTTTCAGTGCTCTTGCGTCCTGGTGCAGATAAAGGTTGCTGGAAGGTTTGGTGATTTCTTGCTTATACTTGGACTTTTCGCTGGCTAACTCCTCTGTCTGTAGCGCTCAGAATGACAGGAAATATGGGAGGCACGCGCGCCATTTAAAGATTTGGGTGACTTTACATATTATACTTATTTATGCCATTTTTCTTGCCCTCAGTATGATATAAGGCCATGTATACGTGGCGAGAATCGGTTCGCCTGGTGAAATAGTCAAAAATTACAATATTATATGAATTGATCCCATAAGCCCGTTACGGTAAACAATGAAAGATATTCTCCACCCTTCCAGATAGAGGTGAACTAGTAAACCGTATTTCGTCGCGAGTTTCGCACTATACGTGGTTACCTTTTTGCTGACAGTAACACACCCCCTTACCCAACTGGTCGGATTTTTCAGCGACCCTATTTTTTTATTACTCAAGAAGCATAATAGGCGCGTAATGTAGTGTAAAGATTAGAACATAAAAAAAGATTCTTTTTGCGGAAAGTAACAAACTTAAACATCCCACAACGTTAAGAAACCACAAGTGGCCGAAATTATCAGGCATACAGTACGGCGTACTTCACAACCGATGTAGCTTCCGTACAATAAACTCCACATACCGTGCGATGTCATATGGTGAACAGCTTGATAAATGTAGTACGCAAGGTTAAATGACCTTTAGATTCTTACTTAGGTAGAGAAACGTCTTCGGCAGGGTACAAATGACCGTATGGATGATTTGTCAAGAGTAAGCAACATTGATGATACCCGTAAGCGTCACACAGAAATCTAGCAAGAAAATTTAAAACAAAAGTACACTGTACATTCAAACCAGTCTTCTCAGCGGGACGACTGCCATCTATCCGGAGGTACGCTGTAGTTTTTCTCATTATAAGAGACAGTCTGGCGAAACTCTAAGCCGTAAAAAGATAAGGAGCAGCAGCCGTCACCCGTTGGCTATATGTTCGAAATAGAATTAAGAGGCGTTTTGCATAATGTTACAATTGACTAGTATAATAGTCTTATTTGATTCCAAGGGGGTCTGTTCCATAATAATGCGATCCACTCTGCAGCTTTGATTAAACACACATTGATGTAGGAGGAGTTGAGCATTTAAATCATTTTTATTCTGGAAGCGACCGAAAAACAGCGTATCAGCGCATCTGAAAACGTGCTCACTAAAGGGGTCGTTGCCAAAATGCGTTAAGTAGAACCGCTGCAGAAAATTTTTGAGTGCAAGCGGTTGTTTTTATGTCTTTTTATTGTCGAAAGTACGATGATCGAGCTAGAATGCAACACTGTTTTTGCAATGGTCATATTTTGAAACTTAAAATAGACTTCCATAACTAGCTGACAATCAAATGCGTTAAAATGAGTATAACATCTATTTCAGTTTCCAAACTCGAGGCTCGCAAGGTATAGAGACGTACAGCCAGAGACACAAGTTTTCGGGACGTATTTATTATTTATTTATTATTTATTATTGTTAATATTAGTATTTCTTTTTATTTATTTTTGTATGACCAGGGAAACATAGTGAATAAAATCTGCTGAATCCCTAGGGGAAATGGACGCGCCATTCAGAGAAAAATGTCACAGGAAAATAGCGAAGAAAAGAAATGTTTTTCCACAAATCCGCATTCCGGAAACTTTTCTCCCTGACTGTACAGTTGTGAGCAAGCGTGGTATACAATAAGCAGCCCCTGGTGTTGATCGAAAAAACTGCACCGAAAAGCCATCTAGCGAAGTGACACATGCATGTCGATAAAATGGGGCACTGCCACGGTTGTATAGATCCAAAATAGCTGTTGCTAGATAGCGTTCCAATGCAGTTCTCGCGAGCTCCAACATGAGCTGCGTCTTGTACCATTTTTGCTCACGGCTGTACTTTTTCAGGGCTGTTCTTTCTGATCTTTTTTTTTTGTTTGTACGCTCTTTGACAAAGTATTAGCAGACCTCGTTGCACGCCACGAAATCCAAAACAAATGTGCGCCATTAATTAGCAAAAGCCACAAGCATGCACTTTGCGATGCGAAAGAAGCGTTCATAGTCAAGGATAAACAGGGCCAGTGCTAGACATAATAAAAACATGACTGGCGGTCCTGAAGGACAAATTATCATTTCCCACTTGAAGGAATCAGTTAAAATTTGGCTAAATATTGTTCTATATTGGATTAGATTGATAATTGCAGTTTTTCTGCAAGACGATATTTCTTTTTGCAGTTATTTTTGGCTGTCGAGAAAAATCTTTATTTCTCTGGTTTTGAATATTAGAGTGCTCAATATATAAAATACGGCAGAAGATGATTTCATTACCTTCATAATAACGTGCCATATTGTTGGCAATTTCATTATCTCTGAAGAGTGTGCGCTGAGGGTTGGTATCAAGATTTGTTTTTAAAATTGTCAGTTTAGATAACAAGGTGGCAATATGTTTCTTATTTTACATCTGTCGGTTGCACTGGACATTCACAGTCACGATGCGGAATGCCATATCCAATCTTTTAGTTTTCGTTCCATAGCTATAAGAGGATATTACTTCATGCAAGCTAAGCCTCAAATATTCACTTTTTACACACCACGCAAGGATTTCAGGTTCCGATACCAATCTATTCAGCCGCATTCCATAGTTGATGAAATTAGTTTCACGTACTGCTAATCGTATATATAGGTAACTTCAATACTAAGGTAGGCAAGTAGCACACTGGCGACCAGATATTAAGGGACTACGGAATACCGTCTACAAATAGCAGAGGAAAGTCTTTAGTACGATTCGCACAAAGTAATAATTTACGTATCATGAATACCTTCTTCAACGTACATTATGTGGACATGGATAAGCGTTAACTGGAAGGCTAAAAATGAAATCGAATTTATGTGCTCTATGCCCCTCATTCTGCAGGATGTGGAGGTCATCGAGGAGGGGCGATGCAATAATCACAGCATAATAAGGTATAGTCATACAGAAGATTTACAAAAGGGAACTGAACAATCTGGTAAGCAAGAAGCCGATCAATGAATTGGAGCTAAGCGGGAAATTAGAGGTACTCTGGATCTCGCTGCAGAGTTGATGCTTAGCTTACCTGACCTTAATGTAGAAGCAATGGCGATAATTTCAGAGATAGCGTTACTGAGTGCGCGATAGTAGGTTGGTAGTGTTAGGCTTATACCGGTAAGCTATCTAAGGAGACCAAAAACCTACTTGAGAAACGCAAAAGCACGAATGCCTTCAAACTAAGAGAAGATACATTCTGCAGATCTTTCAAGCGAGACCGGTTATTAGCATAAAATTTCCCCAGAAAAAAGCGTAACATGGAGAGTTCATGCTCTCTAGAATAGTGGTAACCTCAAAATTGTCCAGAGGAAACTATGACTAGCAAAAAGCAGGTGTATGCGCTGAAGGATAAAGCGGCAATGTCATTACTGGCATGACGAGGACAGTAAATGTAGCTGAGAAGTTTCATACTGATTTATATAGTAGCCAAATTAACCAGCAGAATAAAAAAAGTGTGGAGCAAATAAACGTTTGCGCTTGTGCCGAAGTACACGAAGTATTAGCAGCAATGAAAAGAGGGAGAGTAGATGGGGAGGACAAGGTAACTGCAGACTAGTTGAAAGACTGTTCAAGGATTGTGCTATAAACACTGGCCCCTTTTTATAAGGAATGCCTCATGACCTCAAGAGTACCGGAATAGTGGAAGAGCGTTCACATTACCTGAATCCTCAGAAAGAGGACGACAAGGTCTTGAAATATTTGACCGAGAAGCTTACTATCCGATACGTCTGGCGTCATCCCCTTCAGCTATTACACAGTCAATGCTTTCAAAGCAACAATGCGTCTGACGTAACTGCATATCGCTGCAGAGCGACACAAGCACAGGGGTATCCGGCGATGGTGCTCCGCATGGCCTGCCACTTGGCGTTTTGCGTTGTCGGGTCAGAAGCAGTAGAGCTTTGAAAAGAGTGAATATGTTTTAACTAGATGTGGATGACATTATACAAGGTATTTACTAAGGTACTAGCTAATCGGACACTCGCCACCTTAGACTTCAATCAACCAAAGAATCAGGCAGGCCTTCTCAAAGGGTACTCTGCCTTTGATCATATCTATACTATCAACAAGGTGATGCAAAAGTACTTGGACTATAACCAGCCCTTTGTACGTAGCATTTATTCATTATGGGATGGAATTTGACTCAATATAAACCTCTGCCATCATGCATGCATTGTGAAATCATGGAGCCACAAATGAAACTGTAGTGACTATGAGATTCCCATTAAGAAATGTGTTAGGCAAAAAGCCACAATCTCCCCAGGATTATTTACTGCTTTATTTGAGAAAGTATTCAGAGATCTGGAGTGGGAACTGTTAGATGATAAACATTGATGAAGAATACCAAAATAATAATCGCTTCGTCGATTGTATTGCCTTGCTAAGTAACTCAAGAGCGAATTGCAAAGAATGGTTAATGGCCTATACCAGAAAAGCGGAACGGGAGGCCTATGTATCTATATGCTGAAGGCAGGTAATGTTCAACATCCTTGGAATGGTATAGCAGTGTACAATAAGTAGCGAAGCTTTCGAAGAGGTAAGTGATTATGTGTACTTAAGGAAGGTAGTAACTGTAGATCCAGACCACGACAAGTTTATAGCTAGCAGAACAACAATGTAATGTAGCGCATTTGGCGTGTACTCTCAGAATATCGCAACAGGTTTACTGCCTTCGTTCAAGAGGAAAGTATACAACAGTTACACTTACCAGTGCTCAAATATGGGGCTGAAATGTGCAATCCAATGAAAGGGGTTCCAGTTAAGCTGAGCACAACGTAGAGCTCTATGAAATGGAAAATGGTAGATATAATGTTAACAGATGTACGCGTAGAGAGTAGGTCAAATAACACAAGTTAATGACATTCTAGTCGAAGTCGACAATAGGTATGGGCAGGACATGTGATGCGAAGCGAGGCTAAACGATGGTCGCTGAGGTTAACAAATTGAGATCAAGGGAAAAAACCGCAGTTGGAGCGGGAGGAAATTAGGTGGGCTGATCAGATTAAGAAGACTCAAGGGCACAAGCTTGATTGGAGGAATATAGGAGAGGGATTTGCCCTGCAGTGGGTGTAGACCCTAATCACTATTTTATTTAGCGGGCGGCAGTTGTGGGAGCGCTGTGAATGGGACAGCCACCACAACGTTACCAGATTCGCAAGTACACGCACCAGAAAAATATTTTCGACGCGTCGGGCCGGTCTTCCGCCAATTGTGAGGTTCGAGTAAATGCGCTACTCCCAGCTGCACGCCGCTAGTTTGTCCGACATCAAAGGCTATATGCAATGCCGTGCAACCAGAACTCTAATTCCACCGATGTCGCGCCATCAACATACGCCGTAAGCACTCCCTCCTTCGTTTAAAAGAATTGATGTCGCGTGTGGCGTGCCATGGCTGCTAGTAAAGACAGTGATGCAAAGTAAAGACACAGCGCCTGTTTCCGTCCTTTCTCCTGTTTGTCTCCGTGTTGTGCCTTGCGCTGTTTTTAGGACGCAGTGACGGCTCGTTAATAAACCCTATAGAGCTTACACATGTTACGCCATTGCCATATCCGAATTCAGCGCCGGTTCCTCATAGACAAAATGAGTTAGTGAGAACATAGTATACGTGTATCTTGTACAAATGCCGCACAAGGTTTCCGGCGCTCCCTAGCTGTGTCCACAGGAAGAGCAGTGCAGTAATGGAGTTAAATAAAAGCAAGTGTTGAAGCAATAATTTATTCTCACTCCCATTCGCTGTTCACCAATGTGATCATCGTCTGTGCATGGCTAGATTCCAACTTTTGTGTTCTCTGATAGAAAAAATTCAGTTTTCCGTAAATTCAGAAACAAGTATACAATTTAGTGTGATTACCGTAAATAACTGATGTCAGCAGTAAAATAGCCTGAATAATATAGGTACATCAGAAAAAAAGCAAGCGGAAGCTCGTCAAGAAATATTCTCTACCATCACTCAATAGCCCCCCCTGACAACCTTTCAGTCTTGATAGTGTGGAGCTCGCACATGTAGGAAACGTGGTCCAGCGAGGCCTCTACACATTCCATTGTATTTAAAAGCTGGGTGTAAGCTTAAAAAGATATTCAACAAAAAGATCCAAAGCTATTGCTGTAAAAGATAAAATGGATACGGAAATGTCAATCTGCCAATTTGCTGTAGTGTTGCTTCTTTAGTGATGGCTTCCCTGCTGCCTCTTCTTCCTCCTCATACCGATCACCTTTGCTCAATTTTGACAATAGTAGTACCGGTAGAAACAGGAATCCGAAGATGCTATTAGAGTAAACATTAATTTTTCATCTGTTCATATTGCGCTTAAGAAACATATAGGGCCGAAAGAGGTAAAACAACCCACATGGTCAAAATTTCCGGAGCCTTCCCCTACGGCGCATTTCATAGCCTTAGTCTCTCTGGGACGTTGAACCGCTAAATAAAATCAATCTGCACTTTGTATCAACAAAGAAGCACCACATGTGGAACCAGCTCCCATTCACAGAAGCAGCATGCTACTGCCTGCTACTGTCGCTTTTCAGAGAAAACGGTTACACGGTCTCTGCATGTCGCAAGTGTGAGTGGGTAATAAAAAGACATTCAAAAGGGCTCCGGAGATTTCCTATTACACGACGTCCCAAGGCGAGCATTCAAAAAGGCTCGCTCTACGCAGCACCAGTGGCAAGAAGCAAAATTCTACCTTGCCAGTTCTAATTGGATGGGTTCAAAGCACGGTTGTGGTGTGGCGTCCGTGGCATGAAGAGCGGCAATAAATAATTCCATAAGAATGTTTAACACCCACCTTAATGGGCCAATAAAATTAATTGAGCAACCTTATAGGCTCCGCACTCTACCTTTAAGTTCAGGCACCGTCACGGCGCGATCCCATAGTACAGTTGATATTATGAAAATAGCCATTAATGCTCGCTATGGGTAGTGAGAACAAACGATGGTACAACGTGCATGGCGGACAATGTGTACTTCTTCTTTCAACGCGAATCCTTATTGGTGACGAAAGCGAAGAAGGGCTTAAATATTTTATAGACGCGGTCCGTGCGTATTCTTTAGAAATAACCCAAAATAGCTCCGAAGTATTATCACTGCAACGAAGTGACCCATGAGTACCACATAGCTAGCCGAAAATCGTCTCCTCACGTATTGTCTGTGCGTCGCTATTATTAATTGTGCTAACTCCAAGAAAAGCTGCTCATATAACTAACTGCTCGCAGCAAGTTATCGCTTATATTACTTTGAGGGGAGGGTCGGGCTTGCTTTTTCAGGGAAGGAAAAAATAAAGCAAAGGTTTAACCCAGCTAAACCTTGGTTGACAAATCGAAAGCGTGCGACACCTCTATGGATATCTGCAAATCTCAAGTCCACTGTAGCCAGCTCTAGATGGATGTCGAGTGCATTTTGAAGGTAGAAGTCCCAAGGTAAGCCCGAAGGGCAGCGGTGGCCATCGAGGGAAAGGGTAGGCAGGGAACTGAAAGGATGTGTCGCATCGTGAATGAACCGGTACAAATTAAATTTGTCAGGTGTGCGAAGAAGCGATGTGCGACGCAGAAGAGCTAAGCGGCACAAGAAGCGTGCACCGTCAGGGCCGAGCGCCACATTTACGAAGAAGCGGGCGGTACTGAGGCCGCGTGCCGCTAGGCACGTTGAAGGCCATGTCAAACACACGCTGCCCAAGCTGCGCAGGGGCATAGTAAAGCTTTTGCTTTATAATATTTTGATTTACGATTCTTCATTTATACGCTAGAATGCCGCGGGGGCCAAGCAGCATGCTCACATGTCTCGCCCAGCCATAGTGACAATCGCAATGCAAGTTGCCGTTTCTTCATGAGAGGCGTCTGAAATTCAATTGAAAGCGCGCAACTGGAAGCGGGGCAATTGGAGGAGCCGCTGTGCCAAGCGCTTGCTCGGCTAGAAGCATCATCGTCTGCGTCATAGCTGAGGTCTTTAAGATCAAGGAATGGTGTGTTGGGCTTGCAAGCGAATAGTTTCTATTTTGAGGCCCTAGGTGATTGATAAATCGGGGATATAAGGAGCGCTGATTATACTATGACAGCCGCATACCCTGCGTTGCGATCGAAAACAGCCCGAGCATTCCTTTGACAGTTGGTCGCTAGCTTGGGCGGGCAGTGGATGATCGGTGGGATCTAGACGTTTAATTAGCACATAGTTTGGCCGAAATAGGAAGAGCGTTATGATGGATGAGAATTAAACCCAAAGCCTGTGCCTATTGGGCACGTCGGTACTGCTTCGTTGAAGCGGGACTCTGTATCATTGTTGAATGGTCTGTTACATAGCTGTGTTGTTTACGACTGTATGTTAACTGTATGAGATTACAGAGGTACAATTGAATGGATCCGTGAACAGGCGAGTACCTAAGTGCATATACGCTAGCGAGGAACCGCCAAGGGAGCCGACGCGAGGAGTCGCTAGCGCTATCGCAGCCCTCCTAAAGGCCGACCGCATGTATCCTAAATATTTATTGCCGGATTGAACATAGGTAGGACAGAAATATACAGTGCGCATCGAGTGTGGGTTTTCTGCCGCGATGATTCTGTGGGTTGATCCACTGTTTCAAAAAAGCTATAACATTCGTTTTCGTCCAGCAGAACGATAAATGCGCCCTTAAGCGACATCTTTTTATTTTTATGCGCAGGCTTTAACTTCAACGACGATGCTATCAAGCTGCTTAGCGAATGGCTTCGGGACCGCCAGCGAACGAACAGCCTAACACTGTCACTGGTATTTGATTCGGCGAATCGAGTCCTGGAAACATTTGCTGAATATCTACAATCAAACTACTCCTTGACATCAATCACTGCAATAGGCTACGAATTGAATGAAAAGCACAAACTCCAAGTCGCCAACCTGGTAAGATTTCTTGACACTTTACCGCATATAAAACTTCAGCTCCTCGGGCATGTGAGTTGCTGGCGAGTCCTTTTGCGACACGTATACCTTTCATGTGCCAAATCCGCTGTATACACTTTTTACTTCATTCGGCTGCATTTTTGTACCTTTATACGGGGCAAATAGCATAAGCCAATTTTTTTCTCACAGAAATGTCTGTTGTCATGAAGGTTTGAAACATAAGCCTTTAAACTGCAGTCCTATCGCTACTTGATTTGCATGAACTTGAGTTGGATTATTCACTTAAGCTATAGGAGTCGTTCTTCCATATAACTATGACAAGCCAGTTGCAAAAGCTTTCCGAAAACCTTCCCCTGGCAACGGTGAATCAGCTCGTAATTTAAAGTCGCAAACAAGCTATTTAACTCTTACGGAGACACGGTTGTGTTTGCAGCTATATTCTCCCATGTTTGCACACTGTAGGCTCGCCGTAACTACGGTCTTCTCCACTGCGCCGTCGGGTTCGTTCTCGGATCTGAGAATAAGCGCGCAGCACAAGCCTTCCAACTGGTTTTGTCGCAACCTCAGCTTGTGGAAGCGGTGCAGCGGATCGGTGCTCTGAGCCAAGCAGAAGCTGAGAGAAGGATCAGAGTTGCCGCCTGTCGTGTTCACTGCAACGTAAGTGCTGTGCTTCACACAAAGTTCCTGGACCACGTAGACAGTAGCCTTTTAGATTCTTCCCACAGCCGAACAATTTGCCGTTGACGGCATATGCCATATCCATTTTAATCGCCTCATAATTAGTTGCTCCACTTTTCTGTTCTGGCTTCCGAACAAACGAAAAATGTTTCCCTCTGGTCATCATCATCACCAGCCGGACTATACCAACTGTAGAGCGAAGGCCTCTCCCATACTTTTTCAATTAACCCGGTCCTGCGCTAGCTGCATCCACTTGACCCCTGCGAACTTGTTAACCTCATCCGCCCACCTAAATTTCTGCCGCCCTCTACTACGCTTTCCTCCCCTTGGAATCCAGTTTGTTACCCAAAGCGACCTTCTGTTGTCCTCTCTGCGCACTACATGACTTGCCCATGCCCATTTCTTCTTGATTTCCACTAGAATGTCAGTAACTCGAGTTATTTCTCTCACCTATTCTGCACGCTTTCTATCTCTTAAGGTTGCACATATCATTTTTCGTTCCATAGTCCTCTGCGTTGTCCTCAGCTTACGTAGAACCCGTCTCGTTAGCCTCCACGTTTCAGCCCCATAGGTAAGTACAGGTAAGATGCAACTGTTGTATACTTTCCTCTTGAGCGATACCGGTAAGCTGCTAGTGATGATCTGCGAGTGCTTGCCAAATGCGCTCCATCCCCAACCTTATTCGCCAAGGTATTTCCCTTTCATGGTCTAGATAGTAGTCACGCAGGGGTAGTGCAGCGTTTAGGGCGCTCGACAACTGCACCCAAGGATGCGGGATCGAATCCCGGCCACGGTGGCCGCTTTTCAATTGAAGCCAAAAGCAAGGCACCGTGTGCTGTGCGATTTCAGTGCATGTTAAAGAATCGCAGGTGGTCGAAATTTCTGGAGTCCTCCACTACGACGTCTCATAGTCTGCTTATCTTTGGGGCATTGAGCCCCACAAACAGTCTCCCAAGTAGAGAGATTACCCTACTCCTTCTAGTGCTTCGCTACCTATTGTGAACTGCTGTTCCTTTCCTAGTCTGTTGAACATTACCTTAGACTTTTGCATATTGATTTTCAAGCCTATCGTATTGCTATTTCTGTCTAGGTTATCATTCTGTGCAGTTCAATCCCTTAGTTCTTTAGCTAGGCAATGTCATAAGCGAATCGAAGGTTACTGAGTACTGGGGAGTTCGTGTCTTCTTGCCTAACACTTTTCTTTACAGGATTTTGTTTTGCTTTTCTAACGCAGAACTATGGTTGCTATGCAGCCACTAGAGATATTTATACGTGGCAAGGAAAACCAAAAAGATACAACAGCTGATGACTTGCTTGAATGTACCTGTACTTCTCTGCATCAACCGCAGCCACCAATTCGTCTTCAGTTCTGTTATTGATAGCCGTCTTCTGCCTTCTGCAATGACATATATGTAACAAAATATATATATATATATATATATATATATATATATATATATATATATATATATAATGTGCGTGTTTATGTGTTTGTGTTGGCTTCAAAGCTTGTATCACCTGTCTCTAGACAATGTCTGCTCCACCTGCTTTATTTCATAAAAGCCTTATTTCCTATTTATCATTATTTTTCTCAAGTCAGCCAACCGTAAATGATGCACTCAATCAGTTTTTCATTCTCTCCGCTCCTCATACTACGGGGTGATGAAGCACTTAAATGTAAAAATACTCCGTATTCGAGTTTGTATTTTGTCATAAAAGTGATAGGTTTAACGGGTTCCGGAAGAGTGGGGGATATCTCCGCAGTGCAACTGCTCTGCCCAGTCTCTATATGAAGTTGGATTTGTTGATTACCACGCCAGGCACACACATTCACTTCGGATTTCTTAAGTTTTGCTACTTGTACGATATCGCGATTATTACCTGTTCACTCCTTTAAAACGGTACTCTAGTATCGATTATATCCATACCAACAATCAGGTGATAGAAAAATGCTCGGAATACAACCAGCCCTTATACATAGCATTCATTGATTACGAAAAAGCATTTGACTCGGTTGAAACCTCGGCGGTGATGCAGACATTGCAAAAAAAGGGGGTAGACGAGTCCTACGTGAAAGTGCTGGAAGATATATATAGGGACTGCACAGCAACCATAATTCTGCATAAAGAAGTAACAAAATTCCCATAAAGAAAGGTGTTAGGCAGGGAGACACAATCTCCCCAGTACTATTTACAACTTGTTTAGAGGAAGTATTCAGAGACGTGGAATGGGAGCAGTTAGGGATAAGGGTAGATGGAGAATACCTCAGTAATCTGCGATTTGCTGATGGCATTGCCTTGCTAAGCAACTCGGGGGATGAACTGCAAATAGTGATTGATGACCTAGACAGGAAAAGTAGAAAGGTAGGGTTGAAAATCAATATGCAGAAGGCTAAGGTAATGTTCAACAGCTTCGGAAAGGAACAGCAGCTCACATTAGGTAGAGAAATACTGGAAGTAGTAGGCGAATATGTCTATTTAGGACAGGTAGTAACCGCAGATCCGGACCATGAAAAGGAAATAACAAGAAGAATAAGATTGGGATGGAGCGCATTTGGCAAGCACTCGCAGATTATGACTAGCAGCTTACCGGTATCGCTCAAGAGGAAAGTATACAACAGTTGCATCTTGCCGGTACTCACCTATGGGGCTCAAACGTGGAGGCTAACCAAGAGAGTTCTACTTAAGTTGACAAGCCAGAGGGCTATGGAACGAAAAATAGTAGGGGTAACATTAAGAGATAGGAAACTTGCAGAGTGCGTCAGAGAAATAACTTAGGTTACCGACATTCTAGCGGAAATTAAGAAGAAGAAATGGGCATGGGCAGGACATGTAGTGCGAAGAGAGTATAACCGATGGTCCCTGAGGGTAACAAACTGGATTCCAAGGGAAGGAAAGCGTAGCAGGGGGCGGCAGAAAGTTAGGTGGGCGGATGAGATTAAGAAGTTCGCAGGGTTCAAGTGTATAGAGCTAGCACAGAACCGGGTTAAGTGGTGAAATATGGGAGACGCCTTCACCCTGCAGTGGGTATAATCAGGCTGATGGTGATGATGATGACTCCTTAAAAAACAGATCAAATATTTCCAGCTCTGTTCAGTGGAGCATAACATTCAATGTGAGTCAACAATGTATCTACCTCGACATATAACGGTGTAATATTAGCGCTAATACAGGGCTGTTTTCTCTCTGCAGTGGTGGCGAAGTAGAGGGGTCGCTCGCACACTGTACCCTAGAATACGGGATAGAATCCCGGCCTGGGCCACTTTTCAATGGAGGCGGAAAGCAAGGCGCCAGTGTGCTGTGCGAAGTCACCAGAGGTTAAATAACCCCGAATGATCGAAATTTACTGAGCCTTCCGCTGCGACCTCTATCATAACCTGAGTACACGGGGACGTTAAATAATATAAAGCAAACCAAGCAAAACTATACTGCTGTGATGCAACACCTTCCGGAATGGTTTGGCAGCATTTTCACGAAATGCATCTGATGTTTGTGCCAACGGTGACTTCTGTTCTGTTGTATGCAGTTCTGGCAGCTTGCGAGAATTGTGAAAGGAGAGCTCCAGTGCAACCAACCGGACAACGGCAGCCACGATGACAGAGATGTGTCCTTACAGCTTGATCAACTCGGGCAGTACGTGCTCACGCATATCTCCTCCTTGCTCAAGCTTAGTGACATCCTGGACGATGAAGATCAGTCAGCAAGCCTTCCTAGCGAAGCCTTGCATCTATGCAGCACACGAGACGAGGAAAAGCCGACAAAAAACAGCCTTGCTCCGTCAGGCGCTTAGCGCCGCCGGAAGGTATAAGGCCCAAGTACTGCGGATGAGGTAGACGACGCTCAGATAACGAGTGCTCACATCCCACCATTGCATGTGTTTGAACCATTCTCCCTTATTGTACCACTGCTGCGGCGTCAAATACGTTCATCGCGTATTTTATGCACTGACAACTCTCCGTTGAAGCCAAAAGAACAACACTGAAGGCAAACAGAATAATAAAGAGGAAGAAACTTCGCAATGGAACCCACAGGTAATTGTTTCAATCTATGCCCCGGCGTTCACTCTTCAATGAACGCAAAAAGGCAAACACTAGTGTCTTGGAAAGAAGTGTCTGGGTATTAAAAAGATGGACGAAGTTAGAAGAGCGAATCATATTGGAAGTTGCTTTCGGCGCGTGGCGGCCTGATCCAATCACGAAAATCTAAGAACACGCTGCTAAAGGTAACGAAACCTTTGCCTGGCCAAGATAAAGCAAGAAATTGTCCATCACAGAGTGCTAACCACAGCCTGCTCCAGCGGAATTAAAAAAGCTAGTAAGTAGGAGTACTGTAAATTTTCCCTTGCACTGGCGTTCAATCTCTCTCTCTCTCTCTCTCTCTCTCTCTCTATATATATATATATATATATATATATATATATATATATATATATATATATATATATATATATACATTACTCCGTCCAGATGGTAGAAGTTTCCGGAGTCCTCCACTACGGCGTCTCTCATAGCCTGAGTCGCTTTGGGACGTTAAACCCCACCAACCAAACCCAACCAAACTTAATGTACCTGTGTGCTGGATTGGCGTTGTCTTCTTATAGACCTTGAACATACAAACTGCAATAGAAACCAATTCATTTTAGTGCGCAGCTCTTTGGCGCCCGTTTCTGGGTTTCGCGTCTTCGTCGGCGTCATCCGCGTCGGCCTCGTAACCAGCTCCGCCCCCTTTCATCCCCCCCCCCCCGTTTGAGCTGGCGCTTCCGGATTTATTTATAGGAAATGAAAGGCGCGGTAACTGTCTCACTTGTTTTCTGTGGACACCGCAACCACGCCGTAAGGGAAGGGAGGAAGGTGGGAGTGAAACTAGAAAGAGAGAAAGAGGAGCCGTAGTGGAGGGCTACGGAGTAATTTCAACCCCCTGGGGATCTTTAACGTGCGCTGACATCGCACAGCACACCGACGCCTCTTCGTTTCGCCTCCATCGAAACGCAGCCGCCGAGGTCGGGTTCGAACCCGGGTGCTCCGGCACAGTAGCCGGACGTCTTACCACTGCACCACCCCGGCGGGGCTGATTTATTTATAGGAAGGGAAAGGCACGGTAACTGTCTCACTTGTTTTCTGTGGACACCACAACCGCGCCGTAAGGGAAGGGAGGAAGATGGGAGTGAAAGTGGAAAGAGAGAAAGAGAAGCCGTAGTGGAGGGCTACGGAGTAATTTCGACCACCTGGGGATCTTTAACGTGCGCTGACATCGCACAGCACACGACGCCTCTTCATTTCGCCTCCATCGAAACGCAGCCGCCGAGGTCGGGTTTGAACCCGGCTCCGGCACAGTAGTCGGGCGTCTTACCACTGCACCACCCCGACGGGGCCCCCGGCGGGGCTAAACTGATTTATTTATAGGAAGGGAAAGGCGCGGTAACTGTCTCACTTGATTTCTGTGGACACCGCAACCGCGCCGTAAGGGAAGGGAGGAAGATGGGAGTGAAAGTGAAAAGAGAGAAAGACCCCCGGCGGGGCTAGCAACCGGAGCCTCGCAGGAAGAGGGGAGGGGGGTACACTCAGCGGCGAACGATGAGGGCAGGAGCCAACACCACCTAGACTACTCAAGGCCTCTCCGCTCCTCCGAGACATCATCACACTACGACGAACGCGGAAGGTGCACGCTGCTGCGCGTTGCTGCGGACTTATTGTTTCACTAGAATTGTAGTTGTTGCCGCACGCGAAAATATTCTTTGGTGTTTTAAGCCCCGTTGTTTAATAATAATGATAATAATAATAATAATAATAATAATAATAATAATAATAATAATAATAATAATAATAATAATAATAATAATAATAATAATTGGTTCATAGGAAAGGAAAGGCTCAGTATCTGTCACTCTTGTTTCTGTGGACACCTGAACCGCGCCGTTAGGGAAGGGAGGAAGGTAATACATAACTTTTCAGTCGGCTGCAATATCGTAAGTAAACGTCTGTATATTCGTGCAGCGGGTTTTCTAAAGGTTAGTTTCAGACAACAGCACATAATCTAAATGAGTTTATGAAAAGCCAGAAGCACTGCTTTTATTGTGCCAGTGTTAGTATAACGCTACGGATGTAAACATAGCTTCAGAGTCAGCTCTATAAACGGCGGGACGTTCTTAAGTTTCTGTACTCGTTTTGGAAACAAATGTTAAGAAAGTTTCGCAATGATTTCATAGCACTCAAAACATGCAACTCTACGATCAGCAGTAGACTATTTTTGGCTATAGAATTGATTTCAGCTCAATAAATACGTAAAATGTATCGAGTATGAAAGTATTTATTAAAAAAATACTCTCGAGAAGCACTTGTAGCTGGACCAGAAAGATACGTTTAGCAGTTTGGGAGTATGCTTGGTACTGCGTCAGGTCGAAGTCGTACCAGTCAGCTTAGCTTCAATATACTCTTCCTGTCTTCGCATCCATGTATTTCTTCATGTAGGGCACGTACAAAGGCCTATAGGGACGCGGCCAGGCCTAGGATGTGAAATGAGACGTTAGAAGGATGCAATACCAGAAGGTAAAAACAACCAGCAGCCCTTCCTTTTAAGGTTCTAATGATCGCAATTTAGTTTAAGTCCGCGCGCACTAAATATCAGTAATACTGTGTTTCTAAGTCACATTCACGTAGTATAGAATAACGTTCGCACCATAGCTATGGAAACTTTCTCTTTTAAGGCGGAAGCCTTTAATGGCTCATACTGTCGTGGACAAAGTGTGTCCCGCTTTTGCGGCAGCTGTCACTTGGCGTCCCTCGGTGTGCGTTCAAGTGTGGAATTCAGATGCAGGAACGCTAGACAAAATGAGACTTCTGGAGGAAAGGCGCAGTATCAGTCGCACTTTCTCCGACAAGTGTTCGTTTGGATGGTACGCCATCGCGATCCTGTCGCGTGGCGTTCCTTGGCGCGCGTTCGAGTGTGGGATTGCAGATGTCACGAACGCTAGACAAGATGAGATTTCTCGGGCTTTCGCCTTCCACTACTTTACTTGCTAAAGTCCCTCGCTATTTTTAAGGTAAGTATCACGTACACATAATCTCGGAGTATCTATGTAGCGTTAATGATGCAAAGAAGTTGCCGATAACAAATAGTAAAGAGGAATATTTGCCTTACCACCGATCATTTTCCTGGTGTGAAATCAGCACGATGGATGGCTTTTATCCACTTAGCCCTTCTCACAGGGTTCGTTGGGAACGTGAAGACTCTCACTGTATCCCCACCATCACAGTTTCCGCGGCACCGCGGTACACAGCAACGTCCAGGCATTCTCAAGACGTGCACACTAGATGAAAACACTGCAGCATCAGCGCAGACCTGTCACCGCCACTGATCCAGTGCTTATTTCTAAAAACAAATCAGCAAAACTTTTGCGACACACGTTGCACAAAGGCGAAATCTCGCACTGCAGTTGGACGTACGCTGTCAAAAACAGACACGAGTTATGAACGCATTGCGAACGAGGTATGAATGCGCGTCTGTCAAAAAAAATTACGAGGGCCTTAGCGACTAAAGCAGTGAAAGGCGAAAGCCTGAGAAGTCTGATCTTGTCTAGCGATCCTGCCATCTGCAATCCCACACTTGAACGTGCGCTAAAGAACGCTACGCGACAGCCGCCGCAAAAGCGGAACACACTTTGTCCACCACAGTATGAGCCATTGAAGGCTTTCGTCTTACCATAGGAACATGAACGTTTGAGTGTAGTGGGGTCGTGCGGGGGCCCAGGGGCATGCATGCCCCAAACTCCTCTATTTTAAAAAAGTTATTACCACCACCACCATCGCACGTTCAGTAGGTCCATCTCTATTCAGTTCGAACCAGCTGCTTCGTGGCCTAAGAATTGCGCGTCTTCCTCACACTCCTCTAGCCCTGGACCCGAATTCTGACCCCACTCAAAGCTAAGTCCTTTCATTTACTGTTCAACTACTTTCTTTTGGTTACATGAACTTCCTTGTGGAATTTAACAACAATTCGACATTTCAATCTGGTCTTGAATTTTAATGTCCATCGGGTTTTTACGCTCACAACCAATGACGATGCTGACGCAGTAAGAGATTCGTCAACACGTGACATTTAACGACAGCGCGCTAAATCCTTGTTAATTCGATCGTTGAAGCGATATATAAAAAGCCGAAGCTGACGCGGTGTTTTGACGGGTGGCGCAAGAATGTCTCAGTGGGTCGAGGCGCGCGAGTATGCGCATATGAAGCATTCTTGAAGAAAAAGGGCAGGATAAATTTAAGAAAAACAAGAAAGCAAAAAGAACACCAAATGTTCTGTTTATGTAAATCAGAAGGTTGTAAAGCATACCCACAGTGAAGCTAGGCTCAACTTTGCAGCAGGCCATTTAGCTCTGCATTGTAGGAGGCACCTGGAGCGTGTAAACATTATTTTCTACCAAATGGCTTCAGTGTCATAAATATTTTTACTTTTACACAAACGGGTTACCTTAATTTTCCTAGACCAAGTTTGCTGGCAGTATGAGGCACGCTCAAAAAAGCTGCTTTTTTCATTCACATCGTCCCATTCGAAGCTAGCGAAATGAGGGATCGTCGACTCATGAGGAGCGCCGTCGAGAGGTCCTGAGAGCATGAAGACAGCTCCAATTTGCGCGTCCTGATACAGAGGCTAGCATCGGCAGGGTATACCTCCCATCTGCTGTGGAGCATCGCCGATAAGTTGCTGAGTGATCTACAGAACATAGTCTTTTTTTTTTTTATTGTTCTCGCATTCTTCCCCTGATAGAGGTTAATACTTTATTCACCTTCAGCGCAGCTCTATTTATTTTTTTTTTTGTATATGATTGGTATGGCTTCGGATGCATGGCACCTACAAATGTACTATTAGCTCTACCTTTATTTATTGCTCTCCATAATTGAAGGAGTATAGAATAAATTTTGAGAAAAGTATTACACAATGAGCATTGTTATTGACAATCCTGACCTCCACAACTGCTGGCTTCCAGTATATTGCGTGAATAATTTACATTTCCAATAACCAACACTTGCAAAATAAAGCTGTCCGCTGTCTGGCGTCCAAGCAAGCTAAACAATGGCAACAATGATTAGAGAATTCCGGCAGAGGCTAACGTTTGTACACGAATTGCAGGGTGTTTTCCGATGTCGCAGGAGCAGATGCAAATGTTGGCCGAACAGCAAAACATAATGCAATGCTGGAAATTATAAAAAAAAGGTTCTGAAAACAAGAGGCACACTCTTATATCAGATGCATTTAATGCAACCACAGTGGTCAATGGCAGGAGTTTATTGACCTTTTTCTTGGATCCGACCAGCTAAATTCTCGGAAAACAGTATCCACACCTTTCCCAAGCACTAATCTGGTGACAACTGGTTTTGTCGCTCCACCTGTAGCACTGAGTTACAACCGTCTATGAATCAGGTCCACTTCTGGCGCTGCCGTCTATAAATACTTGAAAAATTCCTGAAAGAATGTTTCTTTCACCAGAGAAACGTATTACAGCAAGCGCACTTGTATACATACAACTGCCAGCCCGCATGAAAACTTGTGTGCGATACTCAGCTTCAGATTTCTGAAAAAAACTTCCGCAGAGAAGTCGTTTCTACATCGCATATTCAGCTGTGATCATTAAACCTTAGTGTGCGGAAAAGAGTCTTTCATGGCGAAGTATAGAGAGTTTAATTTTAACTTTTGCAAATGGACATTTAAGAAAACACTACATACTATGCGCCATTTCAATCATAGGTTATGCGATGTTTATGTGTGGTATCCCTACGGGTTATGCAAAAGTCCTGAATTCTTTGAAGGACTGGCAGCCCAAACCACCTCAAACATTTTTTATTTAAATACTGATCAATATACAGCCATGCAACGGTTATATTCTTATTCAGCCATTTTGAGCAACTGTTCAAGAATAGGTATGCTATAAAATTACGCTTGTCACGCCACCGTTGGGGCATTCCAGGCAGAAGCATCAGGTTCAAGAGAAGAAAAAGGAACCTCAGTGCAAGCTACATAATATAACTAACGAATAATGCCCCTCACCGGGCCTTTAAGGAAAATAAATGAAATGAAATGACTATTTCTTAGGGCAAATATTATTCCGTGAGCATGAGTTATAGTTGCAAAAAAGCCAAACCTTCAGAAACCAGAAACGGTTCGCGCGAATGCTACTGGCTACTCCTACTGGCAATATTATGTGGCAAACTATGGATCCCCTCAACGAATCCCCTAGGCTCCTTTACCTTTATACAAAGCAATGATATAGGCTTAAAACAAAAACCGCCAACTTGTTTGCAAACTGGTGGGCATGACTATCCGCGCCCAAATTTCTCTTTGTTCATTGTGCAGGACACGGGCATGAGACAAAGAAACCAATTGAAAACATCATTTTGGAGCTAAAGTTCCGCTCACAGCACCAAGCACATAGAATAAGAAACTAAAGGTAAACCTTTCACGTGTATAGCTCTGCATAAAGGAGCTGCACATATATAAAATAGCAAATGAAATGGAAATCGACGAATTGGAACTAAATGAAGAGTCACTGACAATACCTAAACAGATTGGTAAGCTTGTCTGAAAAAACTACTACCGATATTGTCATCGATATACGCCATAGATCACCGGCTGCAATCCAATTGATATCACTGGCTGTCTTCACCGACGCAGAATGCCCAACGGGGTCACTCAGAAGCACTCAATTGTTACAAAATAAAAAAAAATAAATAAAATTATTAAATAAATAAATAAAAACAAAACAAAATAAACAAAAAGCATCAATTCGTCCATTGCTGTTTTCGTGATGCGCATAACGCCCGTCGTGGTTAGGAGCTTCTCGGTGCCAAAACGGCGCCAGCAGAACCAAAAACGTGAGGCTTGTTGTGTTTGTAAACACAAAAGGAGCGAAATAATTCCTTAGAGTAATGACGAGTCTGTAGCTTTCCGGAAAAGCGATGTGAATGATATTACTAAAGATGATAAGTAGAACTGTTTCAAGGCAAACTAAAGGTTGCTCAACATTACCATAACCACACTAAGAGCACGAAAGTTTTGGGCTCTAGTTATTACTAGGCGATTAACTGTTTTGATTTATTGCTAAAGGCCACACATAAGCGTTGCATGTTTTCACCGCGAATCTCTGCGGCATGACAAAAACCGAGTGGAATAGCACGACTCAATTTAGTCCTCGTTTGCATATTAGTGAATGGTGTTTCTTGAAACGTAACACAACATAAGCTATTATGCGTTAAATCTTTCAATAGATATGCCACTGTACGACGGCGTGGCAAAGGTGGTGGGATAGCCATCTCTGCGGTATACGGAAAACTGAGAGAAGTAGCACGACATACTCCGCTCGTTCTTGTTTTGTATCAGTCACTGGCTTCAGCTGAAACAAGTGAAAATAAGCCTTCATGCGGTCAAATTTTTGAAATGACGCTAAATATGGCTACGCGTAAAATTTGGCGGCGTAGTAATTTGCGCATATAGGAAATAGAAGTAAGGAGTTTCCTGACTTACTATGTGTTCCTCGTATTCATCATCACGGTCGGCTGAAACAAAAGAAGAAAATAAGCCTTCATGTGCTAAAATTTTTCATATGGCAGTATTGAACGGCTGCGTGGCAAAGATGCCGGTGTAGGAATCTTCACAGTATAAAAAATAGCAGAGAAGCGTTGCACTACTTACTATCCTCGGTGTTGTTTTCGCCAGAGTCACTGGTATCATCTAAAATAAAAGAGTGCATAAAGATTTCATGTGTTAAAACTTTTCATATCACGTCACTGTATAGCTGCCTAGCCAAAGTGGTGGTACAGTCATATTCACAAAAAGACTTGAGTTGCCTGAATTGGTTTTCTCATTCCTCGATCTTTAGTAGCGAGGCTAAGTGACTCGGTGGACAAATGGGAAATGTTTCAGTTTCAGAAATCAGTCAGGAATCAGCAAGGAAAAAGCAATTCCTTTCGATATGTAGCTGCTCCTGATTAAAAATCAAAGTATTATGGGCATTTTAATGGACGTAGGAGCTTCTCAAGAAATCATGGTGGGAACATTGTCGCCACGTCGAAATAGACAATAACTATTTTCGCAACTCATAGCTGAGGTGATGTCAACTGCGCTTAAAATGCACCATTTTATCCTTAAATTGCGCGATGCACAAATGTCCCACAACTTTCAGTCACCTGCCACGATATTAGCATCGTTTACGGGGAGGTTAACAATTTCATATTTTAAAACTGTAGAATACACCACCAGACAGCGGGTAATGTACAGCATAATTCCCAAGCAGCCTATTTATAATACTCACTTGATACACGCTCAAGTATACGCTCCACTTCTTTCATAATGTCATCCTGGGTGCTTGTTTCTAAAGTGTGGGCCGAGTGCAGAACGTTGTCGGCCATACGTACTATATATGCCTCCCTTCGGTCTTTTGTAAAGTGTCGCCAAAAGTGGGCGTACAAACACTGCAAGAAGCGTGAACGAAGAGGACGATAAATCTCGGAGCGACAAAATGTTAAAAAAATGTATTGAAGAAGAATGATAGCCCAAATAAGAAGATAAGGTTACAGATGCAGATTCAAAAGGGCTGGCTGTGTGTGTGTGTGTGTGTGTGTGTGTGTGTGTGTGTGTGTGTGTGTGTGTGTGTGTGTGTGTGTGTGTGTGTGTGTGTGTGTGTGTGTGTGTGTGTGTGTGTGTGTGTGTGTGTGTGTGTGTGTGTGTGTGTGTGTTTTTATGCAAGTTTATTTGGAAGCTTTCACATTAAAACTCCGCAGCATTGCCCTGCAAGGTGAGAACTTTAATTTCAGCGAAAGAAGCCACCTGTTACAATAGTGAGCCAAAAAGACATGATGTTTATGCATCTTGCGCACAAAGCGAAACAACTATACTGTTGTTCTTTCAGGGCAGGCCACATCTATAGTTCTGATCTAAAATTCCAGATTCTGTGCCTTATGTAGGTCGTATATTAAGGGCATATAGGCTCTTTATGTGCTAATCGTGATGCCTGTAAACTCCTAGTGCTGAAATAAAGCAACACGTGTGTTGCAAGCAGCCACCTCGCTATTTATCATTTATATCCCGGTTTCAAAGCTAATAGCTGAATGTTCCTAAAATGTTTCTACAACTATACAGCTGCTAGCTAATGAAGGCCAGAAAGTCCACGGAGGGCATTCCGTTGCATCCTTACTGGAAATGCGATGTTGACTCGTTCCAGGTACACGGTCTGAAAAAGAAATTTGGTGGTGAGCCTTTATTACGGATGCCACAATTTGCGCCACGAAGCCTCAATGTTTAAAAAGCACTCAATGTGCCGCCAATAGCATTGCAATGGAGCTTCAGTGTATTTACCTCTTGTGCCCCTTAGGATTCGATCTAGAAAATATGCAGGCACGCAACCCCGTTAGCCATGTTACAGCACCGCTCAAGCCGGCTCTGAAGCGCTCCGCGGGGATTGCTAGTATGCATGCTCAGAGGTCTTTATCACTTCACCCATATTAAAATCTACGCTGACGCTTGAGAAAAACATCGAGTGTATGAGCTCATTGGGCGGCTAGAAATGCTTTCTTGCGTTTTTAGCTCCTCTAATTGAAAGGGCCTAGTATCGGAAATTACCTTTAGGGACGGTATCTCTTGAAAAGAAGCCAGCCAATTCTTGAGCAGGTCATGTTATTCGCAAAAATTTCGAAGGCAACCAATGAGATCTATTAAGCCCGTAGGCGTGAGTTTACATTATTCAGCATGCTAGGTGTTTTTGTTACCGTCTATGCAAAGAAATGACAGGAAGTTTTCTTTTTTTTTTTTTTTTTTGCTCTCAATCACTTTGAATCATTTAGTGTGCCAGCGCACCGGGATGACCGAGTTTCCTCTCCTTGGTGCGCTGGGATTGACAAATGTGGCACTAGGCGCCGATCGAAACTGTTCCTGCGTGTATGCCGAGTAGATGCTACCCAAGTGCATCAAGCCCGCCGCGGTGGTGTAGTGTTTATGGTTCTCGACTACCGTGTCTAAGGATGCTAGATCGAAGCCAGAACGCCGCGGCCGCTTTTCAATGAAGGCGAAAAGCAAGGTGACCGTGTGCTGTGCGGTCTCAGTGCATGTTAAAGAACCCCAGTTGATCGAAACTTCCGCAACTCTCCACTACGGCTTCTCTCATAGGCTGAGGCCTCTTTCGGGTGTTAAAACCCATAAACCAAACCAAAAACATCAACGCAGCTGCAGCGTCTCCTTTCTCCCTGGGTATAGCTCTCGACCTGTCACCCTCTCTACGCTCCCTGTTCTGCCTTTCCTCGCCCACAGCTTATTTCCATCGCCTAGGAGTATAGGTATCTCACTTAGGGTGCCTTGATGGCAGCGCCATAGTCCAGGCTGGTGACAGCCTTTGCGAAACCTCGCGCCGCCCGGCCACTATATTGGCACAAGCAAGCTGCAGTGGTGCGTAATTTGCGGCCTTTATGCGCATTATATGTCCACAATCCCGTGAATACGTTAGATAGTGACGTTCACTTGTTAGCTTGAGCGCAGGAAGATGAACAGCTTTTGCGTCCTTTGTACACCGGATTGACGCAAAAGGGGCTCATAGTTTACGGCTTCTCTCAAGATTGTTGTGTAGAAAAAGATGGGAGGGCCCTATGAAAAGGATCCCTGAATGCGACCGACAAACAAGAAAAGTGTGAAGAAAAAACATGTTTCCATTCTGCTCCTTGTTACTAATGTATTTCTGTAGATTGAGAACAAGGGTGCGATTGAATTTCCTCTAAAATATACACTGTATTTTGGCACTTCCTCTTTAACAGCCTCTCGCCGTATGGCACGTTGTGTCGTTTGCGTATTCTTGTGCTGTACGTAGTCACACTGCTCGGAACTTTCGTGGGCTGATAACCGAAGGACCTGGGCAGTAAGGCATGTGAAAGCTACGCAGACTATTTTTACTTGTCATGGTTTTGGTAGCATTTCACTATCACGTTCACAGGTGTTGCATTGCCACTTGATTATAGCAATTTCATTACGCACAAAAGGGCCGCTCGTGACAGGAAGAACAGGACGAAAACAAACTTCAAGCTATGGCGGCTAATTATATGCGATAAAGTGTCTGGTTGCTGGAAAACCACGAGAAGAGTTTCTTCCAATGTGCCATTAAAGCTGCCTTGTGAAAAATCTGATACTGGCCATCCGAGGCTATATGTAAATGACCGATTTGAGGGCATGCAAATTAAATACAGCATTCATCTTGTGTGGCACTAATTAATTAGTATTTAATTCTAAACCATATTTCTGTGGTATGAGAGTCTTGGGACGACGTAAGCAAAAACAGCTCCTACGCTCTGGTGCCCAACAAATGGTTTCAGACTGCTTCAGGGATACTTAAATAGTTCTTTAAATGTTGGTAGAGGAATTCTTTGACAATTTTCGATAATACTGCTGGCCCACTTTCGGCTGTATCGCATGAATACGCGCACCTCTTTAGGCCAATGAATGTGCTGTTGTCCTAAAAATGCTGATCCTTTTACGGTTCTACGGGGAATGATAAGTTGCGGGTTTGCACGCTTAATGCGTGATACGTGTCACGCCCTCTCTTGCGAGCAACTACTCGTTTCGTCGTCGTCGTCTTGTTCCCCTTGTACTGTCCTCCGATCAACCCGCTGATCAATCAATGTCAGGTAACGTTCCCAGCTAACTATCAACTCGAAAAGGCACACTCACTTCTAGGCTACGTGACTTCATATGGTCGACACCGCTGACGTCACCGGACAATTTTCCCCGACATAGTGTACTAAACATCTTGCGTTAAAATCATTCTAGTACTACCTATGGTTATAGCACGCTCTAAATAACCTCCAAATGACATTAGTGCGCCTCATCGGGAGCGCCATTCGTGGAAAATAAAACTAGAATTTTTCCTTGAATACGAAACACGCTGACATAGTGGTAACGGGACCACGCGGCTCGTCGTTTTGAAGGCGCTCACTGATTTCACCGCCGCATTTTCTTTGCCGCCACCGATCTGATGAGACATGATCTTTTAGTGTCACCGTGTAATAAAAATCAGCTGTGGTTTAGCTCTGGTTAAACCTAGATCAACGTTTTGACTGCTACATTATTCCCCTATCTTGGCCGATCAGTGTAAGGAGCTACATTATTGGGGACACTTAAGCTCAGCCTTTAACGGTATGACATGAAAGTCTAAGCTACCAGCCCACATATAGAGTCCCGCTTGAACCAAGCCGTACGGACGTGCCTGCGTGTCCTAGGGGTAATGTGAATGCAAAGGGTTCTGGAGGCTGATTCTGACATTTATTTATTTATTTATGGCGCTGAGTGAGTGATTCTGACATCACCCTCCCATATGAAAGGAGCGACCCGAGTTAGCAGCTCCTACCCGTGGCATATGGGTAACGGAAATTCAAATGACATGGCAGGCTGATTTTAATGTCAGCCTTCCACATGAAAGAAGAGGCCCGAGTTGGCGCTCTTTCAGGCTCCCATCGACAGTGACGCTGATTGCTCGAGCTCGCTGCCCTCGTGAAGCTTCCGCTTCAAAATAAAATGTCTGATGCCGTAAGCGCTGGCTTTGGCGTCATCGACAGTTGGAAAACTTACAGATTCTGAAAATCTTAAACGTGCCCCTGGCAGGTGGTGATTTCGAAAGGGACCGAGAAAACACCAGGCAGGGCTAACTGTTTAGTAAAGAAATTATTTTGTTAAACCTATACTTGTCTAATATTTATATTATACTTAAAGCGTCATGCCCACTTCGTTGCAGGCGACACGCCGGAGCGTCCAAAAGTTGCATTAAACAGCGTCTCTGCGCAAGTTAGTTATCACCTCGGGGCAGTTTTCTGCCCAAGTAGTGCTTTCTCAGTAACAATGTCGTGCCCTGCTGACCTCTTTGATTGCTGCCGCATATAATGTAACCGCCATATGGTTTCCGCTTTAACGTCCATGTAGCATGCGTCTCTTGTCAGCTGGGATACCTTATTGCAACATTGCAGATCGACGGCGGAGGACCCTACACATTTTACTACAATAAAGTGAGTCGCATTCATCATCTCCAATCATGACATTGTTTCTGTTAACATATGGCTTCTGCAGACTACAATCCTATTCGATGTATGCTATCGCGCTGCAGACAGCGACATTGAATTTCTTAGTCTGTACTCTGTACTCGGTAATACAGTACTCGGTACTCGGTAATACAGGGTCTAAACAATGCTTTCCCCTGGCCATTTACTTACTAAGCGACGACATTACAGCTTTAGAGCTTAATCGGTTTGCTTATTCACACATACTGACAATTGAGAAGGATTTTTTATTAGGTTTTTACATTCACCTTCACGCACAGTTTCGGGGCTCCATTTTCCCTAAAATATTTGCCTTTTTGCTCCGAGCCCTGAATGGAGAACGCTATTATCGCGCACTGCTGGCTTCAGCAATCACTGTACATTGTTCTACATATCTTCCTCGCCCATCGATACTCCCAAACCATGCATAATTGTTTTTACGAAAAAAAAAAAAAAAGACTTTTCATTCTGTTTGACAAGATCTTCCAAACTTCACCATATACGCTTTCCAGAGAAGGGTTCGTAAAATTGGCTCATTTTCAAGCACAGTATATTTTTACTCATAATTACACATGTACCTATCATGTGCATTCGAAGTGTGGCCAGGAAGCCCAAGCTTTCTTAAATTCTCAGAAACGTTTAAAATGAAACAAACTGCCCTTCCATCAAGGAAAGCTCTTGACAAGTGCATTGAAGTGGGAAAAGCATTTGTGGTGCTTCACGGACACGTGAGAGATTCCTCACACTAAAAACGCTGTATAATCCCCCTGAACGTCATGCCATCATTCTACCATAAAAGTTTTCTACAAAACTAACGTGTCACTGAAGAATTCTCCGATTTGTAGCTCTTTTACTAGCAATGACTCCTCCAAAGTTGCATCACGCTCACGAGGTTGACATTTTCGCTGGTTTGCGTCTTACGATAACTTCTTATGGAATAGCAAACCAATCTGATAAGCTAAGCTTGTCAAGTGTCCTTGGACCGGGTGATATTAATTAGGATACTGAAAGGCACCAAGGATGTCTCGAGACACATAATGAAAATAATCCCTGAGCACTCTATTGCTACAGCCCCCCCCCCCCCCCCAATTCCAGACAACTAAAATCAGATTTGAGTAGTATCAGTTTTCAAAGAAATCAACATCAGTATTGTGATAGCTATCATTCAATTGCAGCAACATCCACAGCATGCAAACTACCAAGGCAACAATATGTACTGACAAGTCGCAACACATCCTGATTCGAAATCCTTCGGTTTTTGCCAACCACCATGGTTTTCGGTGCGGCTCCTGATGTGAAAACCAACGTTTTTTGCTCGCTACCAATCGCAACCTTAACTACCTCTTAGACTGACGTCATCTGGCTCGTTTTTTGAAACGCTTTTAGTAGTGTACCTAATAAGGGTGGCTTAAACAAATTTTGCAGAATTTTGATTTCACTCTCTACAACATGAGCGTCCTGTTTCCAAAAGAGTATTTATCAGTTTGTTAACAATAACAACTACTCTCCTACAACTATATATAGTTTTCTCTAGTGTCCCCCGCTGGGCTTGGCTCTTGGGCAACTTGTGTTCGTCATTATAAAATGATGTTCCAGTCGGCATTTTTTTTTACCATTCGTGGTTTCGCAGATGCCTCCATACTGTGCGATGGTATCTAATGTTCTGTGATCACAATGCTCGCATATTGTTTCAAATTAAGAAACGGTTTGAACAAAAGTTATTATAAAATTATCAGTTTTGCGCGCACAGAACGCTGCATTTGTAGCTGGCTAACTCTAGACGGCGCGAAGAACGTGAATTGAAGGGCAGCGAACTTCCTCCCGTAAAACTTCGCGTCATATGTTCTCGGGCCACCTTTCAGCTTCCTGTCTCTATTAAGCTATGCGAGCAGTAACGTAGACGGGTGTTTTTAGAAATACACCATGTCCGGGCAGAAAGAGCAGCCTTCACCAGTCATCATTAAACGGTATGATGAATTGCGTTCAAGCTTTTTATAGAAATCCTTATGCTGGGACAAAAATCACCATGGTCGACGGATTTTCCCGCTATGAATGTATAGTAATCTAGATTCTCCTGTAGGCACTTGTGCTCGCATTAAAATTTCTCCTTTCCCAGCGGTGCTCCCACTTGGGTGCACTTAGAGTTTGCTTATTGGCAAGAAAAACTTACGTTGTTGTCGTTAGGGTTCTCGGGTTCCTTGCACTGAAAGAAAAGAAATTGTTGATTGATCGCCGACAGCTTCATTTAACAGGTCTTGAAGACGCATATTTTACTGTCTGCACCCTGCTGTTTTTGTCTTATTATTGTACATTTAGCTACTGCTACAGGGAAAAGAGGGTGAAGAGCTCTAGTTTTAAAGCGACACTTCAAATGCAGATGTAATCTTGATACGTGGCACAGTCGGTGTACTTTACGTCGATTTTTCTTATAACAGTGAAAAAAATGTTTTCCAAAAAATGCCGAAATATTGTTTCATTTTTCATTCATTTGTTGTGCATTCTTTTGTGTCCGCTCGCGTTTTTATAAGCACAAATTGACTGGGAAACAAAAATGAATGAAATAGGCACTTCATTTAAGGCCACACATGGTGTCATCGCGGTGTAGGTCTTATTCAATTTTGGTGAGTGCTTTCAGAAAGCACTAACAGTCTATTCGATAAATAGTTTTCTTTCCGAACTCCGCATTCAAATCTCGAGTCTGTATGCTTCCCATAACTCACGGCTCCCCTCAAGAAATTTTTTAAATGTTTTTCTTTCAAACTAAAAATAAAACAAACACAAAAATTAGAAATATTCGACGGATAAATTATTTTTGCTGGAAAAAGAGTATTACCAGTTTGGGCCAATTCCCTTGACCAAACTCCTATTTTCGTCCTCATGTTGTTACGGACGAGGAAGGAAGACGAAGCGAGCAGTGGCGCGGGCAGGAGCGCTCGCGCTAAGCCCACTGACATTTTCATTAAACATCATCTCACTGTCATCGAACATCTTCTTTCTGTCCTCTGTTCTCCTGTTGTCATCGGCTTGCCGCTTCGTAACAATATAGTCATAATCTTGCAGTAATTGACTTATCTGCGCGGCGTTTCCGCTGTCTACGAGCCTTTAGGATTAACCGTCATTGGGATTTTCTCTTAGGAATTGTGTTAAAACGCTTTGATTAAATATTAAGAAAATTTATATTCTGAGCGTTAAAAAACGAAAAGACTAACCTTTGGACACACATAATGTTTTAAGGAAAATAATTTATCGTCGACATTATACTGATATTCCTCAAACACCTGCTGTGAGAACACTCACCTGCTCTGGGCACTCGCTGAGGGAGATGTCAACCGCTGACCTTTGGATTACTATTGATTCAGGATCGAACGAGCTGTTTAAAGCATTGCGCACATCTCTTTCGAGGTATTCTTGAAACAAAAAAAGAAATGAATGTTCAGTGTCTCACTGTTATTCCTGCTTTCTTCCCTTGACGCTGCAAAATTTAACCTTTTACACGCTTTCTCGGCCTGTGCTAATTGTGGTTGCTGAGTGAAAGTCCTCGTTCTTGTCTGGAATAAGTTTAAATGTTTGACGTTTTCTTATCGAATGCAATACATTATAAAAGCGGGTATTCAGTACATTGCTACAGCAGGTGGTCCCAAATCAAAATTTTCAGGGGGCCCTCCTAAAGCAATGTGCCTAATACAAATACACAGCAACACAATTAAAAATTCAAAAATATAGCCCAACAGCTTGGTTATAACTGCTAACAAAAATTTTAAGGCCACATTGTAAACCCCGAACTATGGAATCAATGCGCGAAAGCAGTGAGTACCATAACGTTACTGCAGAAAACAAAAGGGTTTGCTTACAATAACCTTGAGAAGCAGCAAATTGTCGTCCTGGGAAAATGTAGCAAGAAGACATTCTAAAGTAAGATGGGGGAATTACAGTGATTGAAATGCCTTCCATACGCGCACGGTGGATGAGCGAAACAAATTGCAACTGAAGCGGGCTGAGTAAAGGAAGGCTATTGGGATTTTAATACGAGTGGACAGTTGTGCTAGTGAATAGGGCAAGTAAGCAATCAAAGTGCACTATTTTTTTTTAATGGCGGATGCTTCAGATATTAGTAACACGCCCACTCACGAAATGATATACATTAGGTAGCTGTGAATAGAAGAAACATAATAGGGACAAAGAACATGTTGGGGAGAGTATCTTACGCAACCGTGTGCCTAAAGCGACTTTCTCCATAATTATTCATAGTATAAGGCATATCTCAGATGTTAGAGTATTATGGTGTCACAATGGACAGCACAATTAAAAATCGATCTGAGGTAGCTGACATAACAATGTGGAGTAACAGCAATCTGATTACTACGATGCGAATAAAAGACCACAAAATGTGGTTTTGAGGAATAATTCAGGCGATTATTTCGATCTCAACCATGTGTAATTTCACGGTCAATATTCAAGGTTGATATTAGGTCATATATGTTTCGGTCGCGACTGTATAGGGTGTTATTATCAAACAAAGTGCGAGTAAATTTTCAAAATTAAAGAAGAATTTTTATGGCGTACTGAGAAAAGAAGCGGCCCACGATTGAACCCTATGGCATACCCTGGTTAATAAACACTGGCTGAGTTACACTTTCCCCTAACGTGAACAATTCAACTCGCTCAGTAAGGTAACTGCGTATAAAGGTTATAGTCGGACTGCAGATTCCTGAAGATTTCGCTTTAGAGACAGAATGCGAGAGTTAATTGCAAAGAAAGCTTTCATGATATAATAAAAGCCGCGCCTCGCCCGAGTCCTCCATCAGTAGAGTTATAGCATCAGTTATTCCTGGTAGCGTATGGATCAACAGAATTGTTGGGAAGAGATCAACACTGGCGGGCTGTTAAGGAAAATAACAAGGAGATGCTAACTAGCAGAATAAGATTGAGATGGAATGCATTTGGCAAGTACTCACAGATTATGACTAGCAGCTTACCGGTATCGCTCAAGAGGAAAGTAATAACAGTTGCATCGTACCTCACTTCACTTATGGAGCTGAAACGTGGAGTAACGAAAAGAGCTCTACTTAAATGAAGGGCATCGCAGAGAACTTTGGAACGAGAAATGATAGGTGTGATGTCAGGAAATAGGAAGCGTACAGGGTGTGTCAGATCAATGACTCGAGTTAGTCAAATTTTATTAGAAATGAAGAAGAAGAAATAGGCATGGGCAGGGCATGTAGTGCGAAGAGAGGACAACCGATGGTTGAAAACGGTAACAAATTAGAAGCCAAAGGAAGGAAAGCGTAGCAGAGGCGTCAGAACTTCACGTGAGTGGATGAGGTTCTGAAGCTGACAGGGGTCAAGTGAATGCAGCGAGCACAATAATGGCTTAATTGGAATATTATGAGCGAGGCTTTCGCCCTTCTGTGGCTACAGTCCAGCTGATGATGATGACATAGGAAAGGAAAAGCGTAGTATCGATCACATTTCTAGATGGACATCTATATATTTAAATGGTGAATTGGTTCATAGGAAAGGAGTCGAACTTGCCACAGTTCTCTGCGGACACCTGAAACCCTTTCTTTCTCTTCACTTTCACTCCCACCTCCCTCCCTTCTCTTACGGCGTGAGTCAGGTGCCCGCAGAAAACACGTGACTGATACTGCGTCATTCTTTTCCTGTAAACCATCACCACACGTGAACGGCACGTAAAGAAGGGGTTTGCGGGTAAAGGCCGATCTGCTGCGGAAAAATTAGTACTCTAGTTCACTATACGACAAGCCGAGGGAAAATCATAATTTGCACCCACTCGGCCTGCCTGCAGATGAAGAGAACCACCGCCGCCGTACACAGGCTCACTTCTCGAGGCCAGGGCATCTCCCAGCAAGCAGCGTTACGGCTGTACAACTCCGCGGCTCTGGGGGCAATACTCTACGCGCTACCGCTCGTCACACTGCGCAAACCATGCTGGAAGAAGCTAGAGGTCGAGCATCGCAAGGCGCTCCGCATTTGCCTCGGCCTACCTCAGAACTCTCAATGCGCAGCTACTTTGGCCGAGGCAGGTGCGTGGCCTTTACAACTTCAGGCCACGCAGCGGGCGCTCCGACACATCGATCGCCTACAGCGCGCAAAGGACGGCGGCCCGCTATTACATCGGTTGCGACATCATCGCCACTCGCGCATGGGAGCGGCGCTGCTCGAGTACGAGCAGCTCACCAATGCAACGCCCCCCTACGACCTCTTCTCGCCCTGGTCCGCTGCTACGGAGGTTCAGCGAGAGATTGTCGGAATCGCGGGGAAACGCACCACACCGCCCTGTGCAGTGCAGCAGCTGACCAGAGCCGTCATCTACGAGGAACTCCAACACCACCTCCTCGTTTACACCGACGGCTCCGTGGCCAGAGACAGTTGCTCGCTAGCAGCGGCGGCTACCATCCCCGCCCTGCAACTGCACAGACAGCTGCACCTGTCATACCTGGGTTCTTCCACCACGGCGGAGCTGCTGGGCCTACGCCTAGGCCTGGATCTACTGCTTGAACTGACTCCGCCGTCACCCAGGTGTGCCGTGCTATGGTGACTCCCGCGCTGCACTCAGCCGCCTTCGAACCACCGGCCGGGGAACTCCGCTGCTGTGTCAGATTCGCGCGCGTCTCAAGCGCTTGGCGGAGCGTGGCTGCGCTATACGGGCACAGTGGATCCCCGGGCACTGCGGCATAGAGGGCAACGAACGTACCGACGAGCTCGCGACCGCAGCACGTGAACTCCCTCCTAGCGATGAGCAACTCGCTTTGGAGGATGTGCGTGCGGTAATTGACGATCACCTCCGCACGCAGCCCCCCGACCCACGCATCGCAAGAGGTGAGCGCATTCACAGTGTCAGCGGCCGCTCGCTGACTCGGCTGCAACGCGCAATGATCCTCCGTGCACGCATTGGATGTGTGTGGCCTGGGGTACGACGGATGCGCCACGGACTTGCCACTAGTGACGTGTGTGACGGCTGTGGCGCGGTAGAAACTCTCGAACATCTTCTACTGCGCTGCACCGCGCTAGCCGAACCACGACGTGAGTTTCTGGCGGCTTACAGAGCGCAGGGGGTAATCCCGGACAGCGTAGCTGTGCTCCTGTGGCCGCCGGGCTGTGCGCGCGTCCGCGAGCGAGCTCACGTGAGCTTGTGTGATTACATCGAACAGGCGGGCTTGATGACCCGCCTATTTCACCTCGCCAGATAGTGCGCGCTGGGACTGAACGCTCCACGTGTGCTATTCCCACAATAACGGCCGATCGCCCACGACAGCCGTCAGTGTTTTGTACAGTTGGCCAGTGCGTGCGTTGTGAACAGTTGCCTGGACGCAGAGCTATTGCGGAGGCCCGCCCGATGTGCGAGTGCTCAGTGACAAGACATTTGCGGGTGGGCCTCAAGTAAACTACTGTATACTGTACCATAGTGTATATATTTCTTTTATTTTTACCTACCCTTTTCCTTCTCCCTATCACTCACCTCTTTGATTTCCTCTACCTTCTCCTCGCTATCCCTTTATTTCCGCCGCCCCAGTTCAGGTGCTTCAGATATAAGATAGCAGATACCGGGGCTGGCAAACATCTTTTCTTTCCTTTTGTACATACAATAAATAACCACTACAACAACAACACTCCCACTTTTCCTTTCCCTTATGGAGCGGGTCAGGTGTCCACGGAGACGTTTAACCGATGCTGCGCCTTTCCTTTTCTGTAAACCAATTTACCAATTTACCAGTCCGAGTAGGTATAATAAAATTATTCTCTGAATACACACCACGTTTAATCGACGTTTAATCGATAAAACGAAAAATATCAACTGTTCTCTCAATCCACACCATTTCTGTATATAAAACAAAACATATCACCAAAGTAGAACGCCGTAATAAGTCTATCATTAGATGGATAGTGAGGGCGAATACTTTTGGCGTTTGCACTGTGCCACTTGCTCATCTATGCTCAGCTAACTTTGATGCGCCAGGTTTCGTGCAGTCGCGTATCCCCAGCCGACGCCGTGCTTGACCTTGAACAGCAATCGCTTCAGCCGGACTCCGCCAGATGGCGGCACAGGTCGGCGCGCCGCGCGCTGCAACGGCGCCGCTATAGAGCACTATAGCGCCGCTGCTTCGGCCTCACAACGCCATGCTCATGGCCATGCTTCACCTTGAGTCGCAGCTGCGTCGACACATGAACAGCGCCGTAAAGGGGGGAGTGCTCACACACGTTCACACAATTTTCAAGCGTTCGCGCTCCGTGCTGACGCACAGCTCACTCGCGTCCTCACGTACTTCGCACTCCTGGCATTCCCCGGATCGCACTCTCTCACCACATGCGATGCGAGCAAGGTCCGATGTTGCATGCGCGTCGAAATCCCGGCACGTGCGTCATAGCGGTGGCTGGGACGCACCACTCAGGGTCCAAGGGGTGGACGGCCGCCGCCCAGGGTAAGGAATTGCACATTATTAAAAGACGATCGCTAACAGGAGTGAAAGTAAAAGGAGAGAAATGGGAGTTCGCGTCGGGGTAAATCAGTTACTGTGCAGTCTTGCAAAGAGAAGCATCGGCGATGCGCCGAAGCCAGAAAACGGCAACGGTCTCAAGAGACTGCTGAAGAACGTGAACAACGGTTAGCTTACCCAGAGTGGGACGATGAGACTGTGCAAAATGCTAAAATGTGTAATACATGCCGACCAAGTCTGAAGGAACAAAAGGTTCCGTTATACAGTTCGTCTGAAGAATCGCCGGAAGAACAGCCGTAACCATTGTGTGTCATGTGTTACTCCCAAATTATCGAACCACACAAGCTACCATGCGGCCATTGCTAACGCAATTTACCAGTCTTAACCGGAGCTAAGCCACTGCCATTTTTTTTTTACTGTTCGTTCTAGTCCATTAGGATTACCTTTTGCAAATACATTACTCAATGCCTGACAAAAACTTTGTCTTCATGTCTCTGTAGGCCTTCCAATAAAGCGAGAAGTTTGCCTGTTTCCGTGCTATTGCTGTGCTCTAGGCGCCACTAACAAGTTGCGCGTTGTGACTTTTCATTTCACTGGCCTCCCAATATTTTTGCAACTGCGCTCTAAAGAGAACTACGCAAAGCGTCTATTTGTATATTGTTACGAAGTGCTTCCGAAGAAAGCAAAACACTCGCGTGAAAAAGATAAGTGATAGTGCGGGAACCGAACCCTTTCGCTTGCTAGCCGGGCAATCTAACTCTGCGCCGCTGAGGAGCTTTCGTTTAGCGTGATATTTTTCGAGATGTTAGGCACGTGCCTCATATCTTAGAATGGGCAGCAAATAGAAATTGTTGATAGCAAAGAGCTTACATTGTTAATTAGAACTACAGGGTGGCACTACTACCTACTTCTGCTACTTTTCGCTACTATGTAACTGTATTACTTACCACTACTACATAGCACTAATCACTTGCTCTACTTACTATGACCATCGCTTAATAACATCACTTATATGCTCACGTCAATGCTGTGGCATCACATCTTATCGGTACTGAAGAGACCCCTATAAAACATATCGACTAGAGGTTAACACGAAACAAACACGCAGGGTACAATTTACTCACTGTATCCTTCCGGGCCAAACACGAAAAACGTCCACAAAGAGTTTTTAAGTGCGAGCGCAGCTACCGAACCTTTGTTACTGGCTGCCAAATTATAGAACATACACTGAAAAAAAAAAAAAAAGAACAGATCGTTGCGAAATCATCCTCGATGGCCCAAATCAGGAAAACATACATGTGGTCAAACGCAAAGACAAGTGTTACGAGAGAAAGTCTGTGTTGCTAACACCATATATGCAGCTGACGTCTTCGGACGCCTATGACGTAATCCCCAACGTTATGAAAAATCAGGCACCCTACACGACCAAATGGGATTAGACATGGTCACGTGTCCAGGTAGTGACTTGGTTATACACCAGCTCAACATAGCATACTACACTAGAAGAAGCTTGTCGGTATGCAGATTAAGTATTAGATTGACCTTTGCTAAGCTTCAAGGTCACCCCAAGTTTGAGCCTAAAAAAGTTGATCCCTGCTCTAATATGCGCCACCATCTAGCTGCGAGATTGTTTGGGTCTTGAGGTATTCGCAGTGTCTGAACACTCATTTTTAGGTAGCCCTTCGTTTTATGATTTTGTTGTCATTGGTTAGATTTGTATCTAGTGATATGACTTATTTTGACATCCCAGTTCATTTGCTTCAATCCAGACTCGATTTCTCTCCTCATTGCCTTTGCAAGTCGATCAGCTATTCCTTTTTATTTCACAATGTTCTTTGGCGACATGTTTTATGTAGTGCTCTCACAATCAGGATGGTAATCAGGCTTCAAATGCGTCACCAAAGGCGGAGAAAGGGAAAGGCAACTATATCACAGCTTTCTCTTACGTGTAAGTGTGGCTCGAATATATATTTATTTTAATTTGTATATTTGTCTTCAATCACTGAGCTAAGCGTCCCGTGCTTCCACTTCCGTATTCGCGACTTTCAGAATCTCGTTTCAACAACGATTTTGTTCTTCAAAAGAGTTAGACAAGATTTAATTTCGCTTTGACCAAAAGATGCTCGACGCCTGATCAAATAATAATGAAAACCAGTTCCTCTTTCGGGTCTGATTTCACAGGCACGTTATTTTTCACTTAAAAGAAGGAACTCACGTTACGCAAATTTGTATAGCTGTAACTAATTTCTGGTCAGATTAAATGAATTCGAAAGCAGTTTTAGTATTCTCAAAAAATGATTTTTTAATCTTGCATGATAACCATTAAACGTCACCAAGGAACATTGCATGTTGGGCATTCATCATTGGTCAGTGCAGTTTCAAAAAAGCGATTTTATGTTTTTACTTCCAGCTCTATATTCTGAAACGCGAGTGATGTCAAAAGCGTCTAAGTTTGTTCAAATTGGAAAGGTTGAGTAAATATCGAGAGCGCCCTTTTCATGGTACCATATGTTTATGGAATACACATTCTAACTAACTGATATAAAGGCAATAATGTTGCGTTTTGAAAAGCTCCGATTGCGGTCGCAGTATCACGCTCAACTGCTTATATAGATGTCTCGAGCAGCAGGTGAATGGGGAAGTCCATGCTTACGGCCGAGCACATAACCAGAGCTGGCAGTCTTAAAGACTGCTAATTCTCTGGCTTACACGTGTACAATCACAATGATCACGTGAACATACCTCCGGAGAGCGCTTGCAGAGAGGACGCACCTATATCTGCTACGTGTACAGTGTGGTGCGCGTTCGAATAGATCATGCTAGCGCAGCTAGGATATTGAATTTCCGACCACATCGACATGGCCAGGCACTTCAATTTCAGGAAGTCCATGTCAGACACAGGCAGATAAACTCCAATGCCACCTGTGGCAGACGCACAAGGACGACACGCGTGGTAAACATCTGTGATTCTAAAGACCAACAGCATTCTGAGAGTTAGACGCCGCTTTGTCTTAGATGATATGATGCTGCTGATAATTCACGTATCTTTTTTTATTTTCCTGTTTTATACAGTTTGGATTTAGAATTCATTTCTAATATCTAGGTGAATGAAAACTAGAAACATAAAATCTTTCATGAGATTCATTTTTTGAGAACAAAATTAGCCAGATTACAGGGTTAAACAATGCTGATGCTTATTCCGCAGGTAGCAATTGCATCATTTATTAAGAGCCAAGCATACTGCATTTAAGCGTTCTCGTGTAAGTTCTTATTCCAGATAAATTTTATTCAGACACTGCAATGAATACAAGCATCTAGTCGAAAAAATTCAATTATTTTTTTTTTTAAATAATGAATGCCTATATTTAAATTTGCTTCCTAACTCGTAAGATGCGTAAAGAAAGTCGCCTTACAGTGTCATAATCTGAATCCTAATTTCAGTTCTGATATAGGCACCGGTGCGTATTTATTTTCTATTGTTCACTTTAAGAGCAAGAGTGGCTATTTGACAGAACAGGTTCTAACTGGCAACTGTTATTCAAGATTGACGCAGCAATAGAGTAAGGCACAAGCGAAACGTTTTATAAAAAAAATTAAGACGTACGTTGAAGATATCAATCAAGATCATCGCATATTTCAGTGAATCTTCTTTCTGAAAGAAATGAAAATTTTCAGTTAAAGCAAAGATCCTTATTCAGGCACGAAGCCGATTCACTAGATGCTTTTACGTGTTCTCGTTAACGTTTTTTTTTTTTTTTTGACAACTTTTATAAACCATCTGTGCAGAGACAGATATTTACCGAGCCCCAAAACATAGCAGAGGAAAAGGTATCATGACCTTGGCGAGCTTATTCCATCAATTTAAATTATATTGTTTAAGTGGCAAAGAAGAGCAACAGTGGAACTGTTTCTCGCAAGCTCAACTATAAAGGCTCATGAACAACCAAGATGATTTCACTGGCTAAGGAACAAAAAATTACAAATTTTATAATAACTATTTCTAATTGCCAATGTTTAGCATTAGTTACTCACTTTGGGCTTAACTGCTTTTCATCAATTTACATCTGGTTCAGAAGTATTACTACATAGTTTTCTATGGGCATTTTACTGAATTAAAATTTTCCTTAACTTTGTTAAGCAAACTGCCTAACACCTTTGTTGTAATCTTTGTTGAGTTATTACAAGTGATTTCCCATTAATTGGGGGGGGGGGGGGGCTAACTAGATTACAAATTTCATTTATGAGGCTTCATTCTGTGGAGGCCTCTCGCTTCCATCCGCAACCAGTATAGGGGGGACTCCGTCTCCCCTTTTGCACATGCCAAGTTTGGCAGGTGGCTACAGCGTGGACCAAGAATGGTGAAGAGCAGCTGAGTCTTCGCTGCACCAACCGTGGAATGCAGCAGGTGGCGCTCACAACCTGGCATGAATCGACGCTAGCTTGCGGTGCCGACGGGGCAAGCAAGGCTAACGTGTCTAACAGCCGTGCTTTGCAACACGACGGTATCAGCCATCACCTCATAGATGAACTTCCGGAGCCTATACTCGTTTAGGCTCCTACGTCAGCGCGATATGTAAGCTGACGTATGGCATGACACAAAAAGAATGTTTACGAGAAAGCACGTGACTCAGTCGAAACCTCGCAATCGTGCTGGCATTGCCAAATCAGGGTGTAGATGAGCCGTGTGTGCAAGTACTGGAAGGTATTTATAGCGACTGCACAGTAACGAACTTTCAGAATAAAGGAGGTAAAAAAACTGCTATGACGGAAGGAGTTAGTACAATTTTCCCCAGTACTATTCAAAGCTTGCTTACAGGAAGTATTCTGAGACTTGGAATGGGGTTAGTTAGGAATAAGTGTTCATGGAGCATGCCTCAGTAATCTGTGATTCGCTGGTGACACTGCCTTGCGACGTAACTGAAGTGATGAATTGCATATAATGATGGATGATCTCGACAGGAAAAGTAGAAAGGTGAGCCTAAACATTAATATGCATAAGGCCTAGCTAATATTCAACAGTTTCGGGAATTAAGAGCCTCTTAAAATAGCTAGCGAAGCGCTAGAAGTGCTAGACGATTTTTTTTTTTTTCAGTTAGGACAGGTACTAACCGCAGATCCGGACCATGAAAGGGAAATAACACGGAGAATAATATTTAAAAGGGGGACCATTTTGCAAGTACTCATAGATTTTGACTGGCCGCTTACCGGTATCACTCAAGGAGGAAATATGTAACAGTTGCATATCACCTGTGCTCACCTATGGGGTTGAAACGTGGAGGCTAACAAAAAGGGTTCAACTTAAGTTGAGAACCATGCAGAGAGCTATGGAACGAAAAATGGTATGTGTTACATTAGGAGATAAGAAGCGTGCAGAGTGGGTCAGAGAAATAACTCAAGTTAATGGCATTCTAGCAGAAATTAAAGATAAGAAGAAATGGGTATGGGCAGGGCATGTTGTGCGAAGAGAGGATAATCAATCGTCGCTGAATTCCAAGAGAAGCAAAGCGTAACAGGGGGCGGCAAAACGTTAGGTGGGTAGATGAGGTGCCGTTAAGAAGTTCGCAGAGATCACGTGGATGCGGCTAGCATATGACCAGTTTAATTGGAGTAATATTAGATAGGCCTTCGCACTTCGGTGGGTATAGTCCGGATGGTGCTGATGATGATGATGATGATGGTGGTGGTGGTGGTGGTGGTGGTGGTGGTGGTGGTGGTGGTGGTGGTGGCGATAACGGGACACCGGATTCATTCGAGCACGAAAATCCTTGCGGGACTTGCGGGACCTATCTACGCTTCTTTCAATAAGCAAAGTGTTGTCGAAATTTGCACTTTCGCGAATTATCACAAGATTAAGAGCATCGCTGTTCTCACTGTTTCACTTTGCGGTTTTGGTACTCACTGATTACATTTTCTTTCGAGTCGAAAGCGAAAGCTACGTGGCGGCTCCCATCGCTTCTTCATTAGTCTGCAGCTTGCAACTTCTAGTGAGCGAGAGGCTTTACGCTACGCGGTCATCGTCGAATAAAAGCCTCGCATGCAACCGCGCTGTCGCGTACTTCCTTGCATGATCCAGGCTCTAAATGAAGTAGATGTAAGCCGAGTAACAAATAACCGGTATACATCGCTGCACTGAAATCAAGAGGACTCCAAGAAACTAAGAACGAAATGTTTATCTTGTGTCCGCGCTCCCCACTGGTTGTGTTTCCAAGCTATGTGCATTAAGTGCGAGATTAAATCGAGCATAGATGAAAGCAGAAGCTACCAATTGACCGCTGTGCCGATGTCACGACTCGAACACCTCCAGCTGAATGCGACGCCTCTATAGAGAGAGGCCAAGTATATGCGATGATCCGCTGAGATATTCATATCTGGAAGTAGGTGGACTCTGTAACTTATACATATACCTTTCTTAATAAGATCCCGAACTACCTGGAGTTCAGTGGGTAGGAACAAGCTATGCAGAATGTTTATTTTTAGCAATCCTTTCCCATTACATACAAGGCCCACTCCGGATTAGTGAAAGAGACGGCCAAAGCCATACAATAAACATCTGCAAAATATTTCGGAAGCAGCTGATACGGCCGCTCCAGGAAAAATGCGCTGCATCAGTCTGACAGTGGAATGAATTGTACCGACGTGAGCAGGCTTGTCTACAGCGTTCGAATTCGGGTCTACGGACTAGAATATGAGAAAGCTTAAAGCAGTTAATGGTCTCATAAGTTATATTTACACTGTATCTTTGCTGCGTAGTTATACACTGACGATAAAAGCCCGAGCATAGCCCCAATTAAATGCGAAAATTTTACAGCTATTCAAGCCTACTCATCTCCCCATCTGGACATAAATTACTTTCGATGGCTGTTCTTCACATATAAAAGAAGCCTCCCACTTTTTGTGCAGCAGCTACAAACCAATAAAGCGGCGTGAACAGCAATAACGTAACCAACAAACTAAAACATAATAAAGATTACAGGCATGCGAAAGTTTTGCAGAGTCGGGTGGTATTTTCGCCGTTACTTTCGTGTTCTGCGTTTTTGCTTCTTGCTGAGCGTTTTTGCGACTTGAGATTGTGACATGAATGAAAGAAATTGTCTTTTCGCAAGAGCGCAAATAATAATATTGGCAAATACAAATTACCTTTACTCTGCTGGACTCTAAATTCAGTAAACGCGTTTTAAATCGTGTATTTTACGGACAATTAGAAAAAGCTGGCCACTACGTACTAGGCTCAAGAGAAAATCTAACTGCACGAGAAAGATTTTTTGTCTAGAAGTGCATTCGCAAAGAGCGCGGAATAATGTCTCATCAGTAAATAAAATAGCTCATGCTTCTTCAGCCTAAATTCACAGCTCGTGTTGTAGGCAAATACTGAGTCAGTTGATGCCTACCGCCTCTAATAAACGTTACAGCGGTTCATATTTTAAGCATTTCTAGTCTGATGGGCGCCGGAAATGCCGGCAGGAAACGTTGCCAGGAAATGTTCGCACGAATTGACAGTTCCGAGTCTTGAAACTAGTCCACCTCGGGATTGCGAGAACCGATTGTAATTCTCCTTGGTTAGCTTGATGAGATTCATAGCGATGACAACGCGATGCAATCAGTGACAATTATTATGATGACGGTAGCGACAGAGGTGATGATATTAGTGATGAGAATGACGATGCGGTTAGTCAAAACCATCCAGTAAAGTGGCATTCGCGATTTTCTCTCCTAAACACACTTACATGCAGTGCTTTAATTTTTTTTTTTTTCGTTTATGAGAACCACATTTCTGCTGCATTACATATCTGCGAAATTCAAAGAAAATTTAAAAACCGCTGCGCATTAGCACGCTAAAAGTGATAAGCAGGACCGCTACTGTGGGACACGGTAAACATAGGGCTGAAATCCTTCGAAATCTTCTAAGCAAAGCAGTGCCAGGTATCAGCCACTACAGATATTCAGAAGTGAAAATGCTTGACCACACCTGAAACTCTTGGTTGTGGGAACAAAGTTTCGAAAATGTGACGCTCTGACGTGGAAGGTTTGCTGCGATCCATTTAGTGGCTTCTGTCCACGGCTCCCAATGCCTGTCCTCGTTCGTGTAGTATATGTACTGTGTTAATAGTTTAAACGAAAATCCCTTTATATGTGACTTTGACACCTCACACGTATACTTTTGAGCATACATTTGTACGTATGTTGCCGCGTTACGTGAAAAGCTACCCAACAAGAATAGAAATTACAGGACTCTGCTTCTTAAGAGAGGAAATTGCGGAAGCCACTCTAAAGGACGGTTTCACGAACTGCGTCATTTTCACCCCTACTCTCATCATCACTATCGCTACAATCATCAGTATCAACCATATGCAAAGTCATTGTCAGCGCTAGTACTATCACTGTCACTGAGTACATCGTCGTTGTCATCGCTACTTTTAATCTCACGCTAGTGAAAGAGAATTATGATCGGTTTCTCATGAGCCAGGCATCGCCTATCACAGGGATGCCAGACCTGCTCGAATTTATTTTTGAGACTATGCATTGGTTTGTCATGATAGCAAAAGTGGCTTCAGAACCTCCCGACCGGCCCTCTAGGGTACAGCCCTTGTTTTCTTTGAGGGAGTTTCAATGTCACAAAGCCAGGCTAAACGTGGCTGATCATGATGTCTCTTATATATACGTAGCCATGTGCGCTTAATGCTGCGATTATGGTTTGTTTTTGTGAAACAGTAGGTGATAAAGCCAGATAATAAAGAAAATAAAAAATAGTTTGCGCTCTCGACTGATGATCGGAAAGATAGTGGTTCGAAAACCGGTGGAGACATTTTGTTTTCTCAACTTTCAGTTCTTGGGAACATGTCCGCAGCCCATGAGCGGACACAGGCTTCTACCTTAAAAGCCCTGTTTTAGCAAAGCCATGCGAACGTGCCTGCGTAGAGTATGGGTAGCATATCTGACTGGACTCCAGAGACCCAGGTTCCATCCCAATCTGAGAGGCCCTGAGTCGGCAGCGTCTGTGAACTTGGCCGAGTCATGCGATCTTGGGACATCACGCGACCCGCATACAAATGCGAGTTCGGCTTTGTAACCTGCACTCAGAGCTCTTCAATACTACCAGTTACGAAACTTCCCGTAGGGCCCATGTATAAAAATTCGGCGATTTTGATTGGTCAAAATTAGGCTGTGTACGAATATTGGGACCACCTGTGGCCTTTAAAGAAATTGGGCAAAGTTACAAACTTTCAGATTGTTGATAATTCACAACCGCCTGGAAAATAAAATTGGATGAAAACTTGCATAGAGAAATTTTCTTATTTGAAACCTTCTAGAAAACTCTGCCGTCGAGGTAATTGAGATGGAAGAGAAGAAAGAAAAAGTAATTACCATAAGGTAATGAAGGCAACAGCGGAAGGCTTCTATTGACCGCTTCTAGATGGCGCAACACGTCATCGGCACCAGAAAAGTTCATACAAAAACTAGTTATCTTTTGAAGCAGTTTCCCAACTGGTATTATCCAAAAAGTCCCTTGCTACCTCAGACATCTTATAGTAGCGCGAAAAAACGCACACAAGAGAGGGTACAGGACGAGCGCTACCGACCACCTTGCTACCGAGCGCCCTTGCTACCGACCACCTGCAGCAGTAATGTTCGCGATTTGTCGCTCACAACGAAAATGCCGAAGCCGGATTTCTTGACGTAACGGGATTGCTAATTAAAGCGGTCCCGTTAATATGCGACCTTTATGCCGAGAAACGAGCCACTTTTTCTTCGTTTCTTTCTTACCCAAGCTATCTCATATACTTTTGTTCTTACCGGGGATGTGCCGCATTGCATCTGGCTAATAGAATCGATGTGGAACACCTGGAAACAGCAAGAATAAAACAAACATCAACAGCGACGCTTTCTTGTCTTTACCTTTACTTAAGCTGACATTGCGGAAGAAAAGCTCTGAAGGCCGTTGATACTCTGTCATGAAAACTGATTGTTACGAAATCAAGTAAACAAAGGAAAAATTGAGGAGAGATGAAGCGCTACGTTTAAATGGCATTTTCTTTGATGAGGTGCTCATTTACATACCGCCCGCCTCTAACATAACAAGCACAAAGAGGAAAAATTGCAAAATTTGAGTAAAAAATTATGAAACGATATGTACTGAAACTAGGTATTCTCACCTCCGCACTAACATTTTTGTCTGGGCTTCACTACGTACAAGTTATCTGAAGATAAACGTCGTGTGTATCTTCTTCCCCTTGAAACTAATACATGCGAATGCCTAAAAAATATATCATGTTTGGGGCTTTGACCTACCGCGCTTCATCCCGCCTATGTCGTTTGGGTGCACCGATTGCGAAGGCTGAACGGTGCATGTGCGGTTTAGAACGCACCGTCATAGTTTGCCCTCATTGGATACAATGACTAACTGCTGTTTGTAACACTAGATTTATATCATGGGGTCAACGCATAAAAGCTAACTTATTCTAAAACTCCCAATGATGACATCTGCAGTATGTTTTCACTCTAGTTAGGCATTAAAATCATTTCTGAGTTCTTTAAAATTTTTCTTTGATTCGCTACCACTAGCGACTAAGATATAATGTCTTCTTTAGATTCATATTCTTTTTTAAAAAAGCCTCATAACTCCCTTTTTTTTTTTTCTCACCAACGACACTTCACCTTCAGCCTAAATATTTCGACACCAGCACAATTCACCTTCGCAATAACAAAAACGTTTCGAGACAATGAGGAGATAACTTACCATTCCACTTTTCAGAACACATTTGTTTCCAATGGTGGGAAGGCGAAATGTACAACAATCAGCTGGAATCATGCACAAAGCAAATATATTTAGTAAAACTGCAAAAAAAATATAAATAGAATGACTCTGTATCGTTTGACGCACAAGTGCGAAACCAACGCTTATATACAGCTCAGAGTGTTTCGGCAATATTGACCTGGCACTCATCAAGAAAGAGATTAAAGGGCGACATAAAAAAAATTATCAGCCTTAGTACACCCATTGCAATGCGAATGTCTCTGCTATATTCCTCCAATTAACCAGGATCAGGTACCAGCTACGGACTTAAAAAGCTTATACCGTCGCGGGATCGCAAAGCCGGATTCAATATACACAAATTGGCACAACGGCTACTATCCCTGCGGCACTTGCACTATCTTTAGCGTCAGCAGAATGCTGATTACGCTACTAATAGGCGACGGATCGATAATACACTACTGTCAGCCAAAGTGGTTAGTTCAAATGCAACACAACAACAGCTGACAAAATTTGCAATGCTTTACTTCCCACTGTAAGCTTCTGTGCCCTTCCGAGAGTATTGAACGTTGCTTTAGAACTCTTGGTTGTAATTCCCGAGTTCACTGATATATTTTGTGTGTCTCTGTTCTCTCTTAAGCTTCATAATTCGTCTCCTGACTTGCACAACGATAAAACAAGGCTACCTCATCAGAAAATGAAAATGTAAAATGATGATGGTGAAAAACGTTTATTGAAAGCAAAGAGGGAGGCGGAATTGTGGGAAGGATGGTCGGATCCTTAGCGCGGAATTCTGTTGGCGCTCCCGCCCTCACTCTTTCGAGAATGCTCTCGGTCCTCGAGGCCCGAGCTGGACAGGGCTACACCCAATCCTCCCCACGTTGGCTCTATTATAGTGAATGAGGTAATATTGGCCTGGCAGGCCCATACCGTATGGCATAAATCTACTTTCTGCCTGCAAAATTTACAATCCATTTAGAATGATTCTGACTCATTGAAGCTTTCCTGGATTGTTAAATGGCATCGTTTTATTCGACGTAAATTACACTGTTCGGATTTGTGCAATCATTTAGATGTAGGCGGAACTTTTGTTTCGATAAGCGCAAGTGCTGTAATATGTCGGAAGAGGTTAATAATGACGGTGGAAGTCCGAGATAATCTCAACACTGATCTAAGTCTTCTGATTGCAATTATCAACATACCTTCAGTGAAGGCGCGTCGAAAAGCACTTAACCTTTGCACTTCGCTGTCTGACACCTTTCCTGATTGGTGCTGATCGTGCTTACAATTTCTGAGTGTAATATCCTAAGGGCTGTGCATTTGCTGTTGATATTTCACGGTACCTTACGCTATGCAAATATGCTACATCCTTCCTTGTGCAGCAGTGTATACATGACGACTAAGCATTCCATTAATGGAAATGGCTTCCTCGTGTGAATATATCATCACCATTCCCTTCATCATCAGCCAGACTATACCACTGCAGTGAGAAGACCTGTCCGTTATCATTTAATTTAACAGGTCCTGTGCTACCTATATCCACTTGACCACTGCGAATTCAACCTCATTCACCCACCTAATTATCTGTCCCCCAGTGCTAGCTTTCCTTCCCTTAGAAAATTGGTGTATTCATCCCTGTGTCTGATTTTCAAGTCTACATTTCTTTTTTGAAGGTAAGAGAGGGTGGTATTTCTCATTGCACACTTTCAATAGCTGTCACCGAGCCATTCTTAAGCGGCGACAGTCCGCAGTTCACGCAAGAGAGCGCACGTTGTCCTTTTTTCCTTCGGCGAGGAAAGAGCGAATGGTGTCCGACGGTAGCATGTTTTGGTTCATATTTGTTTAAAGGAAAACTTGCGATTTCAGCCCCACACGGTCCAGTAAGCTGATTTTCTCATTCATATCTTATCCCCGACAATCTCACTACTACCCGCGTGCCTCTATAAGTAGCTAGTTATATTTGGGTGCGACGTTGGTATAACGAAGCTTGCAGGACTCGGGGTCACCGAAGAAATCGTGGCGGTGCACTGCGTCTTATACAAAGAAGCACAGTGCAGCAAGGAATTTCATACGAAATCTGTCATGGACATTGTGTCATGCGCAGTGAACTTCACTCGTTCAAGAACGCTCAACCACCGTCAGTTCACTTCTGTGTTGCAAGAGGTAAAAGGCAACACTCATATGGAGATTCTATGCCGCACAAACGCGTGCTCGTTCAGCCAAATACATGTGCTCAATAGAGTTTTTTTTTTTTTTTTTTTACCCCAGAAAGGAAACCGACTGCTTCTTGAAAGTGCAATGTAATCCAATCGATGAGTAGATAGAGTTCAGGCTTCGTTTCCGTGCATTTCTGACAAACTAATGCTATCCCCGGAACATCTTTAACGCATAGCTTTTGGGAAAACGAGAAAAATATAATGGCAGAGAGTGAAGGTGCTCGTCTATTTTCGACGAAGTTAGAACTTAGGCGGTGCCATTGAAGAGCGGCAACTCTGAACTACTTTCCACCCCTGTAATCTCTAGGACACGTTACCCAAGAATATTCGATGCTTAACAAGATTTTCTCCGAAATCTCAATAAAAAATAAACTTAGTTTGAATACATCCGCGAACTTTCAATAAAAGTTCAAAATTCTCCCTTAATTCTAAGTTGTAAGGATTTGTGATTCTGAGCCAAAGTTCTGCGAGCTATATATTCTATTTCCTGAAACTGAAAAACCGTGTTCTGCGTTTAAGAATGGTAACCGGGCTCCTTAGAGAAAGCATGCGAATCATCATCGCACAAGATCTAAAGCTTGGCCCGCATGAAGCATTTTTTGCACGCGAAATCACGCTGCGCGCCAAACGCCCCAGCCGGCGTCGACGAATTCACTTCCGCATGGTCAGGAGCCGAGCCAGAAGAGCGCCGTTTAATCGGATCGCCCTAAAGTGTCTCGATGCGAACGCACCCCTCCGGGCACACGCATCTATGGGTCTCCCTGTCGCCGCGAAATTTGAGCTGTGATTTCTCTCTCTCTCTATTCTGCGTCATTTGTGCCAAAGAAACGTACACAGTCATCACTTCCAACAGCTATGGATGTAAATACTGAAGCCATAGCACACGGAAGGCGTCTGGGTTCTGGCAAGGCAAGCAGCTCATTAACGACTTTTGAGCTCAACACGAACGATCGCACGTGGTCCCTGTCGGCGGCCCACCTTGGCCTTCACCGACCTCGCTCTCCTGCAACAATTTTGAGCGACTGCGACTTGAAAATGCTATAAAACTGACCCCTCGACAATCCGCTAAGAGTGAGATTCAATGTTCTCCGGACGGGTCCCTTCCCCAGAAACTCCTCGCTGCCATTACAATTTCTGATTTTCTTGAGCATCCATCTTCGCTAGGCATTTATAGAGGTAGCACACGCTTCTCAGCCTACTACCCAACAATGAACACTCATGCTTTCTTCCCACTGCTGTATTTTGTAGCGCGTTAATTAAGGCGAAAGCCTTTATTGCCTAATCGTTGTCAACAAAAGAGTCACGCTTTTGCGGCGGCTCTGATTGGTCGAGATAGGATTACGTCATGGAGGTCTCGACCAATCACAGAGCATCACCACAGTATGCGCCCATGCGTGCTTTATATAGCCATATGCCAATGACCAATCACTAATCAGTGAATAATTAATTAATAAACAATTATCAATAATGGCAAAAATATTAATTAATCATGAATTATAAATGAGTATTAATTACTAATTGCATAGTTGCATAGTTGATTGATTAATTAATTACTGATCAATGCCGCACACCATGGTCGTATGTCATTCAATGATCAATTACTAACTAATGACTAATTCATTAAATAAGTACTGACTAATAAATAATTATTGACTAATGCCTAACTAACCAATAATTACTAATTAATGCCGCGCACCCGGTAAAATCAACCACACAACCGTAAACGGAGAACAACTGCGAAGATACAAGAAGCGCGATCTCGTTGCTAATGAGCTAATGTCATCTCCCCGAAATGCTTGCACCTAAGGACAGGCGCAAATTTAGCGCAAAACTCAGGCTTTCGCCTTTCATCACTTCAGTTGCCAACCTGTCCTTGAATTTTTTTTTTCTTTTTTCCAATCTACTGCCTTTTCGTTAAGCAGCTGAATCCCGTCAACGCTGCCGAAGTCCGGTTCGCAGGCATCTGACGCCGAAAAAAAAATCACTGCACAGCATCTATGTGCGTCTACGTTGCCATAAAAAGGAACTGCCGGTTCCGATAACTTCCTAATTTCTTATGGTTCGGAGACGACGGTACTCAGAGGATGCTTGAAAAAGCATCCCTGGAGCTATACCAAAAAAATGGAGCCTGAGGTCTGCTGACAAGGCAAAACGCTCCTTAGCGAGATTTAGAATAGGGGGACCAACAGGTTATGGGGATGGGGTAGTTGCGGGGCACCATGCGCCTACCCGCGCGAAATGGTGCGATGACAGGGCGAGAGTTGGCAATCACACAACAATCGCACTCGCGCTCCGCTGTTACACTAATCACTAAAATATAGGATAGTTTTTCCTAATGAAGCAAACTGGCTGCGACTGCGGTTTGAAAGCCTCATAAAATTGACTCCCTTGACAATGCGCTGAGCGCGCGACTCTGTACTGTACTTCGGAGTCAGTGACTTCCATAGATGTGCTCCGCGCTGCCATTACCACCCCTACTTTTTGAGTCTAGTATAGCTAGTTCAGTATAGCCTTGAGCAGCTACCTTCAAGAGGCATTTAACGAGATAACGGGGTAGATGCGCCACCGTCGATGACGCACGCCGGGAAAGCTGCTTATTCAGTGCTGGAGTCGAGGTCAGCAGCTGCGCCACCACGTATGACTGTTTCCTCGAGTCGCGTGCGCGACTCCTTCGAACGGCAAGGCTCCACCCAGAATCCCGTGACGACACCTCCGACTCTCACTGGCCCTCTGCCGCACCTCTCCCCCGTGGCTTTGGCAAAAACGTCCTTTCGGACGGCGGAAAAACTTATCCGCTGCCATTGACGCCGACTAATCGCCTAGAAAAACGCTCCATGCGGGCCACGCTTAATGCCGGATATTATTACGAAAGCAATACTATGACAGCGAAAACTAGACCTCGGGCGACCGCAGCTACGCCGTGAAGAGGTGTGAAGAGGCGAAGCTACGGTCTGCCGTCGTGGATGGATTCCACAACACGATAGTCAGTGCGTCCATTCCAAATTTGCAGGATTCCCTGCAAGCTGAAGAAGCAGCAATTGCCCTAGCAATCACACACTCCTCTGCTGAGTATATCTTCTCAGACTCCAAAACAGCAATTAGTAATTATGCCCATCGCAAAATCCACTCCCCGGCCGCAAACATTCTAGCATCATCCCCTCCACCGGATCACCTCATCACCCTCCTCTGGGTCCCTGCGCACAGCGAGCACCCAGGCAACACGGCCGCTCACTCCCAAGCCCGAGCATTCGTCAACCGGGCTGAGAGCGACCTGGTGCCTTCGTCTGGCAGTGCCAGAGATCGGCTTCTTAACTACCACGACCTCACCGTATTTTATAGAAATTCCCGCCTGCTGTACCCTCCTCCGCATAAATCTCTTCCCAAAAGCGACCAGGCTTTCTGGCGCAGACTTCAGACGGCCACAGTCATGACCCCTTTCCTTCTCTCGGTTATAAACCGTGGCGAAACCTCTCCTCACTGCCACTTGTGTCCTAGCACCAGAGCCGACTTTACTCACGTCTTCCTGAACTGCCCGAACAAACCCAAGCCCCCGTGGCAAGGGCCAAGACACCAGGAGCGATGGGAGGCTGCTCTGCGCAGCTCGCTGCCCGAGGTACAGCTTCTGACAGTGAGCTGGGCCCGAGGGGTCGCCGAAGCACAAAAGTGCCCGGCCATCTCGGCCTGAGGGCCCATCGTCGTCCTGCTCCCTCGCTTCCCTTTACCCCCCCTCACCTGGTTCTTTTTTGAATCATTAAAGTTGCTACCTACCTACCTACGGTCTGCTCGTAAAAAAATCAGCCTGCCATGACATATGAATTCACGCTACCCCTATGCCATGGACAGGAGCTGCCAACGCGGGTCCTTTCATATGGAAGGGTAATATCAAAATCAGCATGCCAGAACCGTTTGCATTCTCGTTACCCGTACGATACGCAGGCTCATCCATACGGCTTGGTTGAAGCGTAACTTCATATGTGGGCTGGTAGCTTACGCTCTCGCGTCATAGGGTGAGCTTAAGTGTCCCTAATAATGTAGCACCTTACACTGATAGGGCGCGATAGGGGAATAATGTAGCAGGCAAAAAAAGCCTCCGCCGTTGCTTTCTTTTCTTTCTTTTTCTATTTCTTTTAACACCTATTTTCTTTTAACGGACTGCGAAGTGCACACTCTGCGCAATGTCAGTGACCTCCTCCCCTCCCTATTTTTGTTATTTTCTAGGTCCTGGCACGCAGGAGAAGAGATGTTCTTAGCGTGGTGTTTATATTAGTACGGGTTCGAGACCCTTGACAAAATGATACGAATAATTGTCTTTAGACGGAATAAAAAATACAGTGCAATGGCATCAACAGTTTTTTTGTTCTAGTGCGCACTGCCAAGATATAGTGTAATTGCGTGCCCCCCTTACAGCTTTCTCGGTGATTATCTTACGATCAGTTGTATGAATCGATGTGTTTAGATGAGAATTGCACATTGCTAATGCGCTTGAATAGGATGAATTATAGGCAGTAGGACGAAGAGGTGCTCGTGCGTGTAGTCGGGTTCCGGTCGCTGAGGTGGGAGGATGTTTAACTGGGTCTCTTGTGCCGTCCTTGCGCGCTTTGCTAAAATCTCTGACCTATGGCGAAGCCGCCAAATGACACTACGTGATTCGTGCACTAGACTGTGTTGCGTGAAATTACGACTGAAAACGGTAAAAGATACATAGTCACATAAGTGGCTGGTCTGATAAATCCGGGCGTCGGCACTATATATAGGTTGCAGTTTTAATGTGTCTCCTTCAGGAATTGTTTAAGCGATGGCGTTGTCTTGAAGGAACCGTAATTGCTCTTTCGCTCTCTTATATCTCATATATTAGATGTACTATCGGTCTTATTCATGACTACGATAGGAGTGTACATGCAGGTGAAGTGCAAAAACTACAAATAGGAGAACGTAATGAATTCAAGTTGAAAACCACACTTTGTTCCGAGCTAATTGATACTTTCAATAATTGAACAGTTCTCCATCAGTTCCCTTATTTGCTGAGCAGTACGTTCTTAAGTGCTGCACTAAAATTGTTACCTATAAACAAAAGAGTATTTTATGGCTGTGACTAGATGTCATTGTATGCGAGAGGTGTGCATAATTGGACCTAACGGGGCTCAATCGAAGAAACATTGAGATTCATTAATTGAGAGTCCTTTATTTTGAAGGGAAGGCATGAGTCCTCTGCGGCGGAAATGCGGAAAGAGCTTTAGTCACATCTCTAGGTCCGAATGTGTGTACCATTTTTCTATGGCTGCACCCTATCAGGTGGGCCTCAGTCAGCCTCCCTACTCAACCTTGATCAGGCAGTTTTGGCTTCTATATGTCGCTAACTAGAGCACGGAGCAGCGCGGCTCTGGAATCTGTCGGCTGGACACCATTCGCCCGGTTTCAAATGCAGTACACTGGCAGAGTCAAATGGTAAGGTCGGCGCCGCAGTGCAGACCGCATTGCGAGCACGTTACCGCGACAGTACGGGCTGTCGCTATTTCTCAAGAGTATATGGGTATACGCCGAGTCAGCATAACCCTTGTTGATAAAGACCACGTGGGACGGTTCAAGGCTGGTCTTGCACAAAACGAGGACCGGTGAAGTGATTTTTTTCATGCGGGAACGACTTGATTTATGAAGAAACGCACGAGCTCAGTGCATGGTGGATACTGAAGAGTAAAGCTGAGATGTGGGCGAGTTGTTATGCATTGATACTGGGCAACAGCGCAACAAAGGTGGCATAAGGACAAGGACGAGAGAGTTATTGTCTCGTTCTTGTCCCGTCTTTGTCGCCCTGTTCCCCAGTCTTTGTTGCCCTGTTCCCTAGTGTAGCTGCTGAGGAGGTTGTGTAGCATACAAGTTCTCTCCTGAAGGGTTGGTAAATTAAAAATGATCGTCCTATCTGGGGTAGCAGGAGCAGCAGTTCCCATCATATTATCACCGGGCATGGTGTACAAATTATTTCAATATCATTCCTTACCTGCGCATGCATGTGGAAGATGGTTGAATGCCCGTGTCTGCGGCCTCCTTTGAGGCAGCGAAATATTTCTTAGTAAGCCGCGCATCAATCAGTGAAGACTCATATTGGTTTCATTACAGTTCGCGGGAGGGCGCAAATGGTTCTAAGATTGTGAGAAGCTCAGAGCGCAGAGGGATACATAAACGAAGAAGGCACATTTTGGCGCTAGCCCAACACTGCGGCACGCTATCTGTGATGCCTGTTTTAACATCATATTCATTCGTAAAATGACCAACAAGGCAGGCGCCTTCTAGCTTGAAATTTCCAGTAATGTGACGGTGCTCCCGTGCTTATTCCTTCTCGGCTCGCGAAAGATATACTCCGATCGCTTCTCGGCGATATATCACTTATATCTCGCGACAATTTTTCCCTCCCCACAGGTTTTTGCAATTCAGCAGCTTCAGGATGTGGACTCAGATACTCTCAGCATCTACACTGATACTGCTCTCATTGGCGATGAAATTCATTCGTGCGCACGCGCTAACATTTTGTATTCCATATTTTAAACCCAGTGGTTGCATTGTCTGTGTACACGCTGAATACACAGACCCATAATTAAAACAATGTAGAATTTCAGGCGCCTGGCAGGGACATTGGAGTCCACAATATCAAACAAAGCACTGCAACTCAAAATAAAAACTAAAGGCCGACATATGCTTCCAACTCAAATTATGTGGCTACAATACTGTCGCCTACAAATAGCAAAGTAAAACTGGCATCTACCGTATGGGTGCGCTCAACGAAAAGACCTCCGGTTGGTCTATAAGGGCTGCATGCATAAAACAAGCTTCCTTAGCAAGTGTTTTTGCCAGTGAAGACTTCATTATTTCAGCGCTGGTGTAATGTGCGCTTTTCAATATTTCTTGTAATAGAGCTACCAGCCGCAGCACCATATACTTGGTTACACACTGAAGAGTACATGCCACACTAAAATCTCAAAATCAAATAGCATTAATACCTGAATGGGAAGAAATGGACCCCCCCCCCCCCCTCCTCTATTTTTTCGTTTGTTTATAGAGTTACATGCCTTCTCAAGAGGTCCTCAATTTGGGGAAGAATTTTATCACAGAACACTATGAACGTTCCTGGTTATGGACTTGGAAATCGTAATGTCAGTCATCGATGTTACTTAGCAATGCAAAATGAGCTTTGAACGAGTCTTACGTACCATATATGTGCTTTATTCCGTCTTTATATCCGATTTCAAAACTCAGTTTCGGACGTATAGTATGTGTGCCTCTTTTACATTGGTGAATAGTAGTGAAAGCAGTCCAGTGCTCAGGAGGATAAAAAAAGCTTTCAGAATGTCTGTATTGGGAGGGCTGTACTGAAATCAGAAATTCAACCGCAACAGTAGCAACAAATGTGCTACAAGTAGCAACAACAAACTTAATCACCGCTGCTCTCTGAGGTAGGAATAACAGCCACAATAATCTGGAACTGTGTAGAAGCAGTTGCGCATGGGTATAACCATTTAAGGTAAATCGGGTCCTATCTCGTATAACAAGCCAGTGATATGTGCCTGTGCCAATGCCTTTGAAGCAAAAAAGACAAATAGTACAAAGCTCTGAGAAATATTTTCCTGGGGTGCATATCTTTAGAAAAATGGTGTTCCTGCAGTTTTCATTTCTTGGCTCAAGATAGCTTCAGTTGAATATGCGCCATAAAATCAGGCACAACGCAGTACTGTCCTTGCAGGTATTGTGCCGAGCATGTTCTCTACAATTTACAAGTTTTATTCCACAGAATTTCTTCGACCTCAATATTTTCAGTTTTCTGTTAACCTTTTCTAAACTTTCACTGCAGTCTTTGTTCCTTCAGTTGTGCGAAAATATAAAAATGATTACAAAAGAAATTCATCTAAGGCAACTAAAAATGCTTGAGCCTAAATTTTTGTCTCCCCTTCCCGTTTCCGCATTGACAGCAAGGCACTCAGTTGTTGAAGGTGTCCTGCGCATTCGTTAAAGGGAAATGCCCTTGAGACTCTCAGCTGCTACAGTACAAAATTCGTAGGGCGAAAAATTCGCCCGATTGCTCAGTCTTTATTGTTCTTTGATGCACCGCAATGCTGTCGCTAGGCACGCAGTTGTGGACTTCGTTACTTTTATAACATACTTTTCGGAGTGCACCGACTGTTGTTGTATCTTCTTGCCATATTTAAGAAAGTTCAATGAGAAGTTGTAAATCAATTGTGCGTATGAAAGCAGCAAACAAGGCATATGAAATTGAAAGAATGTGCACTTCTTTCTAATAGATGGGTTTCCGAATAATGGTCCGCAGTCGCAGGACGGTGACGATGATTTCTCACCTGCATCCGTCGGAATAAGCGGCGCCCAGGACGTAAAGATGGCAAGGCCAAGAAGTGCTGCCAGATTCCATCCTAACATGATTCTACAGTATTTCTTAGCCAGAGAGTGCTTTCTAAATGGACTGACAGCCTCTCACAAAGTCTATATGATCTAGCTAGATCTTGCGCGCCCTATTTAAAGGCCCAACAGGAAGCTTAACGTGATATTAGACATTTATTTTTGGTTTGTTAGTTTTTCATTCTTTTTTCACTATTTCACCGCCAGTAAGCTATATCTCAAGTGCTTGCTCAATAGCCGCATTCGCCGCATGCGTGGCAAATGTCGCCAGCTGCCAGCAGTCATGTGTTACGAGGTTGGGAATGTATTGCGCAGCCACCCGTCAAACCCTGCTGTATTCACAAGAAAAAAAAAAAAAAAAAAAAAAAAAGAGCGCTGCGAACAGCTAGCTCTACTCTATCATCACATCACAAAAAAAAAAAAAAATTATGTTGCTTAAAGTTTTGTCGAGTGGATATGCTATAGTTCTGGAATATTCGATGATTAACCCTAAATTCAAATCTTTTATATTACCAACAACTAGCCGCTAGCATTTTTAATTGCCAGAAGTATTTTGAGCCCGCTTAGTGCGCGAATTTGCCTATGTACTGCTATAATTTGCCAGTGTTCTGTTTTCCTCTTCTATAGGCCTAGTGACGTTTTTGTGATATTTCATGGCAAAATATGTAAGAAGCGTGCCTTGCCGGGCCGTTATACGCTTTTGAATTTCATATATAGAAGTAGCCAGTCACCTTTCAGCACAAGAAATTGTATGCTAGCAAAATCAAGTAACAACCGCAAAGTACTGCAACGAAAACGGTAATTTTCAATACACTATATTACTGAAAAGGAGTTTTTGTTTAGACTATTTATGCAAACTTCGCCAAGACCCACTAAAAAAGGCACGCAGTATATGAGCGAAATGAAAAACATTTTCTCAGCCGTGATGGACAACTCACAGTAATATGAAGTTATCGCATGAACTTTCATATTCTGTTTGCTTTAACGAATTTATGCAGATGCATGTTTCCTAAACCAGTTTCAGTTAAGGAAGCAAACGATTCATGTTATTATACACACATAACTCTTGCACGATGACTTTTCCCAGCAGGCAATGCATACTTTAAGCAAAAGATAAAAGGTGCCGTGGTACAGGGCTGCCGAATAATTCCGACCTCGCTAAATGTCCCCAATTTATCGATATTATTCTGAAGGCCTGCATTATGGCACCTCTTTTATTTAGTCATATCTATCATCCTCTATTCCCATAAGGCGTGGCCAGGTGGCGACCGCGAAGTGGGAGAGATACAGCACGTCTCCTTTCTTAGGACCAATTTATACTATTTTTTTTTAAGGCTTACTTCTTAAAATTGATCAGTATTTCCTTCCTACGTTGAACAGCGATGCGAACTGTTACTCGTTATTAATGCATGAAATATTTTTCGTTTCATTTATTTTATGGCGCAGAATACATTTTCGCCGTTCCCGCAGGGGCACCAGATGCATGAACGCCGTTTGAATGCTGTAGAACCTGGCAAAAACATCTTTTTTTAAGTTTGCATTTGAAGCCAAGTTTCCAATTTTAAAGCAATAAAAAAGTCGGCTCACTTTCACAATACATTCAAATTACAAATTTCAGTGTTAAATCAATATTATTCTATTAGCTTTATCAATTAAATAACGCCTGACGCTCCATACAAGCAAGCTGCTGAGAACGCACCGATGGATTTTTCATAGACATATGAAAAATCTCTAAGAAGTGGTTTGACATGACCAGTAAAATAGGATGTGGGTGAAGGCGCCTGCGAGGAATAGACTGCGCCATCATGCTAGTTTAGGCGTTTAGAAGACCAGCTATCTTTCGAAACCATTTCTTTATCCAAAGACAGCACTCTGGAACTGCTACATTAATATCTCCTTATCTGGAACGTTGAAAAGGTCTATAATTCATATAATTTATTAAGACAAAGGGCTCCAAAACCGTTTCATTGCAAGGCTAAGAAACAAAACGCTGCTTGATCCCTCTCATCAAAAATGGGTACGTGCATCACGTAGCTGCCGCTGGCCATGTTTTTTTGCCGACGATTACGTTACTTCTTGATGCAATATTTGAGCGCAGCTCATTAGCTGTTTCAGCTTTCCGATAGATTGAGGCAAAGAATTTGAACAAGACATGTATGTACAATTACAAACAACTTTTTAATTTCCACACCACATTTCTTTCCGAGATTCCGCGGGATATTGCGAGATTGGGACGTCATGGCCTGGTAACGTCATCGACCATGACCGGACGTGAAGTTAAAAATAAAGAAATGTTGCCTCCACCAGGAATCGAAACTCCATCCCTTGGATCCCCAGCCCAACGCTTTAACCAACTGCGCCCCGCACCGGATCGTGAGACGCTTATCATAATTCCCCTTCTCTACCGCGAGGATGATAGCGGGATTCCGCGAGTGACACCTAGATATCTGTACCTTTCCTTTCCTGTAAACTAATTAAAGAACGCCGGTGAACTTAGTTGCATTCAATGGAATGCTGGTTGTGTTCGACAAAAGGCGCGCGATGTACCGTCACGACTGGTCATGACGTCACCAGGCAATTCGGCTGTCAGAATCTCTCAACTGGAAAGACTAAGTCAGACGGAGACAGGCAGAGCCATCCTGGACTGGGTCGGACTCCAATCAGACAGAGGCCCACAGATGAAAACATCTATCCCACCCAACATGAGGGAACACATACTGGTACCACCCTTACCTCAAAACATGCACCCAGACTACAACAAAGAACGCAGAGAATACAGAGCCAAAGCCATCGCTAACAAGAATGAAACGCAAAGCAGTCGATGAAGTTGCTTATGTAGACGCATCATGCGGACGACACGGAGCAGCTGTCTCGGCAGTAGTAAACGGAGAAGGTGCACCTAAAATTGCGGCCTCAACACGCACCCGTCACATTAGTACAGCTGAAGAGGTCGCAATAGCGCTCGCATGCACTGGTACACAAGCCAAAACTATAATCAGCGACAGCAAAACGGCCCCGCCGGGGTGGTGCAGTGGTAAGACGCCCGACTGACTACTGTGCCGGAGTTCCCGGGTTCGAACCCGACCGCGGCGGCTGCGTTTCGATGGAGGCGAAAAGAAGAGGCGTCGTGTGCTGTGCGATGTCAGCGCACGTTAAAGATCCCCAGGTGGTCGAAATTACTCCGTAGCCCTCCACTACGGCTCCTCTTTCTCTCTTTCCACTTTCATTCCCACCTTCCTCCCTTCCCTTACGGCGCGGTTCGGGTGTCCACAGAACAAGTGTGACAGTTACTGCGCCTTTCCCTTCCTGTGAACCAATTTAACTTTAACTTTAACAGCAAAACGGCTGTCTAGAATTTTGCAAAAGGACAGATCTCAGAGGAGGCCAAAAAGATTCTTCTCACAAATCCCATTACTAGAACCATATCCATCATATGGATGCCAGCACACGAGTCTGTCCCTGGCAAGGAAGCTGCGCACCTGCTGGCCCGAGATCCCTACCACCGGGCAGCGGTAGAACAGCCCGAATGCAAGGGAATTAAAGAATGCGCTATCACATACAATGAGATCACAGAATCTTACAAATTAGATCGAAAAGTATACCCTCCCCCAGATCGGTCTCTCACTAACAATGAAGCACGCATCTGTAGGCGATTACAAGCCGATAACTACATCTGCCCTGTCTAGGTTTTCTTAACACAGACCGGGGAGGAAGAAGATTCTAAATGTAAAAATTGCGGGCAAAAAGGCACGCTAGATCATATAATATGGCAATGCGCCGATTCCCCAGGCGCCGGCATTAACATTGATAGTAGAGAAGCCTGGGAGGTTTGTCTGCGGAGCGGAGATCCCACCGTTCAGCGGCATGCGACCCGCCTGGCGGCTGAGGCCGTGAAGAGTGCTTGTAACCTCACCTCACCTCAGCCTGCGGGGCCCTCCTGACCTGCTCCCCGGCCTGCGTGCCGGGGGCGGGAGATGAAGGGCTCCTTTTCGGTGGAAATAAAGTTTTCATTCATTCATTCATTCATTCATTCATATACAAAGCTGACCCCGCCGGGCATCCGATCAAGGCGTCCGTGTGGCGCCTTTCATTTGCCGCTTCCGCCCCGCCGGGGTGGCGCAGTGGCTACGGCGCTCGACTACTGTTCCCAAGGATGCGGGATCGAATGCCGGCCTCGGCGGCCGCTTGTCGATGGAGGTGAAAAGCAAAGGCACCCGTGTGCTGTGCGGTGTCAGTGCACGTTAAAGAACCCCAGGTGGTCGAAATTTCCGGAGTCCTCCTCCACGGCATCTCTTAGAGCCCGAGTCACTTTGGGACGTTAAATCCTAACAAACCAAACCATTTGCCGCTTCCTCGAACGCCGCATCGCACAGCACCACACAGCACTTTGATTGGGCTTCCACCGATGCATGCCATCAGCATCTGGTTGCGATGCGAACAGCGCAGGCGGCCGATCGGGAACGGTCGGTGCTCTACGTGACGTTCTTCATCGATTTTTTTTTTTTCTGATAAGCCACTTTCGCCAGAGAAACCGCGCTGCGGCAGTTGCGATCGATGGATAATATAACTGTGATGCTCCTGTGGCAAAACAAGATAATGAACGCCAAAGAAAATGAAACAAACTATCGCGAACTGGAAATTCGCGCCTCTTTCTGATAACGATAGGCAGGCGGCCTCAGTTGGGCCTATCGCGCGTTCCGCTGTTCGCGTTTCATTTGACGCCCGATAGTACGCTCCAAAATAAAACACGACAGCAAGCTTAGGTTATATGAATCAACACCAAGGCCGGTGTTAACACGAAAGGGCTCACTCGACCACAAGACATATTTCTTAACAAAGTAAAAATAACAAACGCAACTTACACACCGCACTTACTTGACAAGTGGTTTCTCGGAAGACACGAAACACTAAAACACAGCATATGCACCCACTGTCAGAAACTGTGTACAGCAGACCTAAAACACCTTATATGGCATTTTCCCTTGTTTTCACGAAGAAACAAAATTACGCATATTCCACATGACGACATGCCCACCCTAGCAGATCAGATTCTATCAAGTACCGCAATATAACATTCCTTTGCTACATACGGCAGTGAGTGTGGCCTGCTTCGTGTAGTGTGAAAGAGGTCGACTTACAGCGCGAAGATCGGCAGCATGGCAAACAACAAGCAACAGCTTGAAGAACCGTGAAAACGAAGCTACACTCCCATCCCTCCTAACTCCCTAATTACCCAAACAGCGGCCGAGAGCCACCCCTTCCTTCAAATAAAGGATTCATTAATTCATTCATTCATTCATTCATTCATTCATTCATTCATTCATTCATTCATTCATTCATTCATTCATTCATTCATTCATTCTGCAATCTGGGGATAGATACGGGCGCAACATATTCTAGGCCAACGTGCCGTAGTGCCTATGTCAATTAAGGCGAAAGCCATGAATGACCCTGTCTGTCCGCCTACGAGAAGTGTCACGCATCTTCGCGAGATTCCACGAAATTCCGCGAGATTGTGCCTTCAATGGCTCACACTCGCGGCCATGACCCTGTCCGTCCGGCTACGACCATGTCGCATTTTAACTAGTGCCAATAATAGCTATGGCTAATGACTAAATAGTCACTAACCAGTACGAACTGACTACCTAGTACTGATGGCCAACTAGTCTCTAACTAGGACTAATTAGTAATTAGTCTTACTGACAAGTCATGGGTAATGACAGAGATGACTGACCATAACGTCATCACATAGTGATGTGATCGGCCGTGGTCATAACCGGACGACACGTCATCATGATGTCCTATACAAACATGTCTAGTAACCGGACGTCACGTCCGGTCACGACGCCACCAGAAAATTCACGAATATACGAAGCTGATCCCGCCGGGCGGCAGATCCAGGCGTTCGTGTAACGCCTTTCTTACAGCGCTACCTCGAACGCTGTCCCCAGCATATAGAAGCAGACGCAGTACAGCAGCCTGCAGCGACGTTTCAATTGGTTTATAGAAAAGAAAATGCGCAGTATCAGTCGCAGTTCTCCGCGGACACCTAAACCGAGCCGTAAGGAAAAGAAAAAAACTGATTCGTTTATAGGAAGAGAAAGGCGCGGTAACTGTCTCACTTGTTTTCTGTGGACACCTCAACAGCGCCGTTGGGGAAGGGAGGAAGGTGGGAGTAAAAGTGGAAAGAGAGAAAGAGGAGCCGTAGTGAAGGGCTACGGAGTAATTTCGACCACCTGGAGATCCTTAACATGCGCTGACATCACACAGCACACGACGCCTCTTCGTTTCGCCTCCATCGAAACGCAGCCGCCGAGGTCGGCTTCGAACCCGGATACATCGGCACAGTAGTCAGGCGCCGTACCACTGCACCACCCCGGCGGGGGTAAGGAAAAGAAGGCAGGCGAGTGTGAAAGAAGAAATAGAGAGAGAGAGGTGTCATAGTGGAGGGCTACAACCATCGGCTTTCGCTTCTTCGCAGAAAGCCTCTGCGATGCCCCCTAGCAATTTTTCATGTCCCAAATACACATAGAGATGGAGCCAATGAAACAGTAGCATTTTTAAATTTAGAAGATTATAGGGGAATAATGTAGAAGGCAAAAGAATCTTCCGCCGTTGCTTTCGCAATTCAACTAGGGTTAACCAGAGCTAATAATAATAATAATAATAAGTAGTTCACAGGAACGGAAAGGCGCAGTATCTCTCACACTTGTGTCTGTGGACGCCTGAACCGCGCCGTTAGGGAAGGGAGGAAGGTGGGCGTTAAAGTGGAAAGAGAGAGAAAGAGGAGCCGTAGTGGAGGGCTACGGAGTAATTTCGACCACCTGGGGATCTTTAACGTGCGCTAAGAGCTAAACCACATCCAACTTTTTTAACAGCATAATTTCGTGTAAAGCAGTTACAAGCCCAAGCTTAATTTTTTTTTAAATATGTGTCCTGTGGCGGCGTCCAAAGATTTATTAGCCAGAATGAACAGCACTTCTTTTCATGAATTATGCAATTTAATTTTGCGTAGTGGTAATTCATATCACTTTGAAACAATTTATATATGATAGAAGCCAAGAGTCGCAAATTAACACCATAATGTTTTCCCATTGAAGAAAGCATGCGTTACTAATATCACACTTTTAGAAAGCCTTTGTCGAAAAGCTTCTACCTGTTCATTCCAGGATTTGTGTTTGTAAAAATGAACTCCAAGTTGCTATAATTGTGCACAAAGTGCGCAAACAAGGTATATATCTACATTCGACTTCTAAACACACCAAACCCACAAAAACTCGCAACCACCTGTCACTCAATCAATTCCTCCATTCATCTGTCCATGCATGCATAATTGCAAGCGTTCATCCGTCAAACCTATTCATTTATCAAACAATTCACTCAGCGCTCCTTAATACGACTTTACGAGACTGCTCGTAATGAGCATTTCCTGCTCGCGGACTTTGGAAAGCGTGCAAGCGCAGACGCTGATGATATTCCTTGAATTGCCCATATGTATGTACATACCTCTAACAAAGGCACAATTGAAGAGGCACATGCTCGTGCAATGTCGATATACTTGTCACACGAACTAATTCGCGTGTATTTACGAGCACTTCCACTGCATCGTTGTCGGCCAGTGATGAAGATTGTGGATGAACGGCCGGACTGTAGCTTTAAAAGTGCACTTCGCTGTCATCACTCGCAAGTACCAACAGGCTATATTATCCCGCCCAACCACCATGCGTGATGGATAATACTTCTGTGCTCCTACGTGTTAAAGTTAAAGTTAAATTGGTTCACAGGAAGGGAAAGGCGCAGTAACTGTCACACTTGCTCTGTGGACACCCAAACCGCGCCGTAAGGGAAGGGAGGAAGGTGGGAATGAAAGTGGAAAGAGAGAAAGAGGAGCCGTAGTGGAGGGCTACGGAGTAATTTCGACCACCTGGGGATCTTTAACGTGCGCTGACATCGCACAGCACACGACGCCTCTTCGTTTCGCCTCCATCGAAACGCAGCCGCCGCGGTCGGGTTCGAACCCGGGAACTCCGGCACAGTAGTCGGGCGTCTTACCACTGCACCACCCCGGCGGGGCCTCCTACGTGTTCCCGAGATACTAAAGGAATTCATGGGGCTATTTAGTCGACTCAAACAACTTACTCTTGCGCACATCTGGTCAGAAAATCATACTTATATTCTCGTATACACTGACGGATCTGTGTCAGCACAGGCATCCGCTGTATTCGTTGTGATACCTGCTCAGAAAACGACTGTTCATTTCCTTTTGGGGCATATTTCCACGTCAATCGCCGCTGAACTTGCAGCCCTTCGGGAATCTATTACCTACATATGTGGGGAACTACCTCAATGATGATATATATTCACGGACTCAAAGACTGCATTGCAAATTTCGAAAAATTTCTTACAGCACACCGCGTACCAGTCTCTGGCACTCAACACCATGGAACTCCTTACATCTTCCCAACTGTTGTTGTTGTGGCTGTAAGAAGAAGGAAAAGAAAATGCACGGGCCTGCTACCGGCTCTGTAGCTGTGCCACCTCCGCTGCCTCGTGCGGACAGAAGAAAGAAAGTAGAGAAGAAAGAAAAAGAAGAGGGAGAGAAAGACGTGCGCCGCAACAGCTGTCGTCCACCACCTAAGCGGTGGCGAGTGCAATGACGGCCTACAACAGATAAAAATCTGGTGGCAGGCTACCAGTCCCAGCACCGTAGGGCCAGGAACAGTCAACCTTCACTACCTGTCCGCCTCCCGCTAACCCCTGCTGCTCGACCGTTGTTGTTGTTGGTGTGGCTGTAGAAAGAAGGAAAAGAAAATGCACGGGTCTGCTACTGGTTCTGTAGCTGAGCCACCTCCGCTGCCTCGTGCGGGCAGAAGAGAGAAAGTAGAGAAGAAAAAAAGAGGGAGAGAAAGACGCGCGCCGCAACAGCCGTCGTCTAAGCGGTGGCGGGTGCAATGACAGCCTACAACAGATAAAAATCTGGTGGCAGGCTAGCCCCCGTCGCAAGCGGCGTTGACCTACCATCCCAGCCCCATAGGGCCAGGAACAGCCAACCTTCACCACCTTCACCTGCTGCCCGACTGCAAGGCCACAGTACAATGTTTTAGTGAAACGCTGCGCACTGCGGGATCAATGGAAATGAACAGGTCGATTCTGAAGCAGAGCGCCCTCAGCAGTGGAATCCAAACAGCTGTGCCTTTTTCATGAGCGGATACCGCGTGTCTTCTAACGAACTGTATGCAAAATGCTACAGCAGCTTACTAGGCCCAGCCAGGCGCCCGAAACATCCGTCTAAGAAGACTTGATAGAACACTGTCATTTTATGTTCCGCGTGAAATTCTGCGCCTTCATGCATGCTTGCTACATCAACTTTGTTTAAACGTGGCTTTCACGCGCAGGTATTTGCATTTAATTGGGCAGGTAGACTCCCCGGAATGTTCAACTATTCACTTATTCATCTGTCCATCCATGCATACGTATTTTCCCACTTGTCCGTCCATCCACCCACCCATACATCCTCTACTCAGCAAAACAAGCACCCGCCCATCACACCTCTTATTCATCCGTTTGTCCGTCCATCCGTCCAGCCATCATTGCTACCATCCGTTATTTCATCCACCCATCTATTCATCCATCCATCCGTCCATCCGCCTGTCCATCCATCCATACGTCCGCCCGTCCCTCCATCCATCCATCCATCCATCCATCCATCCATCCATCCATCCATCCATCCATCCATCCATCCATCCATCCATCCATCCATCCATCCATTCATCCATCCATCCATCAATCCATCCGTCCGTTCATCTACCTGTTCATACATAAATATATAGACACACACATACACCCATACATGAATGCATAAACACCCTTCCTCCTACCAGTCTGCACGCCCGCCAGCCTGTTGGTCCGTCCGGCCGTTCGTCCGTCAGTCATCATCTGTCACTCACCCCATGATAAAATCCAGCCAACCACTTTATCTCCCGTCCGTCCAGCTATACATGCATTCATCCGTCAGTTTGCATAAAGCAGATAACTTTACTGAACGTGCTCTTAAAGTTGACATCAAGAATTGCCTTGTGGCCTCTTTCCTGCAATAGTTGGCTGTACAGGTTTTTGGTGTTCTGAGTGGGTACACCTTCGCGCATTGCTGCATGTCGTTGAATACATGCCTCAATTAAAAATTATATTTCTCTCTTTCGTGTACAGACCGACTTGACAGGAGATACCACGTCCTTCTGGTACTTCCAACTTTATGACGAAGTCAAGGCAGCAATGTGAAAGACTAACCGCTGCTTTTAGCGACAAATTTTCGTAACTGCCATCAACAGAAAACCTTTCATTCTAGAGGAGGAGGAGGAGGAAACAACTTTATTTAACGCATTGCATTAAGCGTTAAGAATGTCCTGGGCCAGGGTCACCAAGGCCAACTGATCTTGCAGCTGGTCAGAGGCTAACCAAGCCCGCCACGTTGGGGGAGGAGGGTGTGGAAAGTGAGGAGATTGGAGGGCGACAGGGCATGAAAAGATGCAATGCTCTAAGTTTGCATAGTGTTCTGGGCAATTTGGGCATGCAGGGGAATGTATGATTCTACATTTGTGCCCAAGCATATACAAGAAAAAAGAGCATACTCTTTTTACTTGCTCGCCATTACGCTTTATCTAGGAAATTGTTGGAAGTCTTTATTCTCTTTTGAGGTACCTCTAGATTCTGAGGCAGATGAGAGGTTACTTCAAGGCCTGCTTGCGACTGGCCACTAAAGTAGACCCAGCGAAGAGATGCGCCTTTTGTGCAGCATGTGAGCATGCACTGCATGGTAACAAAGCAAAACAAGCACAAGCAAGGAATGTTATTCACGGCGCACTGTTAGCACTGGCCTAAATGCGTATTGCCTAAGACTTGTTAGTATACCGCAGATGCATTGTCTTGCATGAATACCAAACTGGCTGGCCCGCATATGCGTTCACATACGGCTACATACGCTCACAAGTGTATGCGGGCGCTCTGAGTGGATGTTCTCGACTGCAGTATGAATGTTGAATGGAGGAAAAAGATGCGAGGATGGTGAAATGAAGCACAGTAAATTCTACCGTCGCAAACGTTTGTAAGCGGCTGCGACTTACGAAACCTTCAACGAAGCAATTTCTTTATGGAAATATGGTAAACACAGTAAGATCCGACACAGGAGGAAGTTGCGAGAGACAGTTTTATTATCAGAAAAAGCAGGCCAGCATGCATTGCACATATATGTGAAATGCATACTTGGGATAGAAGGCAGACATATGGCACACCTGAAAACATTCCAAGTATGAAAATACTTTCCTAGTATGTCAAAGATATCTGCGTAAAACGCTGCAGCCCTGACGTCTGGTACAGATAATTCAGCTGAAAAGGTATTCTGGCGCGACTAATTCAATGATTATTCGCCCTTTCGAACAACGGCATTGATAAGTAGTGTCTACACAGAAACAAAAGATGCAGTTTCGCCCTCTTTTTAACGAAAGATAACTGCTAATAGGAACCTTCGAACACTACTTCTTGGTTTCAAAATCAACTCTGAACTTATAGTTTTCCATGAAACTGTTACTCAGCATAATAGCTTTGAGAGAACTATATATGGCTTTATGCCTGCGGCACGAAAGAGCCGATATAGGGAGTGTTCATGTCGATAGAGCTATCTATAGGCTAGGCGAGGCGAAACAACACAAAGCGAACCCGCCACTAAGCTAACCTGCAAGCCATGAGACTTTGCAGGTTAAGTGGATGGCGGGTTCGCTTTGTGTTATCCCGCCTTTTTTCTGGGCTAGATAGCTTCTCCAACAACAATACTCGCCATCTCGGCTAATTCGTGCCGCAGGCGTAAAGAAATATAATTTCACCAGAACTATAATGACGCTATGCGTTCTGCTTATGATAGTACGCAAGTGCACTTTAGGTAATCTTGAACAATGTATTGTTATCATTGCCATAGCCAAGATAAGAAGTAAAGTTGTTAAGAGCTGGATTGAATAGTACTGCTCTAAAAAATAAAAAATACAAGGTAGAGTAAAAGCTAAACCGTCAATTGCATATGTAATTACCATGCAATGGCAAAAAATATCGAATTTATTCCATTTTAAGTTATCATTAACATTGCCAATAAGCAGAAAACGATTTATATACTGAAGTTTTCGGTTCGTTTGATTACAGCATGAAATGTGCTTTAAAATGTCAGTAGTGTGTGCATGACTTTTGCGTTCAAAATCAATCATGGCTAGGTGGATTTATTTACTTTCATGTCAGGCGCATATTATTGTTTAACTTAGCACGTTATGCAGTTTTTTAGGACATGCTTCTCTTCTTTCTTTTTATTTTGTGACTTCACATAGCACATGCATCAACTGTCTTATTAATCATAATTCCAATATAACGCCTGAAACTGCAGAACATTTCATGCACGCTTCGCATGGCTGTTGTTACGTCGTGTATGATGTCTCTATCGAATACATGACTGGACTTTACCGACATACAATACTCCGAGCTTACTGTCAAGGAGCTTCTACAGGTGATACTGTCTTTGAGACAAACATACCTTGTTTTGAAATATGCAGTGTGGCATTCCAAAGTGAAAATTTATCAGCAGTATAGCCATGTTGCTTTTCTCCCATTTACTACCTCCAACTTCCATTTATATACTCCTGTCGTTCTCGTCAAGAACAAATATGACACACTGTGCTTCTGCGTCGACAGCAGAAAGCTAAAAGCGAGACGAAGAAAGACGTTTTCCCGCGCATAGACGACTCCCTGGACAAATTTCGACACGCTAAGTACTTTTCTTCAGTCGATCTCAGACGTGGCTCTTGACAGATTGAATTTGATGAGAGGGGCCTGGAGAAAACTGCCTTCATCACACCCGATGGGCTTTACGAATTTCGTGTCCTCCCCTTCTGGCTGTGCTGCTCTCCTGCAACCTTCCAGAGGATGGTGGACACGTTGCTCACTGGTCTAAAGTGGCAGACATGTATAGTTTACTTGGATGATGTGATCACCTTTTCGGCAACTTTCAAAGAACATTGTCATCGTCTCAGAGCTGTCCTCGACGCCGTTCGGTCTGCCAACCTGTCCCTCAAACCTGAAAACTGCCACTTCGGTTTCACTGAATTGAATTTTCTTGGGCACATCGTGTGTGCTGGTGGCATCCCGGCTGACCCTGAGAACCTCGCGATGAAGTCCTTATTACGTGTCATGACGAACCGACGTTCGGCCATCATGGTTACAGGCACACTCTCTTTAGAGCCCGTCAAAATTATTACTGGCCACACCTTGCGTCCAACGTCAAGCATTACGTACGAACGTGCCGGCAATGCCAGAGGCGTCGTAAGAAACCTGCGCTTCCACCTCCAGGCATGCTTAAGTCCATCGAGCCCAACAAATACCATTCGACAAAGTGGGCATAGACCTCCTTGGGCCCTTTCCTCTGTAATCGACTGGCTACAAGTGGATCGTAGTTGCCACGGACTAATTGACCCGCTTCGCCTAGATGAAGGCCCTTGCGCGCTTTACTTCAGCCGAAGTGGCTGAGTTCTTTATGCACGACATCCTTCTTCGACATGGCGCCCCATCGACCATCATCACTGACCAGGGACATGCATTCATCGCTCAGCTCTTACGGGATATCGTGACACTGAGCCATACTGAACATCGAAGAACTACCGCCTACCACCGGCAAACGAGTGACCTAACAGAACGGCTCGATAAGACCATGGCAGACATGATTTTAATGCACGTCAATTGTGAGTACAAGACGTGGGGCAAAATGCTGACTTGCATCGCCTTCGCTTGCAATACCGCGAGGCAGGAAACAACACGTTTTACCCCGTTCCGTCTCGTGTATGGTAAGAAAATGTGCATGATGTTAGACGCCATGCTACCATGAGGTGACGACATCACCTCCGACGCTGGCCAATTCGTGGAACAAGCAGAACAAGCACGCCAGCTAGCCCACTTTCACATCAAAGGACAACAAGGTGCCGATGCCCGACATTACAACCTTCGCCACAGGGACGTGCACTACGAACCGGGTGACCAGGTGTGGGTGTGGACAGCTGTGAATCGCAAGGGCCTGTGTGAAAAGCTCCTGCATCGGTATTTTGGCCCGTACAATGTCTTCCGCTGCCTAAGCAACGTGAACTACGAAGTTGTGCCTGACGGAACTACGACAGTGGCTCATCGGCATCAGCGGCCCGAAGTCGTGAACGAGGTGAGGCTCAAGCCTTACTTTTCTAGGGACTGAGCGTCATCGGCGCTGTGTTTACCATCGCTGCGTGTACCATCTTGCCCAGGCTGTGTAATGCTCCTTTGTGCAATAATTGTGTAGGTCTTTTTTCTGTTTCTTTTTTTTTTTCTTATACACAACTCTTTTCACATCGAGGCGAAGCTTAATTTTTAGGGGGAGGATCATGTCACATGCCTTTTTGAACTGAATAATTCTTGCCCAACAAAAGGCCGCAGCGTGTTCAGGTTGTTTCCTTTGGGTTTGTAGGAATGTGTTTTCATACCTGGAAAAGGTTTTAGGAATGTCATAGCTATAGTCTACATTCTGTCGCGCTCAAGCATGCTTTTCACATATATGTGCAATATCTGCGAGCATTCATTACCTTATATAAACTCTCCTTTGACTGCATCATAATTCCATAAAGGAAATAGCTTAACAGAGACTTTACTAAGCTGTAGACGCTTACACACGTGTAAGAAGGCTGTGCATTGTGAAAGCTTCCTTCCTCCGCTTACCACCTTCGCTACATTTTACCGCTTTCAACTCTGTAGTTGCGCAGATCAGTACAGCTGCAGAGACCGCGTTTCTCATAGCAACAAGCTTTGTAGAAAAATGTGCGCCGCAAACTTGGTATCATGCAAGCCCGTGCATCTGCGGGAAATCGGCGTGTATTTGGCAATACGTCCGGCGTCGTCTGCTGGCGCCGAGATCATGCACTTTATATTTATGCTTTTAGGCTACTTTCCTTCTTCTTTGGCAAGTCCATGCTGAGGTACTTCGCAGGCAGGTTGCCTGTCGCTTCGCTGGCACTCGTGACGCAGCCTGTCGCAAGCAGGCTTCCACTTACCCCTTATCGGGCGCAGCAGCGCGGTGTGCTTCTAACGAGAATAAAGAATTTTCCCCAGCGACAATCTCATTCACGACATCCGCAAGTATTATCTGATACGTGATGTAAATGCTGCCAAAATTTCGTCATAAGAGCTACCCGCGCACTGCTCTCATGAGTAATTCATAAACTTGTTTCTGAAGGTCATTGCGTGCATTTAATGGTCGGCAGTTAAAAGGATACGGCAGCTCCTAACTTGGTTTAAAGATGCAAATGAGAAGCACCAATTTTAATAGAGGCACGCTTCTGAATTTCGTGCGGCAGCTCTGGAAAACGTGGTTACCCAACACGACCCACCAATATCTGCCGAATCATATAGTATGACCAGATATTGGGCACTAGGCCATTCTGGGTGTCCAGCTGTACAAAAAAGGTTCCATAAAACCTTTTCTCCCGTACGGAGAAAGAAATGAAGAAAGGATGAATTACAGACGACCTAGTAAATTATTAGGTGAGTGGGTTGGCGGGTGCATGGATAGACGGAGGGATGGACGGACTGACAGACTCCAGTACACACAGGCATACAGAGGGACGGAAGCACCGACGGATCGATTGATAGCCGGGCGGGACGACAAACGGACTCTTGCCCAGTGGATGGGTCAGTAGGTGGACGATACATGAGCATTTCTTTGCAAACGATTGGACGTTAGCTCCCGCCATGCTCAATATTTATCTTCGTATTTCTTTAAAAAATCTGTCATATTGATATAATAATCAATTCTCTATTAGTCTTAACGCGTAGCTTCTATGAACAATTTATCTTAGAAAGTGTTTAGCGCGAAAGCTGTAGTAAATGCAAAAGTCAATCTCAATGGTTCGCATAGTACCACTTCCAATGCTGACGCTATACATAGCAACTCTGCGGCTCTGCCGTAGCCGCAGTGCAGCGAAGCAAGCGAGGGCGTAGGTGTGAGGTGGACGATCCGGCGGCGGAGACCAAAGAATTGGCTGCAAGGCTGGAGCATGACCGTAATCGGAAGCCTGTTAAACGCGCTGTTGAACCGGATCGTCATACCGCTTACGCTCGATACTTAGTTGAACCATACTAGAACCTACTGAATTGTTCAATGCTGCTCATAAACACTATTCTGAACCGGACCATCTTACCGCATTCGGCACAAGGTCAAACCATGCTTATGCCTGCCTAACTTGTTAACACTGCTCTTGCATCTTAGCCTCACCTCCCTGATTTTAGGCCACGAATTTCACGACCCTTTCTATAAATAGCGCTCATTTATTTCTATGACGTCTATTTCTTGTTTACCCATTTTAGTCTTTGGCATACTTTCAAAAACTAAAATGGGTAAACAAGAAGTGAATTAATGTGAGGTAGATTGTGTGACGTCATGCAACCAGAAGTAGAGCCGAAAAAGGGCATAGGAAGGGATTGGCGCGCAATTTGAAAGTACCAAAGACTAAAATGGGGAAACAAGAAGTGAATTAAGCAACTAGAAGCAACCAGAAGCAACCAACAGCAGCATCGGCTTGGTTTGGTTTGGTTTGTGGGGTTTAACAACACAGAGAAACTCAGGCTATGAGAGACACCGTAGTGGAGGACTCCGGAAATTTCGACCACCTGCATCCGTGCTTTCGCATTACTCCAATGCAGATTCTGCAGTGATCTTTTTTTTTTTTTTTTTTTTTGGGGGGGGGGGCACCAGAATTGCCCCGTAAGGGAAAGAAGGTGGGAGTGAATGTCCATTTGAGCTCTGAAGTGTCTTTCATAATTGGTTCGCAGGAATGGAAAGGCGCAGTATCTCCCTACTGAAAAACTTGTGTGAGGAAATAATCTCACATTTTCTCCCACAGTCTCACTCAATTCACGTAAGAAATCACATACAAGTCGCATATAATTGCGTATGATCTCATCGTTTCTTGCACATTAGCATAAATTATGGAAGATATTTTATGATAATGATATGCACGTATGAGAGAGTATGTGATCTGATGAGATTGTGTGAGGTTATTGCCCCGTAGAACTTTTCATTTTTCAGTAGGGCTGTCACGCTTGTTTCTGTGAGCACCAGAATCTCGCTGTAAGGGAAAGAAGGTATGTGGGAATGAAAGTGGAGCTGGTTATGAGGAACAACGTCGATGGCGACGACGACGCGAAACCCAGGAACGGGCGCCAAAGAGCTGCTCTCTGAAAAGCTTTTGTGGCGCAATGGATTTACACTACTTATCTCAGCACTAAAGCATGTGTTCGAATCCTGTGAGTGCAATTTTTATTTTTTATTCACCCCATTCAAATAAATTACTAACATATTTCCTAGGGCGTGATCCCCTTCAGCTTGCATAATGTGATGTTTTAGATTCCTCATAGCCCCTTGCTAAGCAACTCGGGGGATGAACTGCAAATAATGATTGATGACAAAATCAATATGCAGAAGACTAAGGTAATGTTCAACAGCCTCGGGAAGGAACAGCAGTTTACATTAGGTAGCGAAGTACTGGAAGTAGAAGGTGATTATGTCTACTTAGGACAGGTAGTAACCGCAGATCCCGACCATGAAAAGGAAATAACAAGAAGAATAAGATTGGGATGGAGCGCATTTGGCAAACACTCGCAGATTATGACTAGCAGCTTACCGGTATCGCTCAAGAGGAAAGTATACAACAGTTGCATCTTACCTGTACTCACCTATGGGGCTGAAACGTGGAGGCTAACCAAGAGAGTTCTACTTAAGTTGAGAACAACCCAGAGGGCTATGGAACGAAAAATGGTAGGGGTAACATTAAGAGATAGGAAGCGTGCAGAGTGGGTCAGAGAAATGACTTAAGTTACCGACATTCTAGTGGAAATTAAGAAGAAGAAATGGGCATGGGCAGCACATGTAGTGCGGAGAGAGGAAACCGATGGTCGCTTAGGGTAACAAACTGGATTCCAAGAGAAGGAAAGCGTAGCAGGAGGCGGCAGAAAGTTAGGTGGGTGGATGAGGTTACGACGTATGCGGGGGTCAAGTGGATGCAGCTAGCACAGAACCGGGTTAAGTGGAGAAATATGGGAGAGGCCTTCGCCCTGCAGTGGGTATAGTCAGGATGATGACGATGATGATGATGATAGCCCCAAAACTAGTCGTGAGACGCCCGACTACTTTGCCGGAGTTCCCGGGTTTGATCCCGACCGCGGCAGCTGCGTTTCGATGGAGGCGAAACGAAATGGTGACCGTGTGCTGTGCGATGTCAGTTGTTTTGTGGCTGTCGGAAGAAAGAAAAGAAAATGCATGGGCCTGCTACTGGCTCTGTAGGTGAGCCACCTTCGCTGCCTCGTGTGGACAGAAGAGAAAATAGAAAAGAAAGAAAAAAAGAAGAGGGAGAGAAAGACGCCCGCCACAACAACAGCCGCCGTCCACCACCGCCGAAGCGGTGCCGGGTGCAATGACGGCCTACAACAGATAAAAAATCAGTGGCAGACTAGCCCCCGCCGCAAGCGGCGGTGACCTACCTGCCCCAGCCCCATCAGGGGAAGGATCCCGCGATGTCAGTGCACGTTAAAGATTCCCAGGTGGTCTAAATTACCACGTAGCCCTTCAAGTGTAACACATACAGCGCCTTTCCCTTCCTGTGATCCAATTAAAAATACACAGCCAGGAGGTGACGGTATGACAACGGTTACACTATGCAATTACTTTCACCGCAATCAATTACTGACTTCAGTGAATGTATGTTATCGTAAGGTTGCGTTCAGAGCACCTCTCAGCAGCAATCGCCATTTATTTCGCTGGGAGACAAGGAGAAAGAAGTTATGGGACCCTACCATTGAGAAAAAAGAATTATGCCGCTGTCAGCACACGTGCTGACGTGGATTACGACGCACCATGGTGTGAATCGGCTAAGTATTGGGTGGCTGGTCCTCTTTTTCTGTTTTCCCCTGCGCATTTGCGCCTTTTACCGTGTTGATAATGCACGCAGAGAGATTGTAGCTGTAAAGTGATGTCTACGCAGCTTCCCGGCCAGGAAAAAGCCCGCTCCCCGAAACAACCCCCGCCCCCCACCCCTGTGGTGCGGGAGGCCTTGCCTGGGGTTGCCGTAGGATGATGATGGTCACTGGTTGAGGTCTGTACCCTCACAGGAGGACTGCATCTGGTGCATGCTCCCTTCCATCTGACAAGGCAAGGAGAGCTCCCCCTGGTCGGCTTTCATCGTGCCTCATTATTTACCTCTGGAAGCGTTCCAACGATCTGGCGTTCGAAACATTCCTGTAGCGCTGGTGCCCAAGGATGGCGGATTTATCAAAATGACTAACCCTGGAAGTTAGAGCTGCTCTCCAGGCAGCCTCTTCGCAGTATGACTCGATTGCTGAAGTGAGGCAGTTTGGACGTGGCGGGATACTGTGCCGATCTCCAGACCTCAATTGCGTTAAGGATCTCCTTAAATGCAATTTATTTGTATCGCTTCAGGTGAGCAGCTTTATCCAATCTCATCTTGCATGCACAAAAGGAATGGTCCGATGAATAGACACTAGTTTAACTCTAGCTGAGACTCTCGACCTTTTTCGGCGGCTGGTGTGGTGTATCGTTACAGCGAGAGGTTAATAATATGCGGGTACCAACTGTTACAAGTGTTAATACACTTTTATTAACCTCAACTACATACGGCCAGCATTGCGGTTGTCCAACCAACCCTAGCCCTAACCCAAGCACACGGAACACAGATCACCAGACACCGCATGAGACACCGCGTCCAGTCTGCCTTCTGCACGCCACCTGAATGTCCACTCCGTGCCGCTGGTTACCGACACACCTCGGCGGCGCTAGTTACCACCACAACACTCCTCCTGCCCCAAGTTGAAACTACGGCGCATACCGTTGCACGAGGCGGCAAACTCTGGATGACTGTCGACCCACTGGGGTGTTTGTAAAGCGGTGGGATTACTAACAAGTGAGGGGGTAGCAGGACTCATGAAGTTTTGTTCCATTGCGGCCGGCACACGCTGGTGTGCCTTGTGCCGGAATTAAATGTGAACAAAAGCGCGGTGCTTGTATTCAATATAAAAGATCCTATAAACTTGTCTGTAGTGTATCAGCAACAAATAATACCTCAGGTTAAATCATTAAACTATTTAGAGGTAACTTATGATGATAATCTTTCATGGCAGCCCCACATTAACCATATTGCTACGAAAGGGGGTCGGTCCGTGGGCATGTTGCGCCGAATTAGTCGTCCCCGGTCTGGAATGCGGAGAGATGGGCTTTTAATTGTTTATGTTATGTATGTGCGTCCAGTTTTAGAGTACTGTTCAGTCTTGTTTTCTGGTTCAGCAGCTTATAAAATTCGGCCGCTTGTTCTCTTGGAGCGAAAAGCGCGCTTCGGTTGTGTCTTGGACTTCCAAAATTTGTTGCCAACAATGTGCTCTACCCTGAAGCCCGGATTCCTCCTTTGTGTGTTAGACGTAGCCGGTATAACAAGCAAAACCGTTTATTTATACATCAGGTAATGGCGCCCGTTTTCGCTCTGCTTGGCGCGGTCGCCCATGTCGGGGTCTCCCGGCTGTCTGCCTGGTTAGCTTGCCGCTTGGGGCGCTGTCGTCAGTGGCGCCCACAACACTTCCCTTTCTTGGAAGGTTTGGTTGGTTGGTTGGTTTGTGGGGTTTAACGTCCCAAAGCAACTCAGGCTATGAGAGACGCCGTAGTGGAGGACTCCGGTAATTTCGACCATCTGGGGTTCTTTAACGTGCACCGACATCGCACAGCACACGGGCGCCTTGCTTTTCACCTCCATCGAAAAGCTGCCGCCGAGGCCGGGATTCGATCCCGCGTCCTTGGGAACAGTAGATCTCATAGGTCCAGGCGTTCTGGTCTCTTACAAACACGTCCACTTCTTGTGGTGCTCGTGTCCTGCAACGGTTGCAGGTGACTTGCTGTACGTCTTGCTTGTCCTCTGTGTCGGTTTGTACAACGTAAGACCTTGGTTCTGATGTTGGCTGTGTTACCACGCCGTCTGATGCAGCTCCAGCGACGATGCGCACCGCTGTGCCTGTTGGTAAGCGCTCTCGGCTCTGTACCTTGTGCCGGGTGTCGTATGATCGTTTTGCACGAGCTCTGTAGGCTTCATTATTTTGTCTGAATTCGCTGTCATCCCACTTCGGCGCTAGCAGCTTCGGAGTGGTTGGTACTGTGGTGTTCAGACGATGACCCATTAAGAGTTCTCCTGGTGAAAACCCTTCCACGCTGGATGTGGCCCTGTAAGCAAGCAGCGCTTCGTGTATGTTGGAAGACTTCCTCAAAAGCTGCTTTGCTGTCTGCACAGCCCTCTCAGCCATACCGTTGCTCTGCGGGTAGTAAGGGCTTGAAGTTGTGTGTGAGGCTCCACAGTGATGCACTAGTTCTTTGAACTCCGTGGAAGTGAACTGCGGCCCGTTGTCTATTATCCGTGGAACACCGTACCGTGCAAACATTGGCTCCAAGACTACGGCTATGTTTTTGTAGCGGTCCTCGGCAGCTGGTCTAGCTCGAAAAATCGAGAGTAGTGGTCTACTACTACAACATACTCTTTCCCCTCCAGCGTGAAGAGATCCATGCCGACTGTGTCCCAAGGGTGTGCTGACAATGGGGTTTGAAGCAGGGGTTCTGTTTCTGGCTTTCTGTGCTCTCAGCAAGTTGGACACTTTTCCATGTAGTCTTCAATGTGCTTGCCTGTGACAGATGCTGCGTTTTTAATTTCTTGTAAACGAATTATCAAACGCCAGTGAACTTTGATGCACTCAATGGAATGCTGGTTGTGTTCGACAAGGGACGCACCATGAACCGCCGTCTATGCCTGGCCACCATATGCATTTTCTTGCCCTCTCTCGGCACCTCGTTGTACCCAAGTGGCCTGCATGGAGTTTTCCCAGAACCTCTACTCTGATATCTGGCGGGATGATTATTCTGTCGCCTTTGAATAGCAGACCATAAACGAGCGAAATCTCACTAGCCACCTCGACGTACCTTTTCAGGTCAGGCGACAGCCCATGCACAGTTGGCCATGATGTAGTGCAGAAGTTAGCCACCCTGGAAAGTGTTTCGTCTGACTGGATGCTTGCCCTGATTCTGTCCAGCATTTGGTTTGAAGCAGGGAGCTGTTCAAGTGATAATTCTTCAAACTCGCGCACTGCACTCTCGAGAGTTCTTTCTTTTTCTGCTGGTTTCCCAGATGGCTTCCGGGACAGAAGTTCAGCTGTGTACAGCTTTTTTCCGGGAGTGTGGCACATGGTGTAGTCGTATGCCAAAAGGCGCATCCTGAAACGTTGAAGGCGAGGACTCAGCTCGTCAAGTCGTTTAGTCGTCAGCAGCGGTATTAACGGCTTGTGGTCCGTTTCCACGTGAAAGGTTGATCCCAGCAGGTATTTGCGGAAATTTTCGCAAACCCATGTGATTGCCAGTGCCTCCTTTTCGATTTGAGCATATCTTTGTTCTGTATCCGTAAGGGAGCGTGATGCATATGTAACAGGTAGGAGCTTTTCGTGCAACTGCTGTAGAAGTACAGCCCCAAGACCGTATGAGGAAGCATCCACAGACACTGTGAGGCGACTGAGCATCGTAGTGAGTGAGAATCGGCGTCCTGCTTAAAGCTTGCTTGAGTTTTCAAAACTCTGCTGCTGAGCTGGGCCCCAGTGCCAATCGGCGTCTTGGTGGAGCAAGTCTCTGAGAGGCTTCGTAAAGTCTGCTAGCTCTGGAAGAAATTGCGCTAGGTGGTTTGCAAAGCCCAACAAAGACCTGGCTTCTGACACATCACGTGGTGGGTCGAGCTGGACTATGGCTCTGACCTTTTCCGGGTCTGCGCTGATTCCTGTTGAGTTTACGACATGTCCTAAGAATGTTACTTCTGTTTGTCGAAAGGAGCACTTGTCGATGTTGAGGGTAACACCTGCATCTTCCAGCTTCCTCAGCACCAGCAGTAGGTTGGTGTCGTGTTCCTCAGTTGTCTTCCCTGAGACAATGATGTCATCTTGTAGACAACTCACACCATCTAGTCCTTCGAGCACACGGAGCATTTCTCGTTGGTAGAACTCTGGCGCTGTGGAGATTCCGAAGGGAAGCCTCAGGAACTGGAACCTGCCAACTGGTGTGATGAAGGTTGTGTATTCGCGAGAGTCATTGGACAGTGGCACCTGCCAGTACCCTGCTCATCCATCTAGGCGGCTGAAAACTGTTGCACCTGATAATTTTGCAAGACACTCGTCCACCGTAGGCATGAGCACACGTTCGCGTATTATTTGTTGGTTGAGTTGACCATAGTCCACGCAGATGCGCAGCTCATTGTTCTTTTTTCGTGCGACAACCATTGAAAAACACCACTCGGTTGCTCGCTCGATCTTCTGGATGACTCCCAAGTCTTCCATCCTTTCTAGTTCTTTCTTCACAAGTGGAAGCAGTGGAAGAGGCATGCGCCTAGGATAACTGACTGCGTATGGCTCGGCATCCTTTTTGACTTTGATGCGGTACCCAGTCTTCATGACTCCAAGCCCAGACGTTAGCTTTGGGTATGACGCCATGAAGTTGGGGACTTCAGTTGATTGTGCGAGAGTTTCGCCTAGCTCAAGAGGGCGCTGTAGAATCCCAAGTGATTCTATAGCTGGTCGACTGAGCAGCGCTTCTTTTAATCCTTTGATGAATACTGCTTCTTGGACTTCAGTGTTGCGCCAGGTGACTGTTATATCGATGTAGCCCGCAGTGGATATCGCTGTCTGGCCTGGGCCTATCAACAGCTGCTGCGTTGACTTGATGGGTCCCATGACGGTTATGTCGTACTGGTCGTGTGCGATTGCAGTCACATCCGCGCCGGTGTCGACCTTGAAGATAAAAGGCAAGTTGTTCACGGTAGCAGTAATCTTCCACGGCGTGTTCACTCCCACTTTGATTTCGCCGAGATATATCTCTCCGAGATCTTTTGGTCATTGTCGGACACTCGAGGTCTCGTCCTTCGGCTTAGACATGCAGACGTGGGCGTAGTGGCCTTTTTTCCCACACTGGTTGCACGTCTTGTCTATCGTGGGACACTGTGTCTTCGTGTGGTCACGCACACCACCACACCACTTGCAGCGTTTGTCTCCCGTCTTGTGTGTACGTTGAGGGCGCGACTTGAAAGGCACCTTCGCTTCGTTCCGGCGAGTTTTGACGTTTGTCTGGCCGCGCACTGCTCCCATGTTTAGAGCTGGCTGTTCGATGGAGCGAATTTCCTTGTGTTGAAGTTTCACGCTCTCTGAATTGCCGTTAGCTGTGATTGCTTTTTCAAGAGTGAGTTCTGCGTCAAGCTGTAGGCTCTCGCTGAGTTTTACGTCTCGCAAGCCGACCACGAGCCTGTCCCGAATCAGTTCGTCTTTGGGAGTTCCGTAATCGCATCTTTCGGCCATCTTGAACAAATGCGTCGACGTTTTCATGCTGTTCTTGTTTCCGAGAGTTAAACCGCGCTCTCTCATAGATGACATTCTTTCGAGGTAGGCAATGCTTTTCAAAAGCACTCACCACGGCGGAGTATGACGCCATCTGTTCGCCTGTCAGTTGCAAAGAGCGAGCACGTCCTCCGCTTCTTCGCCCATGGCGTAGAGTAATGTGTTGATCTGCGTCGTCTCGTCCTGTCCTGTTAGACTGGAGATGAGTTGGTAGCCTTCCCACCTGCGGTGCCATCGTGTCCAATCTTCGGGCTTGCGGAAATCGAGCTTTGTCGGCAGTTCCACGGCGAGCGGGTTTAACGTCATTCTCGGAGTGCCGCTCGCGCGCTCTTCGTTCGCGCCGCGAGTGTCTGGCATGACGCTGCGGCCGCTTACGTTAGGCTCGCTGTCCTTCTGGGTGTCACGCTGCGTTGGTTATCCCGCCGCTTTCACCATGTGATAGATGTAGCCGGTATAACAAGCAAAACCGTTTATTTATACATCAGGTAACGGCACCCGTTTTCGCTCTGCTTGGCGCGGTCGCCCATGCCGGGGTCTCCCGGCGGTCCGCCTGGTTAGCTTGCCGCTTGGGGCGCTGTCGTCAGGGGCGCCCACAACAGTTTGATATGTAGATTACAAATTCTAACTATTCATGCGTACCTAAGCATATATGAATCAGAGTTTCACCGATGTATGTCTATTTTTTGCTGTCAACCGACCACTTTTTCGGTGTCCATTGGTCTGAATTTCACACCCCGCAGGTAGTTATGGTTGAAATTTGCTAGATCGTTTAAACGTTTCCCTTCCTAGTATTCTGCCCATACAAACCAGCGGGTCGTCTGTTGAAACTGTGTTTGACGACATATTCCCGAAATAATGCTAGACTTATCATCCGTTATTCTAAACTGATTATTAGAAAATCATTTAGGAAGCCTTTAGGCTAGCTTAGCAATAGCTAACTAACGCATCTCAGTGTAATGAAAAGGCGGGTTTGGGTATATATTGTCCGCATTTAGACTGGTCGTTTTCTGTTTGTCTTCCGGACTTCACCCCAATTTTTGAAGCGTAGGTTCTGGCGGTGGTATTCGCTTTACGGAAATTAGACTCCTCTTTTTCTAAAGTGGCTGTAATTTCCGACTCTCTATCCTTGTGTTCGTCCCTCTCTTCGTAAGTGGATTCTGCAATTGTAAAAGTCTTTCTCTCCCTGATCCCTCAACATTTGAAACTTTTGCACATGGTATGGGTACTAGGCCACAGCAGTGTGACTTTAAATGAATATGCTGATAGTTTGGCAAAAGAGTCTCTCAATGGCCCCGTATTATCTATCCTTCTGGCGACAGCGTACATCACCGCAGCGAGGTTTCGGAGAAACGTTCTATTAAATATTCAAACTGGACATCTTTAAAGATCTGATGACTACTTGCATCTAAATTATTCTTGCAATAGGAAATTGTCATTCACGGCAACTTGAGATTTTTCTAACAAGGCTGCGGTATTCCACCTTTAAATTTCTATCTTCACAAGTCTGGTTTGCCCCTTTCTTCATTCTGCAAATTTTGCGGTGAACATGAATCATTAGATCACTTTTTATTGTTTTGCCGCCACTACACTACTTTGAGAAGACAGTTGATGGAAAGGCCTTTCAACAGCTTGGCCTCAGTTTAAGTAGCCCGATATTGTTATCATTTGGTACCACCATCCTTGGACACAGTCACAGGTCTGTTTTTGCCACCATGCAAATTTTTTTTTACTGGAATCAAATCGTTTGCCAAGCTAAATATTTCAGCATCACTTGTTCTGCAATTCCAGTGTCAACCTCCCGTGTGTGTTACCACATTTCATTTTATATTTCATTTATTTCCCTTTTTGTTTCCTTTTTCTCTACCCCTCAAATCACTTTTTTTTAATTACACTTCAAAAAACTTCTTAGGTACCCAATTTATGTTATTTGGTCAACAACAACAACAATTATGCCGCACCGATAACCAAGTCAACTTATTCAAGGTAGCAAAGATGGCGCAATGGACGCAACCAATGTATTAAGATCTCTACTCTAGACTTAATAAAGAAAACTATTTTATTAATAGTGCATTTTGCGTACTTCTCTGTATGCTCGAGCAAAGCGTAAGGCTAAATTTGTAGACTTGCTTTTTGTTGTGTTCTATATATTAGTGACGTACCCAGCACTTCCGTTGCTGCAGTTTTCGGGCAACTGCAATACGCCCGCGGCGCCACGTAGTGAACACGCGTCACACAGTAGGTACCACAAACTTACTGAACCAGAAATGCGAGTAGTTTAAAAGCAGAAATTGCGCTGGACAAGGAGAATTATGGACACGTTCGCATGAATTGTCAACGTAATTAACGCGCTCGGCTGGGGCACAGAATGATAGTGGTTCGAGTCCTAGCGTGGACACGATTTTCTTATTGATATTGGCCGACGATTATCGATCGACACCGCCTGTCCACACTTTCTTGTCCTCAGCTCGAGTTGACACCAGAGCGTCTCATGAGGCAAGAAAGGCTTTCGCCTGAAAATAAAAAGAAAAAAAAGATGAAGCCGTGAGAAGGTTCCTAGGCTAAATCTGATGCGAACGATTGTTGAGCTTTCATTTGAAGTAGCCGTAGACTAGGATAACTTTTTGAGCTGCTCTTTCCAGCGGCCGCTCACATCTCCGCACACTTCATCCCCGTGGTAGCAGCTAGAGCAGAGCGCGTAACAGGAGGACACGAAGAAAAGTCGGTCATGAGCGAGGCTCGACAACCTGGAAGGCTCGCCAATAGGGTACCGCTAGATGCGTAGTCGGTAGCCAATCAAGGCGGCCAAGATAGCGCTCGGCACGCTATGCGGGAACCCCTCCGATGGAGTCTCGGCAGTAGGACTCTGGTTGTGATGTATCACGGGCGGTGTTTGTGAGCCCCGGCTTCTTGTCGTACACGGAATCTGGAAAGAGTCGTCTGAGAATTTTGTCTGCAGTGAAGTGCCCAGCGCCACCGTAGTCGAAAGTATAGTGAACTAGTTCACTATAGTCGAAAGCTAGCGGCAGGTCAGGGTGGTAAAGTGCGAATGCAAAGTAGTCGTGGAAGACCGTCAGTTTGCTATGAACGTTCCTGCGATCCGTCAGCACGGTGACTTGCTTAAGGACATTTGTCAGACGGTTTTGTTGCAGCCGCCATCACGCGTTCGTCAGATTCATCCGGTAGGTTAAAACCTAGCTGCTCCTTGCGCTCGGACATCGAGCACAAATCTGCGGTGACGCGTCTTGATTTCGGCGAGGGTGTCTGTGAAATCCTCAATGAGAACCTGTAAATCATGTCTGAAGGAAAATAGGCTGCGCCATGCGACGACCATGCTGTTCTCAAAATTCGCATGACAGCGCTGCGACTTCACTGAGGTCGGGATGCCGGTCAGTTCCCAGGCAACGTCCACTATTTGTGGTCGGCCATCCAGGCTAGCTCGAGAACTCCGCGAAGGCCCAGACTCAGCGGTAGCGCCTCTCGCGTGTTGGACTTGAAAACGAGGAGGCAAACTGCGTTGGACGAAAAATACCAACTGCTTGTTGATCAGCAGCAGCACCAGCAGGCTGAAGGCGCTGACTCCGGGAGGCACCGCTTTTCTACCATTCACATTTTCTACCTGCGCATGTAGAGCTGAAAAAGAAATCATCACCTTTATTTGTCTACGTGTTCTAATTGTTTTTGGCGCAAGAGCGCTTATCTAGCACTTTGGATGGAGAGAAGGAATTCATTTATTGTTATGCGCAAGCTCTACTTGAAGTAACTGCAGTTTCGTCTGCATATCGTGTAAGCGCAGCTAACTATAGTTATGGGAAACATAGTTAACTGTGGTTAACGTCCCCGTGCAAATGCGGTATAAAGCAAAAAGCCTTGACACCGCATTGGGAGTGTGTGTGTGTGGGGGGGGGGGGGGGGGGAGCCACGACAGCAGTCTAGTTGGACAGTGACTCTGACACATAGCCCATCGTGATTAAAGAGCAAATAACGCTTGTGGGCGACACGAGAGGGAAATGTGGTTCTTACCTAATACCTGTGTTCATGACGCGTGTGATAACGACGAAGTGTTTGTTATTGCACCCGCGCACGCAGAGCGAGCGAGGAAAAGAAAGAATACGGAACGGCTATAGAGCAGTCGATTGCTGTGACTGTCTCCTTCACGATACAACACGTCTGTAAATACCACACTCGAGCTTATCACAGACGCATGTACTACGCACTTCATGCGCAGGAAAAATGATTATTATCAACTACACAAGGAGCTCGCTAGACGCTTGCCTCGGAGGAGGAGGAATCAACATTTATTAGGCCCGAAATAATTCGGTGGTGCATGCTTGCACCAGAGGGGGTGGTTCCCTAGTTGCGGGACCCATATGTTCCCAGCAGCTCCTGGCCCCTGTCCGTCAGTGCGAGCTGGATTAATAGGGCGGTGCTGGATAAGAAGGTCTCCCATCGCTCAAGGGGTTGGGGATTGGGGGTATTAGCGGGATGGGGAAAAGCGGGGGTCTTGAGTTTTGTGCATTCTGCCAAAACGTGCGGCAGAGTGCCTTTTTCTTTCAAAGAGGACAGAGCATATCGTGTTCCGCAGGGTACATGCGGTTCATCAGTACGGGATGCGCAAGCGATCCCGCCTGCGCTCGCCGCAGGATCGTCTGATATTGCCTAGTGAGTTTGGGGTGCGGTTCTGGCAGTCTGCACCTTTCCTCTCGGTACATACAGGTTATCTCCCAAAAGCTAGTAATTGGATGCGGTAGCTCTTCCGACTCGTGCTCGCCCCGGATTGATATTTCTCGGGCATGGTAGTCTGCGATGGTGTTGCCTGCTACCTGCGAGTGAGCCGGGACCAACACGAGCTCTATGGCTCGTCCCGGAGGCTTGCACTTGGCTCGGGTCGCGGAGTGGATTACGCCTCTGCGGAAGCTTCTGTAGGTTGTCCTTGAGTCGGTGACCACGGTGTCCACGCTCGCCTGTGCGAGTGCGAGGGGCACGGCCGCTTCTTCGGCAACAGCGGGGTCTGTTGTCTTTATGGACGCGCTGATGATCAGCCTGTCTTTTGACGTAATCACCACCGCTACACGCTCATTGTGTTTTCGGAGCGATGCGTCCGCGTAGAGGACACTGGGGTTCTATTCCAGCTTCTGGGTTATGGCTTTGGCCCGCGCGGTGCGCCTCTCATCGTCCTTGCCCGGCGTCATGTTCCGGGGAAGGTGTTTGGTCTGAATGGTCGTCTTCCAGAAGGGCTTCCTTGAGGGGTACTAGCTCAATCTGTCATCCTATCTTGCGTAGGACGGCTCGTCCGTGTTTCGTGGGACTGAGCCGGATTCTCTGATTAGAGAGGTGGGCTTCAATGAGCTCCTCCGCCGTGTTGTGGGTGCCCATGTCTAACAGTCTTTGCGTGGACGAGTATATGGGTATGCCCAGTGCTTGCTTCGTTGCCTTACGAAGCATCGTGTTAAGGGTGTCCCTATTTGCCTTCGTCAGCTGGAGATAAGGGGCGGAGTAGGTACACCGCGATACCACGAACGCGCGTATCAGACGCATGGCATCGTCCTCTTTGAGGCCTCGGTTTCTGTTAGCTACCTTTCTTATCATACTGAGCATCTGTTCGGTTGGTCTTGATCTTTGTGATGGCGGCGTGTGCCTACTTGTCGTCTGAAGTAGTAGGCCGAGGATCCTAATCTGCTGTGTTGGCTTGATGGCCGTTCCGTCGATGGTGACCATCACGTTCGGCGGCAGCTCTTTCTTGGATTTTCCCGGTTGGATCATAAGCAGCTCTGATTTCTGGGGAGCGCAGCTCAGTCCGCACGACTTTGCGTACTCGTTATGCCGCCTTCTGCAAGGCTTCTTCCATCCAGGCATCAGACCCGGCTCGAGCCGTCCACACCGTAATATCGTTGGCGTAGAAAGCGTGGTCCACGCCTTCGATTTGCTTGAGTAGACCGGGCAGGGGCAAGAGGGCCAGATTGAAGAGCAGGGGCGGAAAGACCGATCCCGGCCTGTGGGGTGCCCCTATCACCGAGCTCAACAAAGTCTGACTTCTCCTCTATCCTGATGGCCGCTGTTCGGTTTGACAGAAAATCTTTGATGTAGCCGAATGTCTTTCGGCCACACCTGGTCATATTCAGATTCCGCAACACGCTCGCGTGGGACACGTTATCAAACACTCCCTTCAGGTCGAGGGCGAGCATCCCGCGTGGCGCGTGCCTCGTTGCCGGCTTGACAACCAGTTCGTGAAGTTGGATCATTACGTCTTGGGTGCTGAGATGTTGCCTGAAGCCGTACATCGTCTGCGGCATCTGATCCGTTTCTTCGAGATGCTTCTGCAGGCGGCGAAGGACCATGCGTTCCATCACCTTTCCCGCGCAGGACTTGAGGGAGATGGGCCGCATGTTGTCTATCGTGGGGGCCTTGCCGGACTTTGGAATGAAGCAGACCTCGGCTTCCTTCCATTCTTTCGGCAACCGCAAGCTCTCTCAGGCTTCGTTGATGTGCCCTAGGAGGCCGCGGGCCTCTTTACCTTTCATGTTACTGAGTAGTTTGTATGATGGCATCCCTGCCAGGTGCACTTCTCTTGTTACTTTCATCTATCGCTGTCCACAGTTCCGTCATGAAAAACGGCCGGTCCAACTCCATTATCAGGTCCTTTGAACCTCTCGGGCACCGGGTACTGCCTCTTCTCTGTCTTTAGGTACTTCGCCTTCAGGTCTTCCAGGATCCTGCGGCCGTCTCCATTGTACATGTTCTATACTTTGGTAGGGTTGCGATTGGTCGCAGTTAAATTTTCTACTCAGCGGGTCGATTAGATGCCTCAAGAGACACCACGTCGAGAGCGTGCCCTGCACGCCGTTGCAGGTCTTCAGCCAATTCTCCCTGCATATTTGGGCCACGTGCTCGGCAATCTGTTTGTTCAAGGCTGCTATGCGCTTGGCCAGCTTTCTGTTGTGCCTCTGACGTTTCAATCGGCGCGTTAACGACTGCCATGCCGCCCACATGTGGGTCAGTCTGGCATCCACGTACGGTGTCTGCGACGTCGTTGCGATTTCTTGGGTAAAAGTTTGGAGGGTCTTCTTCTGGTCCCTAGACCATTCGGTGTAGGTCTGTTGCGTTTCAGCTTGTCCCGATTCTTCCTCAGACGCCTCTTCTCGTTCATGGGTGAACTCTCTCACCTTGTCCCAATCCGTGATCCGCGCTGTGCCCAACACAGCCCGATATCGGGAACCTCGGATCGTGCTGTCGATCACGCTGTAGTCAGACCCCAGGTCCACTACTTCGCTTCTCCAGGAGATGTCTAGCATGCCCGATAACCACGAAAGGTCCGGTGTGGTGTCCCTGGCGGCACTGTTTCCTCTTCTGGTAGTTACGTCCGGCTCGTTCAGGAGGGCAATCTCGTGATCCTCCATTGCTTTGATCAATGCTTTTCCTCTTTTTGACTGGAACTTATAGCCCCACGTTGTGTGAGGGGCGTTAAAGTCGCTAAGGATCAGGAGCGGCCTGGTCCCCGCCAACCCTTTCGCCTGGCTAACGATGCGGTCAAATTCGTACTGCTGTTGTGACGGCCGACATACGCGCTCATTACAAATAAATTGCCCGCGCTGCCAATTTCTCTTGCATGAATTTCGATCAGCGTGTGCTCGCACCCGCCCTGCGCCGTAGCATTTTGAGTTGCCGCCACATTGTTGCGAACAAACACCGCGCAGTTCCGTTCTCCGTGGGGTCCGTGTAAGTGACGTACCCCGGAGGTCTTGGTTTCCCGTTTGTCTCCTGTAGCGCAATTACCATCGGGCTTGTTGTCTTGCTCGTCAATGTGTACCATTAGCTCCGCTTCTTTGTTGCAAATTCCACGGCAGTTCCATTGGTAAACTTTACACAGGGGTATGTACAGTTAAGGTCGAATTTATGAATAGAAAAACTAAAAAACAAGGACCACTTAGAATGTGTCGCAAAGCAGTTATCACCTCGCATTTTAAATGGATTATTAGTTCATTTGCTAAGCCTTCCAAATTGATGCCCCCCTCGTGTTCTCCGGCTGCTGCTCGAGCTCCTGCCGCCACCATTCGCCGCTGCGTGTACTCGCCCCCTCCCTCTTCCATGGCGGCGACAGCGCGTTATCCGGTTGCTGCGCGCGCTCCTGACGCCACTGTTCGCCGCTGCATGTACCCTCACGCTCGTGTTTTCCGGTTGCTTCGTGCGCTCCTGACGCCACCGTTCATCGCTGCGTGTAACCTCCCCCCTTGTGTTCTTCGGTTACTGCGCGCGTTCCTGCCACCGCCATTCGCCGCTGCATGTACCCTCCCGCCGTGTGTTCTCCGGTTGCTGCCCGCGCTCCTGCCACCACCGCTCGCCGCTACGTGTACCCGCCCTCTCCCTTTTCCTCCGTGGCGGCAACCGCGTGTTCTCCGATTCCTGCGCCCATTTCTGCCGCCATCGTTCGCTGCTGCGTGTACCCCCACCGCTTCCGGCGTGGCGGCGACGGTGTTCTCCGGTTGCCGAAGCACCGGCTTGGCATCAGCGGATCACGGTGCGGTGCGTGTCCCAAGCCGAAACGCAGATCTACGTTGACGACTCGCTAGCGGCATCAGTCAGTCGCTTCTATCTCTTCGCCGTACAACGTTCCTATGGGCCCACGCGCTGCCTCCCGCGACCTCCCGATAACTTAATTGCTCTCTTCGCTCCACCAATGCCAACCCTGCGCGGCTGCAATCAGCACCGGATCGGTGGCGGCGGATCTCGATACAGGTGCACCGCCCGAGCCGAAACGCATAGCCGCCGCCGTTCGCCACTGTGAACCGCCTGCCTAAAAGTTACCTGTAATTGTACATACAGCCATGTCTTGCGCAAATCATTTGCCTCGATCTATCGAAAAGTGAAACAGCTGATGAGCTGCGCTCAAATTTCGCATTAAATAACGTAATCGTCCGCAACTTTTTTTCTTCGGTGGCATCACTGCCAGGCCGCCGCAATTGCTGTTCTGAGGAGGGAATGTGCATAGCTCAAAAATGAGCTGGGACGGTGCTGCAGCACCGTTAGATTACCCGATATTTGTCGAGATAGCCGAGTAATTGAAGCCAGCTCACAGCCGGAGCTGGCAAAGTGCGAAAACGCATACCTGGATGAAACACGCAATTTGAGTCACCCACGAATGTTGTGCTCTCTCCATTGCTGGCAGTGATGAGGCGACAGCGCCGAAAAAATGTTTGTGCTCTCGTGTTGCCAGCTATGCCTCCACAATTGACACATCAACTATAATGACCTCTGCTGAAATTCTTTACAGGGTGGCAAAAGGGCTGTCTTTTTTCGTCACCTCTGTGATCTCTGGCTTTAGCACATCCCAAGATTTCATACCCCAACTTTGCAGTAGGAGAGTGGGAGAAAATGTGACGGAAATTTCCAAGTTATAGCCAACACAGCGAAATCATTCCCTGCTGTTCTGGCATCATGCTCATCAAATAGCAAATGGCCAGCTAGGACGGAAGTGAAATTTGATAAGATTGAAAACTTCGAACTATCATATTTTGCTCCACCCCATGGCGTGACATTAAACATCCCTTTAAGAATGAACACATTCCTTGTTCTTACAATGAGTGCCAGCGATTGCTCCATTGACATCTTGACGTCCGCAAGCCTATTTGAATCACACATACTCTATTGACTGAACCCAGCACCGGTTTCTTCCATGCCCCACTATCAGCTATGGTATTTATTGCCAGGCTCGGCACATAGCCTGGCTGCGTCTTTTCCAATTTTCGACTTTCATTGCAATATATCTAGTGCGACAGCCATTCTTTTGCTCAGCAGCGTTGAAGGGGCATGCGATTTGGTGGAGTTCATATCCCATGATCTCGAGGTTTTCAGTGTGATTGTTGGCCAGAATGAATTGAGCTAGTCCACTGTTGGGATGTCCTGTCACCAGAGTGTGGCTCTGAAGTTCTTAAGACTTTACATACAGCTTTTGATTTTCATATGCTCTTACTTTCATTATTTTTCAGCAGTGAGAACCTTTGGGAACACCAATACGCTTGACAGGTTGCTGCTTGTGTCTTTTCAAAGATTTATCCGATTTGTCCATGTTTGGTGCCTGCTAGTCGGCATTCAAATTTCCATTTTGTGCATACAGACCATCCCAGAGAGCAGACAAAAGTGGGCAGAGCTTTACCGGAAGCAACAAAACAATTTCATTTACTTAACCACCCCAGAACATTATGTTTTGCCCCAGGAAGTAACTTTTTGCAAAAATAATTCTAGGACAGTAACCAACTGCAATGAATCAACCTTAATCTAGATCATGTTGAATGAGCAGCACAGTTTTAAAGAATTTGTATGCGGAACTTAGCGCCATTCTGATCACTTCACCTAATCTTGCATCAGAATTTCTTCCTGTTTACAAAAAGGCCGTTCTCAGTCAACTTTAAACTGAATCGTAAAGAACAACTGGCGGGTCATAGCACATAAATATCTAGTTAATGCAGTCACCCATTTAAAATCTAAGGACTCTTACAAAGTTTATTAACCAATTTGCCCCATCACATTCTGCCTCGGTCTCCACTATATGACGGCGCTAAAAACACAATATACAGCTGAGAAATGATCACACTTTTTAAATGCATCCAAACACGTAAATTTATGCTTCAACCAGCAACACCTTTGGGTTTCTATGTAATCGTTCTGCATTCTGCCGGTACGGTGAAGTGATGTGTGAATTGAAAGAGGAAAATAAAGCATTGCTGGTACTACACCACATTTCTTTATTAGGTTGCAAGGAAACATAAAAAGATAAAAACACAGATTATGCAGCCTCATAAATGCCTTGGACTTTAATGGAAATTATACCAAAAGTGGACACCGGACCCCAGAACAGAAAGTATAAATGGAAGGAAATGTTTGTTCCTAAAAGCCATTCCCCAGAAGACGATTTTTTCCACTAAAGAAAGCAACATAATATTCCATGTTTGCCTTTAATTAATCATGTAATCCATTTGGCAAACTTAATTTCATTGCATAATAATTTATGAGCAACAAGCTTGGCCAAGTTTGGCCAAGTTTGGATTGGAATGAGAATAGTTTCTATAAAATAAAGTTGACGACTAAGTTTATTATCATTTCTTATTGAGTAAATGCTATTAAAAGAAATCTTGTAGATATTTCATACAGTTGGTAAGCTTAATTTCATTGCATGACAATTTATGAGCAACAAACGTGGCTAACCTGGGATTGGCACGAGAATTGTGTCTTTAAAATAAAGTTAATGACTGAGTTTATTAGCATTTCTTGTTGACTGAATGCTATTAAAAGAAATCTTGTGCATATTCATAGTCATAGCATTCAGCAGTTTTCTAACAATACTTCTCCATGAAAAAAGATTACTGGCTTGACTACCCTCCTAGTAGTGCGTTGATCTCTTGCAGTGAAACATCCTGTGCATGAGTCTGATACAAAAATAGCAGCAATCGTTCACAGTGCAAAAGTAATACAATGAGTGAATGTCCAACATGCATATTTTATGAGCAAAATACATCTCAATGATGGACCCTGTACAACCCTAAAAGCAAGCCTCAAGAATACTGGGGCCGTTTACACGACACCTACTCCTCAAGGCAAAACCAAGATCATATCAAAAATAAATTCGTACCGAAACAAAATATCAAGAAGAGCACTTGAGATATATGAACTCATGCTTGACAGGACTGGTGTTCCAGCTAACAGTGGGATCACTAAGCCATAGCCTAGCCCTTAAAATTATCTAAAATAAAACGTAAAAAATCCCTTAAAAGCCACAGCATTTCACAGTGAAATATAGTAAAGTGGACACAAAACACTTAGAGAGACTGTGTTTATGATATGTGAAATTAAATGTTAGTTCTAGCTTGCACAAGGCTAAACTACAATATGCAACCGCCATTAGACGCTAATAAATTTATCGACAGACATTTTGTGGCAGAGTGTCTGCTACTCACCATGAAACCTACAAACTCTCGAGCATTGAACTTCCTTCAGCTGATATAACGCTGAACACCTCATTGATAATGAGCTAGCAGCTCTGTTTCTTCCATGTCGTTTCTTTCTTGTCTCTTTGTACCATCAGCACACAAAGCGTTCTTTAGAAATCAACGCAGGAGCACAATCACAAACAGCAAGAGCGTAATAAAAAGCTCCTCAAAGCTTCTGGAAGACTACGGCCAAGTGTCATCACAATGGAAGCACAGTCGAGCGTCCACGATCTGCTGCGAGCTGTCGCTCTCTTTCGTTCCAGTTGGAAATGGCAACAGCCATCTTCCTCTTTGGGCCAATTAGGCTGCAGTGCAAGAAACACAAGAATTTCACGACTGTTTACATTCTGAGGCACAGTGTGGATAACAGCCCATTTTAACAATTTATCAAGGCTGAAAGACGATTATCAGAAAAAAAGAAACAAAGGCATTATATCAACGCACTAAGCATTCGACAATACAGCATCACGCACAGAATGCTGAAAGAAATGAACTATGCTCAAGGCATAACACGCAACACCAGCACTAAGATGGCTAAAGAACTAGAGGTTGCTGACTCGTGCTCTTTTAGTTACACTCGCATGCAGAAAATTTATGTGATTCCTGCCCTTATGCAAAACAGCTCATGCTGTAAAAGGGCTCGTGTTCAGTGAATTTTCCATGTTCTGCTCAAGGAGAAATCATCATCAGCAGCAGCCCGACTACACCCACTGCAGGGCGAAGACCTCTCCCATATTCCTCCAATTAACCTGATCCAATGCTAGCTGTATACACTTGACACTTGCTAGCTTCTTAACCTCATCCGCCCACCTAACTTTCTGTCACTCCCTGCTACGCTTTCCTTCTCCTGGAATCCAGCTTTTACCCTAAACGACTATTGGTTATCCTCTCTTCGCACTACATGCCCTGCCCGTGCCCATTTCTTCTTCCTGATTTCCACTAGAGTGTCAGTGACTTGAGTTATTTCTCTGACCCACTCTGCATGCTTCCTATCTCTTAATGTTACCCCTACCATTTTTCGTTCCATGTCCTGAGGTTAAGTAGAACACTTTTCTTTAAGCTGCACGTTTCAGCCCCATAGGTGAGTATGGGTGGGTAAGATGCAACTGTTATACACTTTTCTCTTGAACAATACCGGTTGAATGATACCGAAATTAGCTCACGGAAAAATGTGCAATCTAAAATGTGATGCAATGAACCTTCAGGAGTAGTACCGATTGTATATTTTATTGTTATGCCGTGCTTTGAGGTATTTCATCTGTTATGACTGTTATGAGGTATTTCAACTTGATTTCACATTTATTTCTGAGTGCTGCTCCAAGACCCTCACTCCAGCATTTTGCTGATATTTGCCCGCCTGCCTAGTCCTTGCTCCATTACAGTGAAGAGCCGCGGAGAAGCAGCTGTGATGTGGTGTATAGCCGCGGACTGCACGGCCGCGTACGCCTCACGCATGGTATAAGAGAGGGCTGCTGAGCTACGTGTTTCGTCAGAGTGCGTCATGAATAAAGCGCGTCCGTCCAGCTTAGCTTAACCCGGCAAGGCAGTGGTGGCGTATTAGCTTCACATTTTATTAACTCTTTTATTACTGCTCCATTCTGACTCCATCCCCCACTGGTGATTGAAAAACTCGAAGTTCAAATTTTGCACCACCAGCACCCCAACGGACAGACTTGCTGCACCGTCAAGCTTGTACTTTCAACAATTTATTTCAGTTTTCAGCGCTTTGAATTTTTTTTTTTCATGTGGAAGCTGGTTTTCAAATGCCACTGAACGTCAGGCT